>NC_048222.1:47571342-47605881 GCF_002007445.2 Ailuropoda melanoleuca | reverse complement strand
CCCCGGGCCACTCTGCTTGCTCACGGTCTTTCTCTCTCTCTCAAATAAATAAATAAAATCTTAAAAAAAAAATAAGATTTCCTAAGTTAACACTTCTAAGAAGAATCTTCCAAAATTTTATGCCTTCTCTGTTGGTTTTACCTTAATTATAGTTACTTTTACAAATCCTTGTGAGATTGATTCACCAACAAATTCATAAGCAAAACATCATTTTTGGGAGAATTAGCCAACACCTGAAGGGCAACTACTAGGAAAAACAAGTAAGTCAATTAGAATTTACTTAAAACATGAAAAATCCATTATTTTTACACATAAAAGAGTAAAAATGGGATTTCCTTAGTTCTAAGATGTTACTATTATCAACAAAGAAAAGCCGTGAAGAATAATATATATTGTGTTAACTGGTTGTTAAACTAAATTTTTAGTTGGTTATTAAGAAAATAGAGTCCTAAGTTCTGAACCCCATCTTTGCTCTATGTAAGATTTCTCTTATTTGATGATACATTTAAAAAAAGAGAATGGGGGACGCCTGGGTGGCTCAGCCATTAAGCGTCTGCCTTCAGCGCAGGTCATGATCCCAGCGTTCTGGGATCGAACCCCGCATTGGGCTCCCTGCTCGGCGGGAGGCCTGCTTCTCCCTCTCACACTCCCCCTGCTTGTGTTCCCTCTCTTGCTGTCTCTCTCTGTCAAATAAATAAATAAAATCTTAAAAAAAAAAAGGGAATGGGGTGCCTGGCTGGCTCAGTTGGCAGAGTGTGCAACTCTCAATCGTGGGGTTGTGAGTTCGAGCTCTACGTTGAGCCTAGAGATTACTTAAAAATAAAATCTTAAAGTAAAAAAAGGAAATGGATATGGTGGTGATGAACCTAATGGTAGAATTGATTGAGTTAGACAAAATGCTGTATTGTGTTCTCCATTTCTTCATGACTGCAACGGTGTATATATAAACGCAGAGACTTTTTTCTCCTATCTTGAATATGTTCACTTGGCACTAAAAGCCTACTGACTGTATTTCTCATCTTCCCTAAACTGCCAACTTCTCTAAAAAGTGACCGATGCCGGCTCTTGCATTTCTCCAGTAGTCTGTCTTTTCTTAACTCATAGCAATCTCATAATGAAAAAATAATTATGGAGATCACCAGCGACCTTCCGTTCACTAAATTTCCTTGGCTTTCTGTAAGACTTGTCGCCTTAAACTTTTCCACATGCAGCATCTCTGACATTGTCCCTATCCTTCCTCTGGTTTTTCCTCATGTTCGCTTTGTGGGAACCGTCTTCCTCTTTCTGGTCCCTATATAGGACTATTCCTTGCAGGTCAATTCTTGGACACCTTTTTATTAGTGAAGAACTGTGTGACACCACGTGACACATCTCACAATGGATCTTGACACCTCACTGAATTTCAAGCCTCAGTTGAGAATTGCTGACTCTGAGATAAATGCTAACTCTTTCTCTATCCTGCAGGGCTCACCGCATTATTGGCCTAACTATATACTAGTCTTTTCACAAATACCGCTTTTGACCTATGCAAGCACTTGACCTTTACCTAGATGTGCATGCCTGCTGGCCTCATAGATGCCCTGTACCTCATATCTTCATGATTAGTGGTGGTGCTGAGACACAGGTAGGACCAGAAATCAGCTGTGCAATAAATAGCTAAAAAAAAAAAAATCTCCATAGTGTCTATCACAATATACACTGCCCAAGCTTTTTGTATTTAATGACTGGTTGATGAATAGTACGACAGCCATCAACTTTATAAAATTGTTCTCTTTAATGAAACTATTACTGGTAATCTTTGCCAGTATAAAGTAATTTGTGATAAATCATAGTTTTTTAATTAAAGTTATGCAAAAAAAAAATCTATTTCCTGTAATGAGTCATGGTCAATGATTCTGCATAGATAGTTCTTTGAAATGTAGCCTACTGGGATGCCTGGGTGGCTCAGTCGTTAAGTGTCTGCCTTCTGCTCAGGTCATGGTCCCAGGGTCCTAGGATCCAGCCTTGTGTTGGGCTCCCTGCTCAGCGGGGAGTCTGCTTCTCCCTCTGCCTCTCCCCATGGCTCTTGTGCACGCTCTCTCTCTGCTCTTAAAAAGAAAAGAAAAGAAAAGAAAAGAAAAGAAAAGAAAAGAAAAGAAAAGAAAAACAAGTCAGACACTTAACTGACTGCACTACCCAGGTGCCCCTGGTATGATTTTTAAGAAGGAAATTAAAGTCGGGCTAAATAGAAGGATATATATGTGTATATATATATATATATATATATATATATAGCCAGTAGCCCTTCCCATTCCAACCCCATCCCTTCTTTATCCTTGAGAGTGAGGGAGACTTGCAGCAAAAGAGCATCAAAATTATGCTTTGTAGGCCAGCAGAAGCAGCTGCAGGGAGTTTTTTCCTGGTTTATAGGTGCTCTACTCTGAGGAACATAAGCGTCCACTGTCCACCTTCTAGGAAGACAGGGGTGGGTACCCCGAGGTTCTGATAAAAGGAGTGGCAGGATGGAGCTGGAACCAAGGAAGAGAGTGGAATAGTAAGCAGAGAGTGGAAGTGAGACCGAGAGAACTTTCATGTGCCCATCTGAGATGCATGCCTTACACACTGGAAGGCAACCCAATGGGGACAGGCAAGAAACATTTTGAACCTTTCTCAGGACTCTCGATGGTGGGTTCTGGGTTTGAATGGACACTCTCCAGGAATACCTGCACACCCTTTCGGACATAGTGACAAGTTACATATGAAAGTCACTGGGAAACTGAGTGATACTGTTATCACTATGACATAGGATTCAATTCAATATATATTTACATTTGAATGTGTACCATGTGCCAGGCAGTGGGAACCTAAGGAAACAATAATCATTGAGCCTTTGCAGCCACAAAGGGATGCTGTTAGATCTCCATATCATAGATCTCAAGGCCATGGACTCTTCTTATCACAATGGCAGTTTCACATATGTCTGTGATTGTTTCATTACTTGTCTCAGGCTGTAAGCTCTAGGAGAGCAGACAGCCCTGTCTTTTTCTTCTTCACCATTGTGTCTTAGAGCTAGGCATAGATTCTAGAATTGGACAGGCATCCAGTATTGTTGACCGAATGAGTATTACCATCTATTATTACCCCTTGGTGTGTGTATGTGTGTGTGGGTGGAGGGGTATTATCCTGTTTTATAAGTGTGGAAACAGCCACAAAATTCCCAAGACCGCACAAAAGGGAGGATTCCAAACTGATGAAGGGAGGATTCCAAAATAGCTCAGGCTGACTCCACAACCCAGGGTCTTTCTACCACCTCATGCTCCATTCCCGGGGTTGGAGGGACTCAGACTGGTGGGAGAGACAGACAGGAATGCCTGTACTGGGTAAATACTAGCGACACGAAAGTGATACGAACCGGAGGCGGTGAGGCAGGGAAAGGTGGGGGTCCCCAACTCTGTTTAAATCCCGCCCACCCAGAGGAAGCAAAATTGAGTGGATCGGCTTGTGCATCCTGCTTAGAATCGAAATTGAGAGAAGGTGGAAAGAGTTAGGACGCCCTGGGAAAGGAATGAGGGAGAAGGGAGGAGGAAGAGATGTCAAGAAGAGGGGTGGCGGCAGTTCCTTCTTGCGTCGTGTCTGTTGCGGCGCAGCACAATCCTTGGACCCAGCGGGGGCTGACAAGGCCATTCATTAAATGGCACTTGGCAGCCGCGAGGCTAAGTTCACCTGCACAGGTGGGGCGTCAGCGCGCGAGCAGCTTACCAGACGGGGGCCTCATAAAATAGCTTCTCCCCAATCTGGAAGGGGGTGGCGGGGAGATAAATAACGCTTTCTTGTGGAAAAGAGGCTTAGTAAATAAGGAATGTGAGGGCTCGGAAGAGAATTACAGTGCAAGCACCATGGCTATTATCCTAATCAGGCACCATTTCAACACCTCTCCCTTCAAGTCAACCAGCCCTACAACAGGATTTATTTTCCAATAAGCGAAATCCCCGCCCGCCAACTCCGAGCCGCTTGGATGAGAGCTCTGTGGGAAACAGCAGCGACGAGGAGAGGCTATTTTGGGTGTGGGAACGCGGAGGGAGGAGGGGCGGCGCCGCCAGGCTGGGCGCGGGTGCGCGGGGAAAGCCTCCAGCTCGGGCTGCCACGGCAACCGCGTCCAGGCAACGCGNCGCACCCAGCCGCGCCGGCGAGGACATGGGCAGCCGCGGCGGCGCCCGCCCCCCGCGCCGGTGAGTGCCGCGCCCCGGGCCCCCGGCCGGACGTGCCCCGCTCCCCGGCGGCGGGAGCTCCCTGGGACGGCCGGTGACCTTGGGGCAGCCGGCGGGGAGATAGGCTTGGGGGACGGAGAGAGAGCTGCGCGTGGCCCATGTGACGTGCTGCCGGCGAGAGGGTTAACTGCATGCTGACGCGAGGGGATGAAGTTGGGCACGGAACGCAACTGGCATTGCATTTTTGCGGGGGCCGGGGGGAGTTGCGTGCTAGCAAACCAACAGAAGCCGGGAGGGACTGTCTGGGGGAGCAGGGGTGGTGCACAGATTGCCAGGGGGTGGTGGTAAGTCAGCCGTCCCACTAGTCAGAGCTGAGTGACCTTGGACAGGTTAACCTCTCTGCCTCCCCCCACCCCTTTCTCATTAGAAGGAGAGGCTTGGGCTCCTTGCGGTTCCACAGTGGTGGTGTACCATTGCACTGTGAGCTGAGAAAGGGCCCCAAAGTACGGTTCTGCAGATGCAGGATATACAGGACTTAATCATGTTTATTCGACAAGGGGTTTCCATTAATTGGCTCTCAAAGTGGCAAGAAATGTTAACGTTTTATGGAAGATTAGGGACAGAAAGCCGTGGGTGGCCCAGAGAGTGGCTTCTCAAGGTGCCCAGGTTAAAACCTCTTGGGTGCTCTAAAAGTCATGAACAAAATCAGGGTTAATCCTCCCAAGTTGTTCTTTCCTGTAGTTAATCTCATAGGAAACTTTGTATTTGAACAGGTAAAATCAAAACCCAATAGTGGCAGGCAGCAGCAAATTAAGTGAGTCATTTCTTCAATATGCACGAGGTTGTGTGTGTGTGAGGGTGCGCGCGCGTGTGTGAGCGCGCGTGCCCGGCTGCGCTCACGCTCTCATCTTAAAGTCTGTGTATGTCAATGATAGAAATTATTTCATAGGAGTAACCAGAAATAATGCTAGAATGATTTGAGTCCACAGAAGTGCAGCTCTCTGGGAAGCAGGGGCAAACATTTGCAGCTTGCTCTTTAAATAGGAGTTGGGTTTGTGAAAGTAAATAGATTCTTTACTGAGAACCATCCCTAGGGTTTGCCCATTGTGTCCGCGGTGGGGGCCTTGTCATGGAGTGTGTGTATGTGAGGAAGATACTCCTGAGACCCAGTAGGCTGTGACACCTGTTCTATTTTTAGCATCTGCTGGTGCTAAAAAGACACTCAGGCCCCTTTCTGTATTCTCAGTCCATAAACTTCTCTCTTCCGAGGAGAGGGAAGGGAGGAAATGCCCTGTTCCTCTCATGGGTCCTTGGGGTTGCCTCTTTTGGCTTTCTGCTCCAAAGCCACCCTTAATGTTCATTCCAATCTGATTTCATCTGTATAAAAATGTGGGTTGGGAAGAAAACACTTTCAGTGTTAATGAATAAGCTTCTGTAACCTTGTTTACCTGATGGTTTAATAATCTTTAATGGTTTACATGTTAGAAATCTGATCGCATTCAGATAGAAGTATCCTTGCTGCAGGAATTCAGCCACTAAGCCCTACAAATCTTTAATGAGTCACACTTCATTACACTTGGAAACCTCGCTGACAAACTAATGCTCCTTCTCTCTCTGTAGGCCACTGGCCTGTGTATGTCCAAACCTGCCTTTCAGTCTCTTGTTTCTCAAATCCTGCAGCCGTACTCCTGAATTTTCATTTTTCTGCAGCTGAGCCCATCTTCTGTCCCTCCCCTAGCACCAGAGCCTAAGTGAACAATTTCTCTCAGAATAGCCCTCTCCCGTCTCACCGGAGCAGGAATTGGATTTCCTGCTTCTCAGTGCTACTTCCAAACCATTAACCGGTCACTAACAAAGTCGTCCGTGTACAAGGTCATGCTGTCTGCTGGTACCCCGTACCCTCCTTCTTATGTTCTGGATCAGTGCTCACCAAACCTGGTGGCTTCTTAGAGTCACCCGGAGTATTATGAAAAATGTGGCTGTTTAGACTCTTTCAAACACACCGAATGAGAATCATCAAGATGGGCAAGACCTACAAATCCTTACTTTAAAAACAAACCCAAAAAGAAGAAGGAGGAGGAAGGAGGATGGGGAGAGAAAACAGAGTTCTGTGGGTGATTCTGATGTACACCCGGGTTTGGCAAGCACTTCCCTTGATGCTACAAAAAAGTAGCAGGCAGATAAACACAAGCAACCAGCTTGGTTCTCTTCTCTACCTTGTCTCTTGCCCATGACTTTGGGGTTTACATGGAGGCTGTATTCTCATTGACCTTGAACTTCCTCAAGGTCTTCAGCATCAACTCCTAGGCCCTTAATGTCCACTTTAGTTCAGCCACTCACATTTTGGACTTGGTTTGTCTTGGGAATTTTTTCCACCTTCAAGATCTGGACTTCAGCCTGCTCAGCTGATTCTTTCCACTTACAGCACTGGACTTTACCATTGTTGAGGACTCTGGTCCCTTAATTGCTTGCTGTTCCAATCCCTTTAGGGCTCCGTTTCTCTATTTGGAGTCTAGATGTTGCCAGCCATTTCAGTTCTGTCTGGAATCCTGGAATCTTTATTCTTAACATATTGGGCTTCTCATATTCCAGTCCTCCATCCAAAATCACCCTCATTATCTACTTTTTCTTCTCCCAGCCTGCCAAGTGATCTAGGAGAAAGTCACAAAGACCTGTGGACTGGTTCCATTGCAAATTTATGCTGGCCTAGGTCTTGCTTTTCTATGAAAAAAAAAAATCCATCTTTTATTAACTCTTGACGGCATTCCTTTAGAGGTTGTGCCAGATTTTCCCATTCCTTACACTTCCAGTCAGTTTCCTTTCAGCAGATAGCCTTTTTTCACTGAAGAGGTGGCGGATGTCCACGTCCTGGTTTACTGTCCTCTGCCTCAATGTAAGCTCTCATTGTACCCACCTCGCCACCCCAAACATTTTTCTTTCTTTTTTTTTTTTTAAGATTTTATTTATTTATTCGAGAGAGAGAGCACAAGCAGGGTGAGGGGCAGAGGGAGAAGCAGAATCCCAGCTGAGCAGGGAGCCTGCCCTGTGGGGCTTGATCCTGGGACTCCTGTCTCATGACCCCTGCCTAAGCAGACGCTTAACCGACTGAGCCACCCAGGCGCCCCCCCAAACATTTTTCTTTACCCATCTTTGTCCTTCTTTATTTCCTCTTTCTCTGAGGGGAAAAAAATGTCTACAAGTCCCCTCCCCATAATTAACCCACATATACTGCACACTGTCCATTCTCTGGACTTTTTCCTTTCCTTCTTGCCACATGTGGGAACTTGCTCTGTTATTCCCTTTCTTCAGTTTCTTTGGTCCTTCCTTATTCTGCCCAACTGTCACCCCACCATGTACGCAAGTCATCTTTCTCATAATAAAAGAAACTGTGCTAGGGTCCCAGCTCTGTCCACTAGAACTTTCTGTGATGATGGAAATATTTTGTACCTGTGCTGTCCAGTATGATTGTCACTAGCCACAATGTGACTACTGAGCAGGTGAAATGTGGCTAATGTGACCGAGGAAGTCAATTTCTCGTTTTTGTTAATTTTTTTTAAAAAAAGGCTTTTATTGGGGCGCCTGGGTGGCACAGCGGTTAAGCGTCTGCCTTCGGCTCAGGGCGTGATCCCGGCGTTCTGGGATCGACCCACATCAGGCTCTTCTGCTGTGAGCCTGCTTCTTCCTCTCCCTCTCCCCCCTGCTTGTGTTCCCTCTCTCGCTGGCTGTCTCTATCTCTGTCGCATAAATAAATAAAATCTTTAAAAAAAAAAAAAGGCTTTTATTTATTTGTTTGAGAGAGAGAGAGAGCGCGAGCGCACATGTGAGCAGGGGCAGAAGCAGAGGGAGAAGCAGACTCCCCACTGAGAAGGTAGCTGGACAGACGTAGGGCTGGATCCCAGGACCCTGCGATCATGACCTGAGCCAAAGGCAGACACTTAACTAGCTGAGCCACCCAGGCGCCCCAAGCTTTTGTTAATTTTACATTAGTTTCAAGAGCACACGGGGCGATGGCTGCCGTGTCTAGCAGCGGTGGTGCGCCCTGCGGCTGTGTTCCGCCGTCTCCATGTTTCCCTCCTTTGACTGCCCACTCACTTGTCTGGCCCCACCCTCACCTTTGTGCTGAAACTGCTTTCTTGTAGAGCTCCCGCAGCGGTGTCCTGGTTGCAGAGTGGAGGCCTTTACTCTGTCTTTCCCTCCTTGATCTGCCGTCTGCTGCCCAGATCTCTCTCTTTCCTTGTCTCTGTGTCACTGGTTATCCACATGCAACTCCAACATCATTTGTCTCCTATTTCCACCTGCTTCCAAATGTGGGATTCTGTCGTGTCCTGGCCTTGGCCTTTGTCTCTTCCTCTGCTGACCTCCTGCCTTCTCTCTGTCCCAGCTGTCAACTCACCTTGGAGCTGACATTAGTTGTCATTGGGTGGTTGCCCTATGCCTTACTGGGTGCCACGATTCACTTGTATCCTGTCCTTTGATCCCCGCCCCACCTCTGTGAGGCACATACTCCCATCATTCCTGTTATTCAGATTGAAGAACTTGAAGCAGAGAGAAATGAGAAGAACTTGAGTCAGTGACCGGTTGTGAAGGAGCAGACCCAGGAAAGGAATTCCCGCAATCTGACCTGAGAGCCTGCTTTCACTAGGCTTTCCCTAGACCTCCAGAGGCCTTCAGATTTGCATTTTGAGCCTGCCATCTCCCAGATCCCATTTGAAATCTGATTCCCAGAAGCCCGACTATTTAGTCTCTAAACAGTTCTTCACCCTGGCTTCCTTAAATCACTTTCCCTTTCTAGCTTTTTATTTTGAAATAATTCAGATTTACAGAAAAGTTGTAAGAATAATTAAATAATTTGCATCTTTAACCCAAATTCTATAAATATTAACTATTTGCCCCACTTGCTTTATCCTCTCTTTCATGCTCTCTCTCTCTACACACACACACACACACACACACACACACACACACGTTGTTGTAGTTTTTCAGAGCCATTTCAGAGTTAATTTGTAGACATGGTGCCCCTTTATCTACCTCCCCCAGTACTTCAGTGTTATTTCTTAAAACAACAAGGACATTTTCTTGCATAACAAGCATCTAAAATTGAGACATCGTCATTGATTCTGTGCTGTTTTCTGACGTACAGACCTTATTCGCGTGTCACCAATAGCCCTAATAATGTCCTTTCTAGTAAAAGAGGAGAAAAAGAATCTTTAAATCTTTTGCTCCGTTAGTTGTTGTGCCTCTCTAGTCTCCCTTCGTCTGGATGGTTCCTGAGTTGCTCTTTGTTGTTCACGGCCTTGACACTTTGGAAGGGTGAGGGCCGTTATTTTGTACAGGATCCTTTAACTGGGGTTTGCCTGCTGCTTCTTATGGTGGATTTAAGGAGGTGACACCACAAGGTGACAGTGTACCCCTCTCAGCTGGGGTCATTCTAACTTTTCCTTGCCACCCTCCCACATGAGGTTGGCCGTTGAGTGTTGAGGTGCTCCCTGCACAGTCTCCCTCAATTGCTCACCTCCTTTCTGTTCCTCCTGCCTCCCTCCTGTTTCAGGAGTCGATGCCTCTGCACACGATCCCAGCGGCCCTCCAGCAGGAACCTGTGCCGGGAATTTTCACTAGTCAGCGCTTCCTCTGCTTTGCCTTCCCTCCGCCCTTCCTCATGCCGCCCTGTGTTTCCTTAACTCATCCTTTTGAATGCCCAACTCAAATGCTTTTCTCGATGACCCAGTTCACACCGGTCCTGAACTCAGCCCAGCGGCGAGGCAGGTACCAGCCTCTCTCCTCTTGCCTGCTGGCCTGCCTGTTTTGTTGACTTGACGTTCTGGAGTGCGGGAGCTGTGTCTTGTTCCACACGGTAGAGGCTCCATGAGTATTTGCTGACTGGACTCATTTCCTTGATTAAATCATCTAGCGAACCGCACGGGATGATCTTAGAGCTGTCGGCTAGCATCTGGTACGTGATGGGGGGTGTGAGACCCATGCCGTACTCCAGGAGTCAGGTAGATGGGGGTGCAAAATAGGGCCTTTTAGCAAAACGACAGGTCATTCGAAAAGGTCCTAAAGTGTTGTAAACGGAGTAAGTGATTTTCCCCTGATGACACCTGAACCTTGTGTATATGTGTCAAGACAAAGACATGGCACATTTGATTATTAAAAAAATAAAAAGTAGAGAAACCTAACATAGCATATTAAAAATGGCCCATCTATTTCTTCACACCCCAAATGAGCAGCTGCATGTGTGAGGAGCAGTTTCTCAGGCTCGCATCCTCCCTGGGAGCCCTCGGACCACCTGTTTCTCTCCTCTTCATTGTCTAGCTGCCTCTCCCTCCTCTGCTCGCCCGGCCGGCCGCACTGCCTTTCTGCCTTCACTCTTTCCCTCCTCCTCCCTGATTTCTCCTTCTTTTTTTTTTTTTTTTTTTTAAAGATTTTATTTATTTATTTGACAGAGAGAGAGACAGCCAGCGAGAGAGGGAACACAAGCAGGGGGAGTGGGAGAGGAAGAAGCAGGCTCATAGCGGAGGAGCCCGATGTGGGGCTTGATCCCACAACGCAGGGATCACGCCCTGAGCCGAAGGCAGGCGCTTAACTGCTGTGCCACCCAGGCACCCCTGGTTTCTCCTTCTGCCCGTTCCTCTCTCTTAATAACTCTTCTGCTTTCATCCCTCTCTCTGTATGTGATACTTTACTTTTTGACTTCTGGGCTGTGGTTTTATGTTCCATGCATTTTTAGTATAAAAGCAGGTGAAAAAAAGACAAAACAATGTTTTTGTTTTTGTTTTTATTATCCGGTGGTCCTCTGTGGGTCCCCCTTCCACCACCATGGCTCAGTGGTTCTCGGTATTTTAAGAACATAGCAGCGATACTAAAATGGCTTATTTGGTTTCCTTCCTGCCCCACCAGGAAAGTTCCTGGGAATGTGCTGGTCGACAGACATCAAAAGGCCTGAATTTTTCAGTCTCTGTTAAAGCAAAATTGGCATTTGAAGTCAGTCATCAGATTTTAGGGTGGTGAGTTGTTGAGATTGTTGGAATGACAGTATTTCTGCTCAAGGCGTGCCTGCGCTTGCTGGCTGGTGGTCAGCTTTTTTCTCATTCTTAAGAGAATGCTTTTGTGCAGATGACATCTTCTCTGGAAAAAGTAGCTACAGAAGTGAAGGCTAGAGATTCTGCTGCTTAGCCGAGCGGGGCTCACATACAAAGCGTGTTTATGTGGGAGAGAATGTGTGGGGGCTGCTTTCACATTATGGAATTCTTAAAATTGTTTAACCGGGAAGATGTTATTCAGAAACCCCTGGTGCCTTCAGCTTGTTTGTTGTTGATTTCAGATTTCTTTTTTCCCCATTTTTAATTATCTCTGGAAGAGCTCAGGAGTCCTCCCCTGCTCTCTCTAAAATAGTTATAAAATTAATGCACTGAAGTCAAGTTGTTACTCCAAATAAAAGAGTCTCTCATAGACTCCTGTGTGCAGCAGGGAAGTCCAGCCCCCTCCTGCTGTGTATGAGAAAAAGGGCAGAAGCTGGAGGCTGGATCTTTCTTCCATGGCCAAATCCTTAGCTTTTCAGTAGAAATGCATGTAGGGTAGAACCCAGAAATCACAACTAGAGTTCTGTCTGCAGACAGAAGGCAGTCGTGCCTTCCTTTCAATGGTCCTTGGTGCATCTGGGGGTGTAGGTAATTTAGTAGGTAGAAAGTTTACAGAAGCTTTTAGTAATATTTTTTTTCTGTTCTAGCTGTTGCCCCTGGCAGATTCCCTTTTTAACATGTGGTGATGTGTCTTCTCTAATGCTAGAAAGAAAGTTGCCAAATATAGCTGTTGAGCATAATAAAACACCCTAAAAGTAATATTAAGACACTTCTTTTTTGGTGTGGGTGCCCGTGCACACTGCAGGGCAACCTGAAGGAGTCTGCCAAGCTCACAGCTGGAGGGGACCTTGAGTCAGCAATCGATATGTCATCTGGGCAGAGCAACTCAATAATTAAAACGATGGGCCTTACCAAATTAGAAAAACAAACAACGAATGAATATTTATGAGTGTCTGTGATAGGTGCCATGCTGGGCTTCACGGGGTGGGGGTGGGGGTTACAGATGCCTGTGGTAGAACGTCCCTGTTGCCCCAAAGTAGCTCAGCTGGGGAGACACAGTCCATGAAAAGTTCAAATAACAATAGAAGATTTAAATAGTATTTCAAAATGGCTGTTATTAATAGATGGGAACAAAATCCAATCTGTCTCTGCAAGGGTTCTTCTAAAAACGTTAGCATTGTTCTAAGGTATGGAGACTGGATTAAAGCCACATCAGTGGCCGTTCCTTGGGTCCTAGGGGTTCCGATGATGCCAGTCCATTTGTGAATCCATCTGAACCCGAAGGAGCCCACATGTATGTTACAGACTTCCTGGATCTCATCGGTTATGTAGCAATCCCTGCACTTGCTGGCAGCCACCATCAATGTTTTGAGCATTTCGAAGTTTTGTTTGTTTGTTTGTTTCTTTTAATGGGTCAGCAATACAGCCACTCCTCACCTCAGCAGAGGGGAAAGAAAGCAAGTCTTGCAAAGTAGAATCAATGCCATTTTCACGAAAGGCATTAGAAATAGTCGCCTTGGGACCCTGTGGAGGGATTCACACTATCACTAGAACCTAAGACTTTTGGAATGCTGTGCTCCCAGTGATGGCAGGCACTGGACCTGTGTACAAGGCCTGATTCCCAGCATAAGGGCAATCCAGGGCTTTGATGAAGGCTTCAGCGAACGTACTGGGCTCAACCCTTATGATGTGCCCACGAGGGAATGGGGCTTGGGGAATAATTCACAGGAAAATGGGAGTTGTTGTTTGATAAGGATAGAGTTTTAATTTGGGAAGATGAAAAAGTTCTAGAGATCTTTATATCTAGAGATATAAAGTTAACACTACTGTACTGCACACTTACATTTTTTAAAGATGATAAATCTTGTGTTACCTGTTTTTAACCACGGTAAAAAAAAAAAAAAAAAGCCCATCAGCTTATTTTAACTAAACCATAGAATATCTTCTAACCCAGAATCAGGCTTGTCTCTTGGTTTTGATAACTGTACATGGGCAATTTCTGTTTTTTTGTTTTGTTTTATTTTTGTTCATTGGTTCATTCTTTTATTCAAAAAGTCTATATTTAGATTTTTGTCATTGTGAAAATAGCATACTTATTACAGTATTTTGAAAATAAGGAAAAGTGGAATACAAATGTACCCATTGCCACTATTTGTATTTTGATTTATTTCTTTACGTTGTTTTAAAAAATATTATTATAATAGTACTTTTGGTACTGGAACCCCCGCCCCACTCCCCTTAGGACAGTTGAGGGACTTCTGGGTTGCTGGGGTTATGTACAATTGGAAAGAAATATCAGGGTGTGTCAGGTAAGATTCACTTGCCATTGACCTAAGGTGTCCAGAGAAGGACATTTTGGTATGAGAATGCCCAATGTCTTAGAGGCTGTGTAAGGCCTTATAAACATTCCCTCCTTTGGTGACTTAGCCAGATTTCTCCCAGGTCTCCCTCATAACCATATGCCATTTCCATCCCCAAATGTGCTAGCCCAGTACATTTCTTGCAAGGATGACTCATCTAGGGGTGCTTGGGTAGCTCAGTCAGCTAAGTGCCTGCCTTCGGCTGGGTCATGATCCCAGGGTCCTGGGACTGAGTCCCACGTCGGGCTCCTCTGCCTGCCGCTCCCCCTGCTTGTGCTCTCTTGCTCGCTCGCTCTCTCTCCCTGACAAATAAATAAATAAAATCTTTAAAAAAATAAAAGTTTCTGTCCAGGTTTAGGGAGAGGGAGCTGTCTATTAAGAAGAAGACAGGGTGTGCTTATTTGTGCTGTTTCATTTTCTTTGCACATCATTTGGAGGGACTCCGTCAATCTGAGCCCTGTGGTTAATTTACGGAAAGCTCATGCTGTTATCAGTGGTGTCTCTTTGGCTGTCTTTATCAATCTACTACTTTGGAATTAGTCATCCCTGGCCTCAGTTGCATGGCCCTCTTCCTCCTCCTTGTACTGAAAACAAATGGTTTACCCAGACACCAGCTAGTCACATCACAGAGCGGTGCCGGCAATTTGGTACAGCATGGGTTGGAGAATGGCATTAAAGGTAGCCGCAAGTCAAGGAAGTGTCCATTCACGGATGCAGAGCCCTGTGGTAGGTCAGAGAGGAGAAGGTAGAAAGACAAATAAGGGTGGCCTGTGTGCACAGAGGGGTGGTGGTTGTCTTGTCCTTGACCACTCTATCCACCTTCATGGGCCCAGGGTCAGGGGAGCTCCTCACCTTGGGGAAGAGGAGAAAGAGAAGGGAGTATGGCAGAGGTAAACCTTAAAAATTGGCAGGTCCTTTAAACTCAAGTTAAAATGTTTGTACATCTAAATTGTGGTGCCAAGGAGCAAAGTTCTGGTTTCCAGGCTCTGATGATGGTTTTATATAGCACTGTAAATCATTTTTCAAATCTTGGTCTTTAAAAAAAAACTTAGCATTATAGCTAGTATATAAATATTTCCTATGTTACTTCATAGCCTTTGTAACCATTATTTTAAATAGCTATTGATATTCTCTTGAGTGGATGTGCCATGTTTTAATTTAACCAATAGCCATTTATAGAAATATTAACATTTAGATAACATCACATATTATGTATGGATAAAATACTTTAGGGCTAGAGATTTGATGAAGACTAGTTACTGTTCAAATTTCATTGTCCTCAGAAAGTCTAGGGCAAGGTTGAGTTCTGGGTATGTGTGTTGGAGATACTAACACTTTGACTTCCTTCTACCTTATGGTCTTTACATGATTGTTTGTTTGTTTAAAAGATTTTATTTACTTATTTGTCAGAGCACACACAAGCAGAGGGAGCAGCAGGCAGAGGGAGAAGGAGAAGCATGTTCCCCACTGAGCAAGGAGCCTGATTCAGGACTTGATCCCGGGACCCTGGGATCATGACTTGAGCTAAAGGCAGAAGCTTAACCGACTGAGCCACCCAGGCATCCCTGTTTGTTTATTTTTAAGTAGGGGTGGGAAGAAGTAATTTTCTTTCTTTTTAATGATACAATGAGAAATTAAGTTTAGGAAGTAAAACGCCATACATTTAGTTGAAACCCTCTGTATCCATATGTCTGATCCCTCTGTCTCTCACTCAGAGACAAAAATGAGTCTGATTTGGTCTCTTCCATGTGCATGCTCGTATTTAGATATTACAGATTTGGCATATTATCTGGCGTATTTTAAACCTTTATAAAAAGGTCGTTAGGTGTCCATATCCTTCTTCCTCTTGCTTTTTTACTTAATATATTTGTGAGATGCATTCACATTGGGACTTGTAATGCTAATCCATTTATTTCCACAACTGGTGGTTCTTCCATTGCATGAATGTGTCATGCTTTATTCATCCTTCTGTCTAATGATGGGTGTTCAATCCACCCCCCCCCAACCACCACCTACTTTTTTGCTCTTAGAAACACTACCTTGAGTATTCTTGTAAATGTCTCTTTGTGAACATGTTTGAGAGGGTTTTTTGGGTATTTCTTAGCAGTGGATCATTGGGTCATGGAGTTTGTGCCTCTTCAGCTTTACTAGATATTAAAGATTGCTTTCTAGAAGTAGTGGTCCTGAGTCACAGTCCCATCTGGTATTCCTGTTGTTCCATATATATTTCTGTCAATACTCCATCTTGCCACGCTTGATATTTGCCAATCTGATGGGGTGAAATGGTATCCCTTGCAATTTTATCTCTGGTGGCAAATTAGATTTATTTTTTAATCTGTTTCCACTAGCCAGCACAGAGCCAATGTTACGAAAAAACGTGTTAAAGTTCTTATTCTTTCTGTAATATATTTTTTGAGATTTTTGAAAGTAAAACATTTAGAAATGTATTAAAGGACTTAAATGTTAGATTATAAAATAAACCTCTTCTCAGTGAGCAGAACTACACCCTGTGTGACTTAGTATCAGAATCCCGGGTGACTACAGCTGCCGACTGAGGACAGGTGACTGCCACTGGACAGGTCTCTGCTGTATTGTGTTGGTTAGGAGCAAGTCACAGGTCCCACCATGCTCAAGGGGATACGGAGTCCAGGAGGCGGAGATCATGGGGACCACCTTACATAGTGTTCTGTCCCCCACGATAGGTACCATGTTGTGATCATCAGGTTTCAGTGTTAAGTTTCACATTTTGGGTTTAGATGTTCAGCACCGCTACGGCAGTCAGAGACAGATTTCAGGAGACAGACTCACGCCAGCCTGGTTCCCACCACAGTGAGAAAAGTAGCTGGCAGACGGGCTTGTGCTGCTTCTTGCACGTTCTCCTTTTACACACATCCACATGGGAAGCTAAATGGTGTGCTTGGTGAACGTCGGCTCAGGGGAAGAGGAGTGAGCAGGACTATCTTAGTGGCTAATGTGTTTGGACCATGAGAACTTAATACATCACTCTCCATCACAGAACACTTCCTGTGGCCCCAGATTCTTAGGGTGTCGGAAACACTGATAAATTTTGCCTCTTCAAACTCTGCTTTTACTAGATATGCTGTGTATACTGTCCCCCTTTCTGGTTGCACGTTCCTTCTCTAGTCAGAATATAATTCAGTTGATTAAAGTCAACATTATGGGATGTCTTCATTTCTGTCATCTGTCCTTGAGATTCATTTATCCAGCAAACATTCGTTGATCATCACTGTGCCAGGTGCTTGGAATAAAGCTGTGGACACTTCAGCTCTTCGTGGAGCCCGCAGTATAGGGCCAAAGACCGACCTTGAACCAGTAATCACAAACGTGATGACTGTTTGGCCTGTTTTAGTTGTGAGTGTCAGCAGTATCTTGGATTGTTCTTACAAATCTGCTGATTTCATCCCTTCTTGATTCTTCAGATTTCATTGTCAGAGTCTCACTTTATTTATTTTTAAGATTTTATTTATCTATTTGACAGAGAGAGAGAGAGCACAAGCAGGTGGAGGTGCAGGCAAAGGGAGAAGGAGAGGCAGGCTCCCCACTAAGCAGGGAGCTCGACATGGGGCTCGATCTCAGGACCCTGGGATCATGAGGTCATCCCAGCTGAAGGCAGATGCTTAACTGACTGAGCTACCCAGGTGCCCCCAGAGTCTCACTTTAACCTCAATTTTGGAAGTAGGTTGCACTCTGCTCCTCAAACTTTTATACCACCTGCATCATCTCATGAAACAAAGGAAAGGAAAACAGGAGACCAAAAAGTTGAACTAAATCATGACTTTAAAGTAACATTTCAGTGTAAATGTTCATCAGTAAGGGGCTACCTAACAATTTGGTGTATCCGTTCACTAATATTATGCAGACATTAAAAGTCATGATGTATCTTTATATATTTACATGGAAAGATGTTCGTGATACAGTGCCAATTAGAAAATGCAGAGTACACATGGTATAGAGTATGATTTTATTTTTTTCAAAAAGGAAACTGTATCCTGGAGGGAGCTCTTTAAAAAAATGTAAATCGATATATTAACATCAGCAATTTCTGAGTGGTGATTTTCACTTTATTCTTTACACCTTTATGTAGAACTTAAGTTTTAATATTATATTAATCACAGAAGGCATTTTTCAGTTTAAGAAAAGGTGTTTCTTCATACAAAATACGTGTGTTACAAATTGTTCTTTTCATATATGTGCCTTGATTCAAAAACGAGTGACAACATTGTTTCACTGTAGCTGTAACCTCAGCATGCGCTGATGCCAGGAGGAATAGCCTTGGCCAAATTAAAGGGTTAAAGCAGATGCCCAGTCATTCCCCCACTAGTCCCACACAGGAAACCATATAATATCTCCTTGAACAAATGAGTACTCTTTGCTGAACCATTTATATAAGGTTTTATTTTTAAAAAGAGATGTATTTTCCATCAGATGTGTATTAGCCAGGGAAAGGAGAGGAGCCAGCCCTTCCTGGGAACGTGTGGAGTGCCCTAAGGCCACACAGTGTGGTGGATTCCCCATAGTCCTCCTGTGGGTAATGTCTAGTGAGGAAGAGGCGGAGGCCCTAGGTTCAAATCCCAGCTCCCTTCTTTCCTGGCCACGTGTAGTTGGGCCAGCTGCGGAACATTTCTAAGTCTCTTTCCTCTGGGTAAATGGTGATGATAAGAGCATTCCTTCCCCGATTGTGAGGATGAATTCAACTAATGCACCTGAGTGTGCTCGGCGAGTGTCTGACACGGGTCAACACTTGGTGAAAGTGAGCAGCTATTCTTTGTGCTGTCCCCGGCCCAACAAGCTAAGGCCAGCCTGCTAAGATCCCACGGTTGGCGGGGAAGCCAGCATTCAAATAAGGGTCTTTCTGACCTCCCTGCCTGTGCTTTCCATGCTAGGGAAGTATGCCCGCAGTTACACAAAGCAGGAGTGGGAGAGCCGGGGAGAGCACAGACAGGAGGAAGGAAAATGGACAGCGGGAATGGGAAGTTAAGAAAACGGAAAGGGCAAAGGAACAGGCAGGGAGAGCCGCGAGGGGTAGGAAAAGGAAAAGGAAGTGGAGAGGCGAGGGGAAGAGTGGGAAAAGCAAGGTGGAGGAGAGCGGAAGGCAGGAGCTCCTTCCCAGGCCCCGCCCTCCCCGGCTGAGTGTCTAGTCCCCAGACTCTCCCCTCTACAGATCCTCCCGCTGCTTGCCTTTCCCGGTCCCAGCCCTGGCCTCGTCACAGCACTGCCCCAGCACTGCCCCAGGACAAAGTCCAAGTCCTGAGCTTGAGTTAGAGCTAAGTTAGAGCACAACTCCCTCCCACCTGTCTTTCTAGACACACCTTCAGCTGTTCTCTGCTCTCTATCCTTTCCCTCTATTTTTAACTATAAGAAAATAGACTTTTTTCCCCTACCACCAGATTACAAGCACTTTATTCATAAAGTGGCCTATTTTTAAAAAAATTCTGACACTCAGCAGAACTTATCGATGCTGTATTTTGATAGTAAACTAAAAAACTAACTTAATTTTTATATGATTGGTATTTCATTTTCTAGTTAAAATTGTCATTATCAAAATCATGTATCATTTTACATTAAGTGTCATCTTACTTATTTTTTAAAAGATTTATTTATGTATTTTGGAGAGTGGGGAGGGGCAGAGGGAGAGGGAGAGAGTATCCAAGCAGACTTCCCACTGAGTGTGGAGCCCAAACTGGGGCTCTGATCTCACCATCTGGAGATAATGACCTGAGCCAAAATCAAGAGCGGGATGCTTAACCACCTGAGCCACCCAGGTCCCCCCAATGTCATCTTACTTATAAAAATATAAGGATCCTCATAATCTAAATAATTATTTTGGTTTAGATAATAGCATTTCCCTTTACTCATTTCTGAACTCCCAAACTCTATTGCTATATTGCATATTTTGGGCATTGTGATTTTTACTTTTAATTCTTTCAACTCTTCTCTCCTTGCTTTATCTACCTGTCCCTTCCCCTAACTTCCCCAAATTTTTTAAACTCACAAACTGGGGATTGATATTATAACAGCAAAACGCAGCACAGCGAGACCAGTATACAACCCAGATCTGGCTAATAATATTGTAGGCCCAGTGGTGCTAGAGCTCAGATTTATATGTGTGTGTGTGTGTGTGTGTGTGTATTAAAGATTTTATTTATTTATTTATTTATTTGAGAGATGGAGAGGGAGAGAGAGGGAGAGAGAGAGAACCAGCAGAGGGAGAGGCAGAGGAAGAGGAAGAAGCAGACTCCCCGCTGAGCAGGGGGCCAGACACGGGGCTCGGTCCCAGGACCCCAGGATCATGACCTGAGCTGAAGGCAGATGCTTACCCACTGAGCCACCCAGGTGCCCCTAGAGCCCAGATTTATAAACATGCAGGAACTGATGACATAGGCAGGTCAGCCAGAATTGACCATGTGAAGATCTGGAAATGATCTTTGAGAAGTTATTTAACCCAGTGACTTATTTATTTTTAATCCTTATTTTTTTGCGACATAGATCCCATTGTTCTGGCAAAGAATCATGATACCAACCAACCAAGCAAGCTCACAAACAAATTCCCACCACGTTTCATGAAGAGGGCACCAGTTCTGAACAGACCTCAGTGTGTGTTTGTTGTGAACTCATGCCACGTGACATTTCCTGTCCTAGAGAGTGCATAGTGCTTGGTAATAGGTTTGTTACTGAAAAGCAATCTCAGCCAATGAGTGGCGGATAGACTCCTTTTTCAGCAAGTTGATGTGGCTGGGCTTCTGTAGCTCAGGTAGGAAAATTCCAGAGGGATGAAATGACCCTCAGAAAAGGGGATTCCAAAAGTGTCCATTCATTTACAAATATTGTATTGAGTGGCTCTTTGGGATGTAGTCTCCATACTAAGAACTATATTTAAATAAAACATTCCCTAATACCTTCATTGCTGCAGTTTCTGATACTGGAATACAAGTCATGCTCCCATTAACAGACATGTACAGAGTCTTCTAGGTCAGCTCTATGTCTGTTACGATTTGAAATGTGCCCTGAAGGAGCATGTAGGGGAGATGGACCATTAAACAGCTAAAAATAGTAGAGTGTAATAAGTAGTATAAAAACATATCGAATAAAGTGCTGAAGAAATACAAACGAGGGACCCATTTTATTGAATTGAAGGGCAGGTGAGGCCTTAAAGGATGAATAGGAGTTTTCTAGGCAGGCGGGGAGATGGGTGTTTCCCATAGAGCTCACAGACGCAGGTGTGAAGGCAGAAGAGTTCATGACATATATTCAAGGACAGTGGTGGGTGGAGTGGCAGTGAGGAGGGCTGGCATTGGCTGGAGGAGCACCGTATGGGGCTGGAAGAATGGGCTGGGCCAGAGTGTGCTGAGAGCGTAGAAAGTAGAGGTGATGTTGGAGTGTTGAGGAAAGAAGGTGTGGAACAATCTCTCTGTTTGCTACTTTGGGAAATTCTCCTCATTTTCATTAGTTCCTGTCTGACCTAGCTGCTACCCAGGAGAAAGTAAGACCTCTCCTTTTTTCCTCCCCGTGTGTTTTTGTTCAGAGCCATTTATCCCATTGTCTCATGGTTGGCTTGGATATCTGTCTTTCTCTGTAGGCTGTGAAGTCCCTGAGGGTCGGGATTCTGTCACATATATTTAGGTTAGTCAGCTGCATCATAGATGCCAGATAAACGTTTCTTCGATTGGGCTACTCCATAGATTAATATCTCAACTAAGGTATATTACAACTTTAAAATGGTGAAGATTCTATGATTCTTTTTTTTAATGATTTTGTATTATATTATGTTAGTCTATGATTCTAAATCTTAACATTTTCCACAGTGGCCTAATTTCATGTAGTCTAAATGACAGAGATGATTATCTTAAGAACTGAAGAACTCCTTTGGCATCATAACTTGTTTGGCATGAATCACTTTTTTTCTTAAATGTAATTTGTTTAAATTCAAAGTTCTTTGTCTAGGAAAATGAAATGTTCACATTTTGAAACTCTAAAAATAACACACTGGAAGAGTTGATGCCAAAACAATGGTTTCAATCAGAAATGCTCTCTGAATCCAGCATTTAATGAGAACTAATTACTGAATCAGATCACAGTTACTAGGCATTCATTGTTTTAAGGCAATTAACAGCAGTTTTGAGGAACCTAAGTAATGAAATATTTTAAAAACCTTCCAGTTTTGCTCAAATTTCTAACGTGTTGGGATGGCCAAATGTTCCTTAAAGGCGAGATATAATATGAGTGGCGATATCTTATAATAAAATTTTAATGGATATCAATCTCATTCTCATTGTGAGAGAATAGATAGGCTCCCCCAAATCAGATCCAATTGATCATGTTTCATTTGATTTAAGATTAATTTAGAAATAAGTGCTCTTAATTTGCTGCGGAATTTGTTAATTTGCTGAGATGAGATTTACTAAGGTAGTTTCCTACCTTACATGATTGAATAAAGCCTGTTAAAGAAACTATCTTGTTTCTGTAAAAGTGGTTTCTCAAGCTTGAAATGCAGTTGTGGGGGGAGGAAACTTCAAGAAAGTCCACTTAACGGTCCTCATTGATCTGTCTAGCAAGACTTAGTAGTATTACTTTTGATTTTGCTTGATTCTTTTCTCCTTATTTGGAAACATTTGCTGTTTATTTCATGTATAGGATATAAGACATTTAATACTATAACTGATCGGCGTGTCAGCAAAATTTACAATCCACTTAGTAACTTAATAATAAGCTTTAGACATCATTTAAATTCCAGATATAAAACTGTTAAATAATTTAATGCTTATTTTTTTCAACAGATGTGAATTATTAACAAGAAAATGGCCCAACGGAGCACTGCATTTCCTTCTCTCGTCACCGAGGAAAGGTATAATATATGGAAAATATGCATCTAAGGTATACTTTTCCTTTCCACCAATCCCATGAGGGCTGCTAGTGGGTGTGATGGTTATTATAAATGATGCCTTGTGGCTGTTATGTTACCCAGGGATGATTTTGTTCAAGGGCAAGAGAAGTACAGTTGTGTCCCCCTCCAGCATCCAATCTGTAGGCTCTGCTCAGGGATAGTGAGAAGTGGAGACTTCATAATAGCCCTAGAGTACATTTGTACTTCTGGTCATTAGGAAACTGCAACTCTGGAGGCCACTAACCCTTTTAAATCAGAAGTTGCAAATTGGGGGTCCCTAGACCAGAATTGGCTCATGGAAGCACATTGTTTGGCCTGCATTATCTTAAATACTTTTTAAATGACTTGTTAACATTTAAAAATCAGGTGATTTCACATACAAGTCTGAATTTCCCACTATTCTTGAAATATGAGATAATCTGGAAAAATAGACCTGCATTCCCAGATGGTCGCTCGTGGATGGAGCAAAACAGTGGCTGCATGTAGTGGAGGAATGCCCTTTCCAGGTCTCCAAAGTCCCCTCCCTGTCCTATCATATGTGATGTGCATCGTTCATTTATGTCACCTGCTTGACCCTTGTAGGCATTCGAGTTTGTTGTTATGTTAAAAAACTGCTGTAGAGGAGGGCATGTCAGGAGACTTTGTGAATAAGCTTGGTCTTTATAGATTTTTTTTTTAAGATTCATTTATTTTAGAGAGAGAAAGCATGCACATGTGCGAGCAGTGGGGGGCGAGGGGGGTTGGGGGGTGAAAAGAGAGAGAGAGAAAGAGAGAAAGAAGCAGACTCCCCACTGAGTGGGGGGCCCAACTCAGGACTCTTTCTCACAACCCTGAGATCATGACCTGAGGCAAAATCAAGAGTTGAGACGCTTAACCAGCTGAGCCACCCAGGCGTCCCAGTAAGCGTGGTCTCGATAAGCTTAGATTGGAATTGGGCACATCTCAGCATGCCCAGTTCCACCAGCCTCTTGCTTTTGGAGGTCATGGAGCCTGCTACCAGCACAGTTAAGGCTCTGGGTATGATTGTTTCAAGATGCCCGGCTCGCGAAGAAAACTCTCTGTGGCAGAAACCCTGCTTCAAACCCCATTCAGCTTGTAGGGAGAGATAATTTGCATTTCCTTCTCTGGGGAGGTCTTGAATCTGGCTTTGAATGACTTTGTCCCAATCAACAACCCTTGCCATGTGGCTTCCTTCCACAGGCGAGTTAGAACCATGCCCCGACACAACCAGTCCCTGACCATGGCACCCTACTCATCTGTAAGCCTCGTGGAGCAACTGGAAGATAGAATCCTCTGTCACGAGAAAACAACGGCTGCCCTTGTGGAGCACGCCTTCCGGATTAAAGACGACATCGTCAGCAGTTTGCAGAAGATGCAGAACAAAGGGGGCGGTGACCGCTTGGCCAGGCTCTTCTTGGAGGAGCACATCAGGAACATAACTGCTATCGTGAAGCAACTGAATCGGGATATCGAGGTGAGTAAGGTGTGTGAAAGTCAGGGTGGCTGCCTGCCTTCCCGCAGCCCGGCTCCTCCCCGCCTGGGGTCAGCGAGTCTAGTCCCTGCCTCCCAGGCAGTAATGCATTCAGACCAAAGCTTTCTGTCTGTGTGTTCTAGTGATCACCAAGGAAACAGCTTGAGCAAATATCCTAATTAAATTTATTTCAGTATTTGATAGCAGTTACTGTCAGTGTTATTTATGCTTAATCTAAATTTACCTTGCTGACTATTAAATCACTTTGTTTTGTTTGGCTCTCAATGGAGAGAGAGAAGAACTAGTCAGTTTCTCTGTGAAACCCTTCATATCGTTGAAGATAGCTATTAAGCCAATTACTAGGTCAGCCTTTGCTGCTTCAGATTAAATGTTTCTAGGCCATAATGATTATATATAATACGGTTTATTACTAGAACAATTAGGGATTTGAATTGCTTCTCAGACTTTTCTTTTATTGCTTTATTTTTTTCTCTGAAATGAGCCCAATAAAAGGCCAATATTGTCAAAATTTTTAAGATTTGTAAATTTCCTGCTATTTATTGAACAATCACAGGGACCACACAGTTTCGTTCAGGAGCTTAAGATCATTTAGGGCCTGGGTTTTCATTACTGAACACTGGTAATATCCTTCACCTGTAATTTTTAAATATGTAAGTAAGAGGTCTGTGGCTAGATTAAGGAAAACCTTTGTTTCAAGTTGTGGAGATTGTATCTGAGTTATGCTTCCTGAAATTTTCAGTGTCAGATTGTGTTTATTTTTTAATGGCTCTATTGAGGAATGATTTATAAGGCATAAAAATCTACCCAGTGTAAGTATACAATTCAGTATTTTTAGAAAATTTATAGAATTTTGCAACCATCAGCACAATGCAGTCACAGAACATTTCCATCACCCTGGAAATTTGTATAGATGTGTGTGCAGTCAATCCCCACTTCTACCCAAGGCCCAAGCAACCACTAATCTACTTTCTGTCTCTAAAAGTGTCTTCTCTGGACATTCCATATAAACGGAGTCCTACAATATGAAGTCTTTTGCTACTTTTTTCACCTAGCATAGTCTTTCTGAGGTTCAGCCGTGTTCTAGCATGTATCAGTGCAGGCAGACCTCAGAGATATCACAGGTTCGGTTCCAAATCACCACAATAAAGCGAAGATTGCAGTAGAGCGAGTCAAATGAATGTTTTGGTTTCCCAGTGCATATAAAAGTTATGTTTACGCTACACTGTAATCTATTAAGTGTACAGTAGCATTATGTCAAGAAAATGTACATACCTTCATTTAAGAACACTTTATTGAGGGCGCCTGGGTGGTTCAGTCGGGTAAATGTCTGCCTTCAGCTCAGGTCATGATCTCGGGGTCCTGGAATTGAGCCCCGCATTGGACTCCGTGCTCAGCGGGGAGCCTGCTCATCCCTCTCCCTCTACTCTTCCCCTCCACTCATGCTCTCTCTCTCTCTCTCTGAAATGAATGAATGAATGAATGAATAAATAAATAAATAAATAAATAAAATCTTTAAAAAAACCCAACAACCCCAAAACCACTTTATTGCTGTTGGGTTCTATGCTGGGCAAGGAGTCTATTTAAAAAAAATTAAAAATTAAAATAATAAATAAAAATACTTCTTTGCTAAAAAATGGTGACCATCATCTGAGTTTCCAATGAGTCGTGATCGTTTTGCTGCTGGAGGGAGGGTCTTGCCTCGGTGTGGATGGCCACTGACTGATCGGGGTGGTGGTGGCCGAAGTTGGGGTGGCTGTGGCAAGTTCTTAACGTAAGACAATAATAAAGTTGGCTGCATTAATTGGTTCTTGTTTCATGAACAGTTTCTCCATACATACGATGGTGTTGATACTATTTTACCTACAGTAGAACTTCTTTCAAAAGTTTTATCAACTAGGTTTACGTCATATTCTAAATTTTTTATTGTCATTTCAACAGTCTTCACAGCATCTTCACCAGGAGTAGACTGCATTTCAAGAAACCACCTTCTTTGCTCTTCCATAAGAAGCAGCTCTTCGTGCTTTATCATGAGCTCGCAGCAATTCAGTCCCATCTGCAGGCTCCACTTCTAACCCCAGTTCTCTTGCTATTTCCACCACATCTGCCTTAACTTCCCCCCCTGAAGTCCTGAACCCCTCAAGGTCAGCCATGAGGGTTACCATCAACTTCTTCCAAACTCCTGCTAATGTTGATGTTTTGACCTCCTCCCATGAATCACACATGCTCTTAACAGCACATAGAATGATGAGTCCTTTCCAGAGGGATTTCCAGAAGGGATCACTATCCATGGTAGTTCTCGCCTCATGAAATGTATTTCTTAAATAATAAGACTTGAAAGTTGAATGTACGCCTTGATCCGTGGACTGAGGCATGGATAGTGTGTGAGCAGGCATGAAAACAACATTCATCTCAGGTATATCTCCATCAGAGCTCTTGAGTGACCAGGGTCACTGTCAGTGGGCAGTAATATTTTGAAAGGAATCTTTCTTTTTGAGCAGCAGGTCTCTACAGTGGGTTCAAAATACTCAATAAACCATGTTGTAAATAGATGTGCTGTTATCCAGCCTTTGTTCCACTGACAGAGAGCACAGCCAGGGTAGACTTATCACAATTCTTAAGGGCCCTAGGATTTTCATGATGGTAAATGAGCATTGGCCTCAACTGCGAGTGACCAGCTGCATTAGCCCCTAACAAGACTGTCAGCCTGTCCTTTGAAGCTTGAAGCCAGGCATTGGCTTCTACTCACCAGCTATGAAAGTCCAAGATGGCATTTTCTTCCAATAAAGGGTGTTTCATTTACATTGTAAATCTGTTGTTCAGTGTAGTCACCTTCATTAATTATCTTACTAGATCCTTCTGGATAACTTGCTGCAGCCTCTACATCAGCGTTGCTTCACCTTGCAATTTTATATTTTGAAGACAGCTTCCTTCCTTAAACCTTATGAACCAGTCTCTGCTAGCTTCAGACTTTTCTTCGCATTTTTATATTTTGGAGAGAGCTTCCTTCCTTAAACCTCATGAACCAGTCTCTGCTAGCTTCAGACTTTTCTTCGCATTTTTATATTTTGGAGAGAGCTTCCTTCCTTAAACCTCATGAACCAGTCTCTGCTAGCTTCAGACTTTTCTTCGCATTTTTATATTTTGGAGAGAGCTTCCTTCCTTAAACCTCATGAACCAGTCTCTGCTAGCTTCAGACTTTTCTTCGCATTTTTATATTTTGGAGAGAGCTTCCTTCCTTAAACCTCATGAACCAGTCTCTGCTAGCTTCAGACTTTTCTTCGCATTTTTATATTTTGGAGAGAGCTTCCTTCCTTAAACCTCATGAACCAGTCTCTGCTAGCTTCAGACTTTTCTTCGCATTTTTATATTTTGGAGAGAGCTTCCTTCCTTAAACCTCATGAACCAGTCTCTGCTAGCTTCAGACTTTTCTTCGCATTTTTATATTTTGGAGAGAGCTTCCTTCCTTAAACCTCATGAACCAGTCTCTGCTAGCTTCAGACTTTTCTTCGCATTTTTATATTTTGGAGAGAGCTTCCTTCCTTAAACCTCATGAACCAGTCTCTGCTAGCTTCAGACTTTTCTTCGCATTTTTATATTTTGGAGAGAGCTTCCTTCCTTAAACCTCATGAACCAGTCTCTGCTAGCTTCAGACTTTTCTTCGCATTTTTATATTTTGGAGAGAGCTTCCTTCCTTAAACCTCATGAACCAGTCTCTGGCTAGCTTCAGACTTTTCTTCGCATTTTTATATTTTGGAGAGAGCTTCCTTCCTTAAACCTCATGAACCAGTCTCTGCTAGCTTCAGACTTTTCTTCTGCAGCCTCCTTACCTCTCAGTCTTCATAGAATTAAAGAGTTAGGGCCTTGCTCCAGATTAGGCTTTGGCTTATGGGAGTGCTGTGGCTGATTTGATCTTCTGTCCAGACCACTAAAACTTTCTCTGTACCAGCAACAAGTCTGTTAGGCTTTCTTATCATTTGTGTGTTCCCTGGAGTAGCACTTGTAATTTCCTTCAAAAGCTTTTCCTTTGTGTTCGCAACTTGGTTAACTGACACCAGAGACCTAGCTTTTAGCCCATCTTGGTTTTCAACATGCTTTCCTTACTGCGCTTAATCATTTCTAGATTTTGATTTAAAGTGAGAGACGTGTGGGGCGCCTGGGTGGCTCAGTTGGTTAAGTGTGTGACTCTTGATTTTGGCTCAGGTCGTGATCTCAGGGTTGTGGGATCCAGCCCCGCATTGGGCTCCACACTCAGCATGGAGCCTGCTTAGGATTCTCTCTCTCCCTCTCCCAATGCCCCTGCCCCTACTTGTGCACACGCTCTCTCTCTCTCTCTCTCAAATAAATTTAAAAGAAAATAAAAAATAAAGTAAGAGATGTGCGACTCTTCCTTTCACTTGAAACCTTGGAGGCCATTGCAGGGTTATTCACTGGCCTATTTCAATACAGTTGTGTCTCAGGGAACAGGGAAGCCCGAGGAGAGGGAGAGAGATGGGGGAATGGCTGGGTGGTGGAACAGTCAGAACACACACACATTTACCAATTAAGTTCACTGTCTTACATGCAGTGTGTGGTGTGCCAAAACAATTATGGTAGTAACACCAAAGGTCACTTTGATGGTGATCACAGACCAGCATAACAAAGGTAATAATCATGAGAAAGTTCGAAATATTGTGAGAATTACCAAAATGCGGCACAGAAACATGAGAAATCCTGTTAGAAAATGGCAGTGATAGACCTGCTGAATACAAGGTGCCACAGATCTTCAGTTTGTAAAAAAAAATGCAGTGTCTGGGAAGCACAGTAAAACAAGGTATGCCTGTAGCTTATTTCTTTTTGTTTTTGAGTAATATCCTATTGTGTGGATACACCACATCTTGCTTATCTATTCATTAACTGATAGACACTTGGATTATCTCCAGGTTTTAGCTATTGTGAGTAAAGCTGCTATGAATGAACACTTCTGTACAAGCCTGTGCGGACATGTTTTCCTTTATCTTGGGTAAATTACTAGGAGTGGAATTCCTGCGTCTTAAAGTAAACTTATGTTTAACTTTTTTTTTTTAAAGATTTTATTTATTTATTTGACAGAGAGAGAGTGAGACAGCACAAGCAGGGGGAGCGGCAGAGGGAGAGGGAGAAGCAGGCTCCCTGCTAGGCAGGGAGTCCGATTCGGGCCTTGATCCCAGGACTCTGGGATCATGACCTGAGCCGAAGGCAGACGCTTAACCAACTGAGCCACTCAGGCGCCCTGCTTATGTTTAAAACATAGCCAAATAATTTTCCAAAGTGGCTATACACATTTTACAATCCCATCAGCGACATTTGAGATTTCTTGTTTCTCCACATCCTTATCAACACTTGGTATTATCTCTCTTGGATTATAGTCATTACAGTGGATGTGTAGTGGTATTTCACTGTAGTTTAATTTGCATTTCCCTGATGACTAATGATGCTGAGCACCTTTTCATGTACTTATTGGTCATTTGCATGTCTGCTTTGGTGAAATGTTTACTCAAGTCTTCCCATTTTTTAAAAATTAATTTTTAAATTGTGGTAAGATATTTACCATTTTAGCTATTAAGTATACAATTCAGGGACATTAAGTACATTCACTGTGTTGTATGCACCCATCACCACAACCCACTTCCAAAACTTTTTAATCATCCCAGACAGAAACATTGTTCCTGTTAAACATTAACTCCCCATTCCCCACCCCTCTCAGCTGCTGATAACCTCTATTCTACTTTCTGTCTCTATGAATTTGCCTATCCTAGGTATCCCATACAAGTGAAATCATATAGTATTTGTTCTTTCGTGTCTGGGTTATTTCACTTAGCTTGATATTGTAGCATGTAACAGAACCTATTTTTAAATTGGTTATTTGTCTTATTACTGAGTTGTAGAAGTTCTTAAGATAGTCTAGATACAAATCCCTTATCATATCTGTGATTTGCAAATATTTTCTCCCATTCTGTGGCGTGTATTTTCATTTTCCTAATGGTGTCTTTTGAAGTACAACATTTTTTAAAATTTTTTTTGTTTTTTATTTATTTTTAATAATTTTTTATTATGTTATGTTAGTCACCATACAGTACATCTCTAGTTTTTGATGCAGTGTTCCATGATTCATTGTTTGCGTATAACACCCAGGGCTCCATGCAATATGTGCCCTCCTTAATACCCATCACTGGACTATCCCAATCCCCCATCCCCCTCCCCTCTAAAGCCCTCAGTTTAATAAAGTCCAGCTTACCAGTTTTTTCTTTTATGGTTTGTACTTTTAGTGTTGTATCTGAAGAATTGTTTGCTTAACCCATGGTCAAAGATTTTCTCCTGTGTGTTCTTCTGAAGTTTTAGTTTTAGTTCTTTAGGTCTGTGATCTCTTTTGATCTAAATTATTTTTCCCCCATATGGATGCCCAAGGAAAAATTTCCCATTTGTCCCTATACTGAAAATCAACTGACCACAAAATATAAGGGTTTCTTTCTGGATTCTATTGATCTGTATGATTTTCCTATGCCAATACCACATTGCCTTAATGAATTTCTAGCTTTACAGTACATTTTGAAATCAGGTACTGTAGGTCCTTCAACTTTGTTTTCCTTTTCAAAATTGTTTTGGGGGCGCCTGGGTGGCACAGCGGTTAAGCGTCTGCCTTCGGCTCAGGGCGTGATCCCGGCGTTATGGGATCGAGCCCCACATCAGGCTCCTCCGCTATGAGCCTGCTTCTTCCTCTCCCACTCCCCCTGCTTGTGTTCCCTCTCTCGCTGGCTGTCTCTATCTCTGTCAAATAAATAAATAAAATATTTAAAAAAAAACAAAAAAACAAACAAAAAAAAACAAAATTGTTTTGGCTTTGTAGGTTATTTGCATTTTCATATCAATTTTAGGATCAGCTTGTTGTTTTCTGTAGAAAAGCCTACTGAAAACCTTTTTTGTAATTATATAATTATTTTAATTATTACATAATCATGAAAAAATTTAAGTGTGGAAGAGTTCTGTGATAGACATTGATGAAAGTAAATCTCTTTCTTAGTTGCAAGCCTACTGAGATTTTGATAGAAATTGCTTTGAATGTATAGGCCAATTTGGGGAGAATTGTTATCTTCACCATATTGAGTCATAATCATTGCAGAGAACCAACTCTCGGTTTTATTCATTTTTTTCTCTTGCTTTTCTGTTTTCTATTTCATTGATTTCAATTCCATATGATTTCCTTTTTTTCTGCTTACTTTTATTTAGTTTGCTTTTCTTTTTCTAGTTTCTTAAGGTGGACGCTTAGGTAATTGGTTTGAGATCTTTAGTCTTTTCTGATAATGGTGTTTAAAGCTATACAGTGTCCTCTAAGCACTGCTTTAGCTGCTTCCCATGAATTTTTGGTATGTTGTGTTTTTGTTTTCATTCAGTTGAAAATATTTTAAATTTCCACTTGTGATTTCATTTTGGCTTCTGTGTTATTTATAAGCCTGTTGTTTAATTTCCAGAGGTTTGGGATTTCCCAAAACTTATTTCTATTGTGGAGCTCTAATATAATTCCATGTGGGCAGAGAACATACTTTTAATATTTTTGATCTCTTTAAATTTATTGAGAGTCTTGTTCTGTCAATTATTCAAGTCTCCAGCTCTTACTGTTGAATTATCTTTTTCTCCTTTCAATTCTGTTAGTTTTTGCTTCAAGTGTTTTGAGGTTCTGTTGTTCAGAGCATGTACATTCATAATGATATATAGATCTTTTTATCATTATAAAAGGTCTCTCTTTCAGGGCACCTGGGTGGCTCAGTTAAGCATCTGCCTTTGGCTCAGGTCATGATCCCAGGGTCCTGGGATCAAGCCCTGCATTGGGCTCCCTGCTCAGCGGGAAGTCTGCTTCTCCATCTCTCTGTCCCTCCCCCTGCTTGTGCTCTCTCTCTCTCAAATAAATACACAAATCTTAAAAAAAATAAAATAAAATGTCTTTCTTTATAGTAAAATTTCTTACCTTAAATTCGATTTTGTCTGATATTAATATAGCTATCCCAACTCTTTGATGGCTACTGTGTGTATAATTAATTTTTTTTTCTGTGATAATTCTCACCTAGCTTATACCTAAGTGAGGTCCTAGCGTACCACATGGTTACCAGCTTTCACTGTTCATTGAGATTCTCATACCTTTACCAAGGACAAGGTTTCACTTGAAATTGTACCCTAATTAAAATACATTTGTCTTCAGGGTTCTAAAATATCTGTACTTCTTAAGATGTTTAAAGAAAAGGATTACATGTTTGTTATTCAGGGGATGTAGTGGGTCTTTGTTGTTTTTGTGACTGACAGTATCCACTCCAATTTCTTATCTTTTCTTTCTTTTTTTTTCCTTCTTCTTCTTCTTCTTCTTTTTTTTTCCTTAGAGAGGGGGAGAGGGGAGGGGAGGGTAAGGGGAAGAGGGAGAGAAAGGATCTTTTTTTTTTTAAGATTTTATTTATTTATTTGACGGATAGAGAGACAGCCAGTGACAGAGGGAACACAAGCAGGGGGAGTGGGAGAGGAAGAAGCAGGCTGCCCAGCGGAGCAGGGAGCCCGATGCGGGGTTCAATCCCAGGACTCTGGGATCATGACCTGAGCCGAAGGCAGACGCTTAATGACTGAGCCACCCAGGCACCCCTAAGAGAGAGAGATTCTTAAGCAGGCTCCAGGCCCAGCTCAGAGCCTGACATGGTGCTCCATCATGACCATGAGACCATGACCTCAGCTGATGTCAAGAGTCAGGCACTTAGGGGCACCTGGGTGGCTCAGTGGTTAGGCGTCTGCCTTCGGCTCAGGGCATGATCCCAGGGTGCTGGGATTGAGCCCCACATTGGGCTTTTCTGCTGGGAGACTGCTTCTTCCTCCCCCACTCCCCCTGACTGTGTTCCCTTTCTCGCTGGCTGTCTTTTTCTCTGTCAATTAAAATAAATAAAATCTTTAAAAAAAAAAAAAGTCAGGTGCTTAACTGACTGAGCCACCCAGGCGCCCCTCCAATTTCTTTTGGTTATAGAAACTTGATTTCCTTTTGGTATTTACCTTTCTTCCATTGGTTTCAGACTGGATGGCTGTTCATCAGGTGCCTTATCACCTTTTTAGCTAGAGAGGATTGGAACCCATAAATTAGGCCAGAGCATTGAGACTCTTACTCCCTAGAACGTGAAACCTGAGCAGAGTGATCCAAGGAGTGGAATGACTGGAGCATCTTCCCTGCAGCAGCTGTGCTTGCAGGACGCTGGCCAGTGTTCCTGCCGCCTGGACTCTAGGGCACACCTTTTATGTCCCTTTTCAGTCTGGATCCCTGGCTGTCCTGTTAGTTGTGTGCCTCTCTCCCCTAATCTTTCCAATACATCCCATCTTTTCCCCTAAGTTAGTTCAGATTCAGGTTTCCATTGCCTGCCACCAAAGAACTCAAATGACATCAGAAGGGCATAGGAAGTTTAAAAGATCACTGTAGAGAATATACATGTTTTTGGAAGGTGGTGTTGGTATTAGAATGATCTTTCCAGTTGTTTGTGTGTGTGCGTGCGCTAAAGCAGTTTTATGCCAGACGCTGAATAACTTGCCATCCCCAAGTTGGAGAACCCCAACTTAAAGATTTCAATTTTGGAAAGGAGTAGAGATCTAGTAGGGGGCTGATATCCCTGCTGTATCCAAATCTAGAGAGGGAGATAGATAAAATCAAAGCAGCTGGGGATAAATCATGATTCTCACATTCCCATCTCCTTAACCAATGGCAAAGAAGTGTTTCTTTTTTTTTTCTTTAAAGATTTTATTTATTTATGTGACAGAGAGACAGCCAGCGAGAGAGGGAACACAGCAGGGGAATGGGAGAGGAAGAAGCAGGCTCCCAGCGGAGGAGCCCGATGTGGGGCTCCATCCCAGGACCCTGGGATCATGACCTGAGCCAAAGGCAGATGCTTAGCGACTGAGCCACCCAGGCGCCCCCAAAGAAGTGTTTCATAAACAAACACCCCTATGTTTCATGTCAGAAAATACTGTGACCTCTCCATTCTTTCCATGCCCAGCAGTGACCCTGGAGGCACTCAGCTAGCTTCCCTTTGCTCATGTGGGTGGTAGGCGGACTGGAGACTGGAGCCAACCTATTCTGGCAGTGCTGTTCTCAGGTAAAAGCATAGAATGTCACTGTGCCCTTTGAAAATCCTGGACTTGGGGCACCTGGCTAGCTTATTCAGTGAAGCGTGTGATTCTTGATCTTGCGGTCATGAGTTCAAGCACCATTTTTTTTAATTTTAATTTTTTTTATTATATTATGTTAGTCACCATACACTACATCCCCGGTTTCCGATGTAAAGTTCGATGATTCATTAGTTGCGTATAACACCCAGCGCACCATGCAATACGTGCCCTCCTTACTACCCATCACCAGTCTATCCCATTCCCCCAGCCCCCTCCCCCCTGAGGCCCTCAGTTTGTTTCTCATAGTCCATAATCTCTCATGCTTCATTCCCCCTTCTGATTACCCCCTTTCTTTATACCTTTCTTCCCCTACCGATCTTCC
>NC_048222.1:47543591-47571242 GCF_002007445.2 Ailuropoda melanoleuca | reverse complement strand
TTCTCTGGTTAAGTTAATTCCAAGGTAACGTGTGGTTTTTGGTGCTATTGTAAATGGGATGGATTCCCTAATCTCTTTCTTCAGTCTCATTATTCATGTATAGAAATGCAACTGATTTCTGAGCATTGATTTTGTATCTCGCCACATTACTGAATTGCTCTATAACTTCTAATAGTTTGGGAGTGGATTCTTTTGGGTTTTCCATATAGAGTATCATGTCATCTGCGAAGAGAGACATTTTGACTTCTTCTTTTCAAGCCCCATTTTGGGCATAGAGCTAACTTAAAAAAATAAATAAAATTTAAAAATTAAAAAAACCCAGAAAAAAATTTAAAAAACAACAACAAGAAAACAAGAAAACCCTGGCCTTAGTTTTTGCTGTCATTGTAAAAGGTGATAGTGCTTTGGCTGCAACTGTGAGGCCAGGGAATAATTTCCTCTTTGGTAGCTCTCTGTACTAATCCAGTGATCAGAACCATTTTAAAACATATAATTTCCAAGCTCAGTGGAGCCCTCAATGCTATTTAGTAGTTTTTTTCATTATAGGAAGACCTCCCTGCCAGTTCCTCCTTTGCCTTGAATTCCCTTTCCCTAAAGGTATCCTGGACACCCAGCACTTGCCACTGTTACCACAGCATTTACTGAATAGGATTGGCATTGTTTCTTTACCAGTCTGTTTCCCCAATAGATTGCAAACTCCTCAAAAAGAAAGAAACCTTGTCTGAGTCATCTATGCATTGTCCAGCACAGTGTTTGGAACAAAATGCCGTGAATGCTTATTGAGTGAATAAATGCCCAATTCATAGTGAAGCCAGTTGCAGATTTGCTGGTAGCAGAAAGAGAAGAGACCTTGAGGTCCTCTCTACTGACTGCAGCCTTCTCAGATGAGGCATCCAAGGCCCAGGGGAGTGAAGGGAATTGTCTGAGATCTCAAGGCCAGGAAGTGGCAGTGCTGAGACTAAACGCAGATTGTTAAAATCCAAAAATATGCTCCTTTTCCTCTTGGAAGCTCTTCTAGAACTCTGGTCTTAGGTAGCCAACTCTCAAACGTGACAGGGAGTGCTTTTCAACCATTCTTTGCTTTCTCAGTATCTCTACCCCTTTAGGAAGAATTTCTTCATGAAAGCAGGTAATTCTAGCTTTAGTTCTCACTGTGTTCTCTCCCGCCCCATCATTCCTTTGATTCAAGTTCCTTAAACTGCTTCATTACAGTTACCAGCAGACATCCCTACGAATCCAGTCATCAGTCCTGTAGGCTTTTGCTAATTATTTTTCTTAAGGTGGGTTTTTAAAATGTGATTTTTGAGTGATTTACAATGTAGTGAGTTTTAAATTTCAATTCTGCTGTTTTTCCATCTCAAAACACGTTGTATGTAGTGATTATTCTTGCCTGAACCAGACAGCACTCTTTTCCATTTACATATATTTTTGGATTTGCGGTTTTGCAAATGAAAAGATGATTTCCATTGTAGAGAGGAAAAACTGAGTAAAATCTGATTCTGATAAAAATGTACTTTGCATGTATGAGCATTTACTTTTTATAACTGGTAATAACTATATATCATTGTGAAGTAACAGAAGGAAGTTTGGAAATTTAATAGACTCCAATATGAAACACTAATTATATGGTTTTACATATATTATGAGTCTAAGCATGTTTACCCAAACATAACTAAAATTAGGAGGCTTGATGAGATATCAGAATTGCCACATGGTAGCCAAAATTTGTTAAAGTAAAACCATGGTGTAGATTAAAATTTAAAAAGTACTGAAAGGAAGTCTTTATAAGTAGTGTAAAATTGGGATGGTGGGCATTATGCAAAGACAATATTTGCATATTTAAAGAAAAGAGGTGTGAAGATATTCAAACCGTATTTAAATGATGCGAGAGATATATTTTTGTCTGTAGATTCTTTTCCTTTTTTTTTTTTTTTTTTTTTAGTAAGCTCTATGCCCAATGTAGACTTGAACTCACAACCCCAAGATCAAGAGTCACATGCTTTACTGACTGAGCTGGCCGGGTACCCCTTGTCTTTAAATTCTTTTTTTTTTTTTTAAGGTTTATTTGTTTGTTTGTTTGTTTGTTTTTTAAGATTTTATCTATTTGACAGAGAGAGAGACAGCCAGCGAGAGAGGGAACACAGGCAGGGGGAGTGGGAAAGGAAGAAGCAGGCTCACAGCAGAGGAGCCTGATATGGGGCTCGATCCCAGAACACCGGGATCACACCCTGAGCTGAAGACAGTAATGACTGAACCACCCAGGCGCCCTTTTTCTTAAGATTTTAAAATTTATTTTACAGAGAGAGAGAGAAGGACTGTGGGGAGGAGGGGCAGAGGGAGAGGGAGAATCTCAGGCAGACTCCCTGCTGAGCATTATGCCCTATGTGGGGCTTGATCCCAGGACCCTGAGATCATGACCAGAGCCAAAATCAAGAGTCAGACACTTAACGGACTGAGCCACCTAAGTGCCCCCTTGTCTTTAGATTCTGAATGAATTTCTTCAGTGAATTACCTGGTTTTAAAATTATTCTTATTACTGGTTTACATTTGTTTTTCAGTTCAATAAATAAAATCTTACTGGGTATTTGCTTTGTCAAATTCTGTCTCCGTAGATGATTTCGTATCACAAAGCTAAAGCTGTAGTCATCTCAAGATGTGAAGTTCACTCCAGGCTCCTAACAGAACTGTTCAAATTGAGATATACCATATCTTGTTAATACTATACTTGGCTGGTTTGCCTTCGTAAGTCTTTATGATTCTCTGTCACGTGGCTCTGACCACAGTACACAGGAAGAAAAGTAAAATGTATTGTCAAACCTTCCAGGCAGTGTGATTATTGCCCATATTTTGTCGGCAGATTCCAACGTCAAAACAGATGACTCTTGTGTGCTGGTACACAGTAGGTGCTTGATAAATGTTGAATGAAAGAACTTATTGTTTTAATGCATCCCCACGCATTGTCTCCATTGGCAGTTTGCCTTATGATGTGGACTATGTTATCAATTATTTATTCCTTGGAAACATTCCACAAATAATCGTCATCATTACAAATTTAGAAGAGGTAATGTGGTCCGCTATGAATTATACATGTCTAGAGTATCTGTACTGTCCTTAATTTAAGCTTTTATCAGTCTCTGGAAGCTGACTCCTGATAAGCAGTCCATGGCCCTTTTGTTGGTGATAAGCTTCCCCTTCCATGACACTTGGTTGGCTTTGGAAGTGGTTGAAACCCCCATGTCTGTTAAGGGTTTTCACTGTGTCTTTAGACTTTGGGGACCCAGGAAGTGGGGTCTGCTACCTTGCTGGTTGGAATCTGCAGACCTACTCCTGGTTTCCGTGTGCTCAGGCTTCATGTCTGTCTGGCTTGGGGTGGCTTTGACCTAGTTAGGTTGTGGGAAACTGTGTCATGCCCTCACTTATTGACTCAATTATACATAATTTCCTAGTTTAATAGTCTGCAAATGGGCTATTGGAGAGTTTTCTGAACTCAAGTGATAGTGCAGAGTTGGACCTTATTAGCATGTCACAGCAGAGGTGTGGACAGTCATGTTACGTATAGTTGGATGCACAGATGGAAAGTGGGTTCAATGTGCATCTAGCACAGTCAGCAAAGAGTCTCGGCTGCCAGACTTCATATATTTTACCTAAACAGGGAATTTCAGCCTGCAGCTCTGATCTTGTCCCACTGGTACAGGTTTTTCAGCAGAGGGACTTTGGTGTTATCATCTGTATTAGTCAGGGTTCTCCAGAGAAACAGAACCAATAGGTTATTTATTTATTTATTTATTTATTTATTTATTATAAGGTATTGACTCTCATGATTATGGAGCCTGAGAAGTCCTATCATCTCCCATCTGCAAGCTGGAGACCCAGGAAAGCCAGTGGTGGTCTAGTCTGAGGCCTGGGAGCCAGAGAGCTGATAGTGTAGACTTTAGTCCAAGTCTGAAGATCTGAGCACCAGAAGTGCTGAGGGCAGGAGAAGACAGATGCCCCAGCTCAGGCCAAATGAGAATGCCACCTTGTTCCGCCTTTCTTTTCTACCATGGCTCTCAAAGAATTGGATGGTGCCTACCCACTTTGGAAAGGACATCTATCAGTTCAAATGCTGATCATTTCTGGAAACGCCCTCACAGACACACCCAGCAATAATGCTTAAGCAGTTATCTGGACATCCCTTGGCTCCGTTAAGCTGACACATAATTAACCATCCCATTATCAAAATTCATTTTGTTTTAAGTCTACCCACTAGATGTAGCTTGTCACGTGACTTGACTCTAGAGGGAGAAAACAGTGAATGAATGCAATTTGAGTATTTGTTGATAGAGGTTTTTCAGTGTAAAGTAACAAATTGGTGTTCTGCTGTCTGCCTTTGTCACTAATACATTTAAGCTTGTCCGAGGCCGTCTTCGAGGGCCTGATCACCTCTGGACACTGGCTAAATACAATCTCTGAGACTTGAATGTGGGAGACCAAGTCCTAGAACATGGAACTAAGTTCATTGATCTCTGTTGGGAGCCAGGCATTGTTAGGAGCACTGGGGCTACAGTAGTGACTAGACATGCAAGGCCCTTGCTCTTGGGCTTGCTGCACATTCTAGTAGAGTTTACAGCCAGTAAACACTAAGTAACCAACGTAATTTCAGCCTCAGTCTGGTGCTCTGGTAAGATAGTATTGAGACTGATTGTGGGGCTTTTTCAGGAAGAGGGTGGGTTAGGTAATGTGTGAACTGAGACTTGAGTGACAGAAGGGGCCAGACAAGCCAAGGTGGTGGTGTGGGTGGAGGAGCCACACAGGGCAGAGAACATTCCAGAAAGAGGAAGCTGCAGATTCCAAGACCATAAACAGAAAGAAGCTTGGCATATTTGGGAGCAGAAAAAGGACCAATGGGATTGGAGTATCATGGAATGAGTGGGGCAGGTGGATGGGGTGTGTGGGAATAGGACCAGATCTTTAGCCTTGGAAGTTATGATGGGGAATTTGGAGTTTGGAAATGGGAAGCCATTATTTAATTTTAAGCAAAGGAACTTAATTCAGACACTTAGTTCTAGGGATACATTAGTGAATAAAACAGCTAAAAACCCATGCCCTCCTGTTGCTTACAGACTGATTTTTGTTTCAAAAAGATCACTCTGGCTACTACATGGGGAAAGGGTTATAGGGGAGGAGCAAAACTGGAGGCAGGGAAATGGGTTGGGGGCTGCCGTGGTGGTACGGGGCAAGGTGATTAGGATGAGGGGCGTCACGGTGGAGATGGGAAGTGGATGGGTTCTGGATGTGTTTCTGAGGTAGACCTGACAGAACTTTTGGCACGTTGGTGGCAGTGTGACTTTGTTTAGGACTTGGCAAATTTTAGGGACCCCTTGAATGTCCATATGGAAATGCCAGGAAGGCAGTTTGATATGAGGCTGGAACTCTGAGAAGTTTTAAGTCCTATTGTGAAGATGAAAAAGCCATGTGGGAGATACTATCTTCTGAGGCCCTGCCCAGTTGTAGTTGGGCCTTTCCCCAGGTGATACTGGAGTTTCACTTTCTTTTCCATGTCCTCACAAATTTGGGAAAAGTTGGAGAAGGAGAAACAGGCAGAGCTGTTTCTGTCCAGGCCAATCCTAGGCGATACTAACTTGTCTGGGGGGGGCGAGGCCCGGGGTGGGGTTGGGGTTGGGCATGGGTCCATATTACCTTTGCGTACACAGCGTGATATAGCGCTGTGGGATTCATACCCGAGCGCCGTTTCCTACTGTCTCTGGGAAGGGAGATTTTGAAAGATAAGTCATATCTCAGAAAAAATAAATGAAGATTTGGGTTATCACTTTTTCCAAGTGTCTCTTTGCTCTGTGAAACAGTATTGTATGGTTTTAGGCCATGCACTTACCACTCAGTCTGCTGCCACAGCTGAGTTCCCTCCCCGAAGGCAGGCCTGGGGCACAGCGCGTGATGGGCATGCAGAAAATCGTTTCTTGAGTTGAAGTGACAATAATGGAGTGTCTGTGATAGAGTGGGGATGTAACCTTTTTAAAGTAAACACATCACTTTGATACATTGTTCCAAAATGACAAATTAGGGAACATTACTGGCTGTACAGAGGGTTTGTTTTCCCAAGGCTTCATCAGAGAATTCTCTGATACCTTCTGTTTTCACATAACTTTTCAGTAACATGAATATTGCATTAAGTTTTGATGTAATTCTTTTCTGTATTATTCAAAGAAAACACTTATAATACAATCTTATTCATCTGCTTAAGAATTCTGAAAGTTAAATGGGCTTTTCTTATTTGTAAGCATTAAAACACACACATTCACACACATTTTTTTCTGGTTATAAAAATAATGTAAGGTCTTTGTGGAAAATACAAAAAAAGGAGGAAGCAAACATAATTCCCCTCTAGAGAGTAGCAAAACGTTAATATTCTAGTATTATTTTATGTGTATCTTATACACAGCGGGAATCATGCTGTATATTTATTTTGTACCCTTTCTTTTTGCTTGATATTAAATTGTACACATTTTCTCTTATTTTTAAAAGCTCTCCACGAACTTCTAACTGGTTGTGTAATAATGTATAGATACCTTGGAAAATACTGGGTATATCTTACTAGGAAGATATCTTTGTGTATACATTTTTGTCAGTTTTGTTATTATGTCCTTTAAGATTAATTTCAGGAGCTAGGGTTACTGGATCAAAGGTTATGAACATTGTGAATATATTTTGATGGCTCACGTCCCAGAAAGATGTATCAGGAACGGCCAACTATACACCTTTAATTTGACATACATTTTAGTATTATAAATTAAAAATATTTGCTTTTTTAATAATAGAAAATGGTATGCTTTTTACATTTTCAATAGTCTTTATTAGAGGAAGTTTAAGTTCACAGCAAAACTGAGCAGAAAGCAGTTCCCATAGACTCCCTTTCCCCATACTTACAGAGCATCCCCCATTATCAACACACCACAGTGATGCATTATCATGGTATGACTTTCAGTTTCTGTTTCTTTGCTTACCAGAAAGATTGAACCTTTTAAAAACTGTGTTGTTTAATTATTTTTAACACCCCTTTTTGTGGGTTGCTGTTCTTAGTGATTTCTTGACTGAGAGACAACTCAGATGAAGTAAGATTGGTTATAGCTTTTGTCATTTCTACAGTGTCTGATTCAGTGTTCCTCTAAGGATCTGTGGGCCTTGAACTTCTGCCTTTCTGGGCCTGTACTCTAGCTTTGGCTCACTGGCGGCGGAGCCCAGGGATTTGTGTATTTAACAAGCCACCTGGGGTTTCTTATGAACCTTAAAGATGCTTAAGAAACCCTGGTCTTCAGCCTTATAATAAACAAAGATTTGAAACATTACATATAAAAAATACGTACTACTTTCTATAAACTATAAGGAATAAGTGTTACTTCCTATGAAAGGGAACACCAGCGCTTTCTCATCAGTGGGAGAGTGTCAGCACCAGATTAGTCAGATCTGAAGTTTTCTTACAAGAATGTGTTCAGATGACTAACGTTTTGTCATTCACAGGTATTGTAGCTGGTTTGCATTCTTCTTAATAGAGCTTTCTTCATTCAGAAAAAGCTGGAAACTATAGCAAATAACAGATAGGTCTAGCAGTTCCAAATTCCTTTCAGTGAAATATTTGTTTTACTGTCACTCCCCTCTATACTGGCTCCAACCAGGTTTCCAATAAGGAAAACACAAAGGCTTCACATTGCTTATTTCTGCTTTTTACCAGGGAGTTTGAAAATCCTAAAATAATGTATGTGAGTGCAGTTGTCTGCATACTTAAAAAAGAAGAGTTGAGAAAAGGCAGCACAGAAACAAGTTAGGTACATCTGTGTGCAAGTCTGTACGTTGTGCTCTGCGCACCAAAAGTGTGGCTGCCCTCTGTCACCATGTGACGCTATTACAGTATCATTGACTGTATTCCCAATGCTGTGCCTTTTCTTCTCGTGATGTACTCATTTCATACCTGGAAACCTGTGCCTCCCACTCCCCTTCACCCATTTTTGCCCATCCCAGCCCCCCGTGGCAACCATGTTTGTTTTTATTTATGGGCCGATTTCTGCTTTTTATTTGTTTGTTTGCTCATTTGCTTTGTTTTTCCACTGTGAGGACACAGTGAGAGGGAAGGCAGACAGCCATCTGCAAGCCAAGGAACACCCCCCCCAAGAACAGACCATGCTGGCACCCTGATCACAGACTTCGCAGCCTTAGAACTTCGAGAAATAGATGTTCGTTGTTCATAAGCCACTCAGTCTGGCATTTTGTTCCTGTAGCCCCAGCTGCCTAAGACAGGGTGCTTAGGAGATCTGGGTATAGCATAAAATTTCTCCCTTGAACTTAAATTTTTAAGCAGGGGATGAGCTAGAGGCAAGGATGATTACTTTCACGAATTGACTTAGTTGTCCACAAAGCAAAGTGGAAGAGATGCTGGAACATCAGAGCCAAATATGAAGAGAGAGAAACCATAAGGGGAAAGATAGAAGACTCGGGGGACAGATCTAGGGCATGTGAATAATTGGAATTCCAGAAGGAGACAAACAGATGGAGAAGAAACAATAGCTACATAGAAGAATAACCTGAGAATACAGGTTGAAAATTTCACTGAGTTTCAGGTAGAACTGAAATTAAAAAAAAAAAAACAAAAAAAAAGTCTGATAAAGCTGAACTCCAAAATAGAGGAACAAAATCTTGCAAGCTTGTAGGTATAAAGAGCCAAGAAACGTACAGAGGAAGAAGCACCAGACCTATCAGTCTCGAAGTTGACTGGGAGGAAAGGCCTTAAAGTCAAGAATTCCATACCCTTTCAGTTGATCCCCACCCTTCAGGGTGAGGGAAGGAGGGTTATCAACATGGCAGGGATTCAGAGTTTTCATCCAAGCGCCTGATCTGAGGAAAGTGTTAGGGAGTCTACACAGAGACCCTGAGAGAGGGGAAAATGAAAAGGAGAAGCACAAAGGTAGTCAGTGATCCGTAAAACAAGACCTATAGTATTTCATGTAAATGGCTATTGGAGGATGCCTGGGACTGGGTAACAGAAGCACTGAAAAAAGGAGAAAAAATTATTGAAATAGAAGAGACATTTTACAAGCAAAATTCTAATTATAACCCAACTAGAAGTCCCGAGTTATTTTAGCAAAGCCTAGTTGGGGTGAGGGAAGAAAAGTAAAATCCTTTCCAGTAAGCCATCTGGGTTGGAGGGTGAAGGAGGGAGTGCATGAGGGGTGCTGAGTGTCTCTTGCAGAGGAGAGGGGAGCCTCGCAGGATCAGAGCCTGGAGTAGATGTGTGTGGTTATGAATGTGGGGAAGGGAAAGGAGCCATTCACGGAATGGCAATGGCCAGGAATATTCCCCAGTTCACAAGGGGAGGGAGGACGATGAATGGAAACCTGATTAAAGGGGTCAAAATAAGGAAGAGGAGCGTGGAACCAACCTAAATTGTCTATATGAAGTGAGATGAAAGGTCGAATGGAAACACAGAGGGCAGTGTCATGATGGACAGCACCATCTGTGGAGCCAGGGTCCCTAGTTCAAAGCCCAGATCAATTCCTTAGTAATTGTGGCTTTGGGCAAGCTACTTAGTATCTTAGAGAGTTCACCTCCTGTGAGATGGAGATAATAATAGTATCCGCTTCAGAGGGTACCTGTGAGGATTACATAGGTTAGCATACCTACAGCATGCAGAATAGTGCCTGGCATCCAGCTAGACCAGGCAGGGGTTTGCTCTATCATTTATAGAGCATGGTCACCATGCTAACATTAGGCGAGAAAAAACAGCATTAAAAGCTCTATATCAGAAGAGAAGGTTATGGTGTAATGGTTATGCCCACTTTTATCACAGCTCTGTATGTGCCAGCTAAGACGGCAGCTAAATCCATAAAGTGGAAAGTGTTAAAAATGTAAGGAGAACTTGATGAAAATATTTTACAAGGGGAGAATTCATAAAACTGCTTTCACAGACGGAGAGATCTACCAAAAATAAATAAGAGCTAGAGAGCGTGGCTAACGGAATCAGCAAACTCAATCTAACAGACAGTATTGAACCTTTTGTTCCTCCAGTAGTTTTTTGCATGGAACATTTAATAAACATATGCCACAAAGCAAACCCTAATACATTCAAAAAATTAAATATATCACAGAACATATTTGTGATCCTAAGCCAGTAAGGTGGAAATAAATAAGAAAAATGACCAAAAAACTTGACTGCTTGAAAATGAAAAAACACAACTCTAACGAATCCTTAGATACCTCAATATCCTTAGATCAAAGAGGAATTCAGAGCTGAAAACCATAAAAAGGAAAGCACTTCACACCCAGCCGATCGACACAACAAATACTGTTCTAAATCAAGTCTTCATTATGAAGGAAGACATAATATAGTTAAAGGAACTCAACGCTCATCTTTTAAAATTACTAAAAGAGTGAGTAAAACTAAAAGGAAGCAAGAAGACTGTAAAAATATGAAGTTGACATTAATCAAATAGATGAAAATGTTTAAATGCTTGAACAGGAAAAGATATAAGAAATCACGAGCTTTTTCTTTGCGAAGGGGAGGGAAGGTGGTGGTGGTCAGGGCCGTGTGAAGGACAGAATAAAGGTGGAGAAGGGGAGGGCAGAAGGAAGGCATGTAGGAAAGAGTAAGGAAATGGAAGAAATGTCGGATGTAGCCTTTTGCTTTAGAGTGGTCTCCCGTGACCTAGGACTCAGGTTCTCCGGTCTCTCTGTCCTTCTGTCTGTCTGTCATGTTTCAGCTCACCCTCTTTCCTGCTTTGAGCAGGCAGCATGGCAGCGGGGTTACAGTGTACGGTTCCGGAGCCAGGCTGCTGGGTCGGTCCTGGCTGGTCACTAGCTGTCCATGTGACTTTGGGTGTATCCTATGAGCCCCTTGTGCCTCAATCCTGGCCCATAACACGGGGGTCCCGAGAGCATGGACTGGATTTGGCGCATGGCAGTGTGCAGTGCAGCACCAGCCTCCTCTATCCGGTACATGCTCAGTAAACACCAGGGGTGTCCTCACCCTCCCCACCTCCATCCGTCCTTAGAGGATTTCCCAGGAAGGATGCTCCACGGGGTCATGCTTCCGCCGGGCCACCTGATCTTCAAGCAGTTCTGCTTTCGTTTAATGCCTTTCTAAGAGATGCCATTCTGCCTTTTGAGCATAAACACTGTTCTCAGATAAGCACTAGAAGATCAGCATTTGCTGTCTTCGCTGTATGCTGGGCATTGTAAGTGCTTCCCATGCATTATCTCATGTGACATTCACAGTGCCCTGAAGAGTACAGTCACCGTTACTATGAACAGATGAGGAAGAGGACGCTAGGAGAACTTCACGCACTTGCCCAGGATCGCACAGCTAGAGATACTGAATTTGGACCTGTTTGCCTGACAACTACTGCCCATCCCTGTTCCTGCTTACTCTTGATTTATTGCTTCCTGATGGATTTAGGGAGTCTTCATTTAAAGCAATGACTATTGAAAAACAGCCTGGGGTGGTAGAAAGAGCTCTGAACTGTGTAGCAAATGTCCAGGGTCCTAGTCCTAGTCTGGGCTTTGCCCCGTCCTTCAGGAGCAGGGGGTAGGTGGGGGGGCGCTCCACCAAGTTAAGTGACATCCAAGTCTCAGGGTTTTTAGTGGCAGATTAAGGGACTGGTTCTGGGTGAGATCTCTGAGGTCTCTCTAAGCCCCTGTTTCTCTGAACACTTGTATATCGGGTGCCTGTTAAAAAGGAGCCGCTTATGAATGGAATTAGATGTTCTTATTTTTGCCAAAAGTATAAAATGCTTTTGTGACAGCACGTACATTCTCAGATGACCCTCTTGGTGGTTTTTTGTGTTGCCCAGGTCCTCCAGGAGCAGATCCGGGCCCGGGACAACATCAGCTACGGAACGAATTCTGCCTTAAAGACTCTGGAGATGCGTCAGCTCTCCGGTTTGGGAGACCTTCGGGGAAGAGTGGCAAGGTAGGTGGTGGGATGTGTGCAACTGTATCTATCAAAAGCTGTTTTTCATCAACTCCATTGCACGAAGTATATATTCACGAAGCCCCAAAGCACATTCTTTGCACTCTTCTAGTACATCCCTCCTTTGCCCGTGAAATCTGAGGTAGAAGTTACACCTGATTATGAGCATGCCGTGATTTCTTATGTTGCTGCAATTGGAGTTGTGTTCGGTGAAGGAAATGTTGGGAGAGCGCAGTCAACCTGTCTAATCTGGCAGGGAAATACTATGTTTATTGACTCCAATAAGACAAAGTTGAGACTTACATTTTGTGTGTCTCTTTTAAAATTTCATTTTCTTTGTAATTTATTTTTATTGTATTTTCTGAAAACATTGGTCCATGATAGATTGGAGACTTAGAAAAAAGATCTTTGACCTCAGATGATAAGAAAGGCGCTGTTCCAGCCGCTTACTACTGAAAGCGTGCTCTGTGGACCAGCAGCATTGGAGTGACCCAGGAACTTGCTGGAAACGCACGAGCTCTGAAATATTTATGGGCCTCCTCTGCCCTCTGCTGCTGTTAAGAGTCAAGTACAAGTCTACGCAGGAGCTGTGGCGCCAATAAGCAGTTCGAATCAGGCTGAGGTGAAAATGAGGGTGGTCTGGATGGAAGAAAGAGCAGGACCCACAGGATCCAAAGCCTCTGTGGAGCAGAGGAGCGTGGTGTTGGGGGTATTTGTGCAGACAGCACACGAAGGACCTTGAATGCTGGGCGTGTGTGTTTGGGGCTGGTGGATAAACATCAGTTTCATGGCACAGGGCTCCATGGATTGAATGCAGGCCTAGTTGTGTGGTTTTCTCTTCTCATCTGGGTCAGCTCCAGTCTTCTTAGTATGACCCTTGGTGATGAACCCCCCAGTGACCTTTTCTCTCTCACCCCCAGCACTGTACTTTTCAGCAGTGATCAGCTGTTTGTTATTCCCTGAATGGGCTGTGCTCTCCTAGCTGTGAACTTTTGCACATTGTTCTTACACTCGGCATGCCTTTTCCCCCTTTTTTCTAACTTCTGGTCAGCCTTTCAAATGTCACCTCCTCCAGGATATCTTCCCTGATAGCCCACTCTCCTGAGCTCCCCTGGCATTCTGTTCTATCAAATCTCTCTGTTTTCTTCACTTAGGGCAGAGTACCATATCTTTTATTTTTGTAACGTGTGTGCTTAGAACAGTCTCTGGAAATCAGTAGATAATAAATGTTTGTTGGGATGAATTAACGATCTAGAAAACCACCATAACAGTACTGAAAAACTCAAATCCTTTTTGTGGAGATTGGCTTAAAAGCAACCCCATTTTTCAGTACCTCCCAGAAGAGTGAGGAGTTAGAAGGGCTTCAGAGCTACAGGGCAGAGCAGGGACTTCTGGAAAACTTTGAGCTTCTGCCTGTGCACTTTAGTTGCAGATGAAGATTAAGTGGGGCAAAATATGGATGAGGCCTGCACAGGGCATGGCGTGGAGCGAACACAGAACGCGAGGGAGCATTTATGACCACAAGGGCAGGCCATGAAAATAGCCTCGTGAAGCTGGTTCCAATTACAAAATGGAGAGATGACCTTGAAACACTTTCAGGAATTTTACATTTTTCCCGTGCGGTTTCTTACTAACAGGTTCCTTCTCTGTAACAAATACTTTACTCTGAAACAATCACAAACATTTGTTGTGAGCACCCCCTATTTTTGCTTTGTTCTGTGTTTCTACTAGTCTTTCCCCTGGAATGCTGATGAGACTGATTGTTGAAATCAACTTATGTGAAAAAAATTCGTTGGTGAAGTTTTGGCTTTCTTGCATTGAATTGGAAGGGCATAAACTTTTTTTTTTTTTAAGATTTTTTGTTTATTTATTTGAGAGAGAGAGCACACGGGAGAGAGAGAGAGAGAGAGAGAGAATGAGAGAGCACAAGCAGGGGGAGCAGCAGAGAGAGAGGGAGAGGCAGGTTCCCTGGAAACAGGGAGCCCGATGCGAGGCTCGATCCCAGGACCCTGGGATCATGACCTGGGCTGAAGGCAGACGCTTAATGGCTGAGCCAGCCAGGCGCCCCTAAACTTTTCTTTTTTAGATTTATTTATTCATTTGAGGGAGGGAGAGAGAGAGAGAGAGAATGTGCAAGCAGGGGCGGGACAGAGGGAGAAGGAGAGAGAATCTTAAGCAGACTCTGTGCTGAGCACAGAGCCTGACGCAGGGCCTGGCACAGGGCTTCATCTCACAGCCCTGAGATTACGACCAGAGCCAAAGTCGAGCGTCGGAATGCTCAACCGGCAGTGCCGTCCCAGCGCTCCAGAGATGTGAACTTTTTAAGTGATAGTCTTGAATTGTTAGGCTGCTGTATTGTTGAGGTTTTATTTTAGCGCTTATGGATCCGCTGGTGAAGCCACTGATAGGAAGCGGGCCCTGCGGCTTCCCCTGTGATTCCGCGTGGACGGGAGAGACACCCTTGCCCCACTAACAGTGGCGCACTGAACAGGGCTGTCTCAGAGGGTTTCCCGTCCCCCCCTAAAGTGGAGCTGAGGGAGTTCAGCTTTGCCATTCCTACTGGAACAGTGGCAGTTACCCAGCCTGCTTCTTCATTTTTCCAGTGCTCAGCGGCCACTTCCAGTTTCCTCTGCAGGGTCTGTTTTCACGGCGTCAGAGCCTTAGAGGAGAACTAGCTGCAGTCTGAGCAGAGGCACAAGGTCCCTCAAGGGCAGCAAGTCCATATGTACAGGGAGAAGCAGGTAAATTGGGCACCGTCAGATTTAAAGTCTTTGGCTTTTATAAATAATGCTGCCACTGACATTCACGTACAAGTTTCCGTGTGGCCATATGTTTTCATTTCTCTGGGATATATACCTGGGGGTATAATTACTGTATAATGTGGTGACTCTATAGTTAACCTTTTTTTCAAAAAAAGATTTCATTTATTTGAGAGAGAGAGAGACGTAAGAGAGAGCATGAGTGGGGGGTGGGTGGGGAGAGGGGGAAGCAGGCTCCCTGCTGAGCAGAGGCCCCAACATGGGACTTGATCCCAGGACGCTGGAACTGTGACCTGAGCCGAAGGCAGACGCTTAACCGACTGAGCCACCCAGGTGCCCCTATATTTAACTTTTTGAGGAACAGAACAGCCAGACTGTTTTCCAAAGTGGCTGCACCATTTCATGGTGCCAGCAGCCCTATGTGATGGCTCTGATCTCTCCCCTTCCTCACCAACACTTGTCTGTCTCTTTGATTAGAGCCAACCTTGTCGGTGGGAAGTAGCGTCTTGCGGTTTTGATTTGCGTTTCCGTAGTGACTAATGGTGCTGAACATCATTCAGCATGCTTATTGCTCATTCGTACGTCTTCCTTGGAGAATTGTTGATTCAGATCCTTTGCCCATTTTTAAGTGGACTGATTGTCTTTTTGTTATTGAGCAGTAGGAGTTCTTTATATATTCTAGATTCGGTTCTCTTATCATCTGAGCTGAAAAATTTTCCCCCTTTCTAAAGGTTTTCTCTTCATTTTCTTGATGGGGTCCATTTGGTCCTTTTAAAAAATTATTTCTGTCTCTTTGTTGATATTCTCTCTTTGATGAGACACTGTCATTATACCTTCCTTTACTTCTTAAAGCACGCTTTTTCTATTTCTTTGATCATCCCGCGTTTATAAGGGCTGCCGTGAAGTCTGTGTCATTTAAATCTGACACCTGTTCCCTCTCACTGGCAGTTTCTTTTCCTGATTTTATTCTGTGTTTAGTTCGCATTTCCTGGTGATTTTGTGTGTCTCATAATTTTTATTAAAAACTAGACATTTTAGGGGCACCTGGGCGGCTCAGTCATTAAGCATCTGCCTTCGGCTCAGGGCGTGATCCCAGAGTCCTGGGATCGAGCCCCGCATCGGGCTCCCTGCTCTTCTGGGAGCCTGCTTCTTCCTCTCCCACTCGCCCTGCCTGTGTTCCCTCTCTCGCTGGCTGTCTCTCTCTCTCTGTCAGATAAATAAATAATCTTTTTAAAAAATAATAATTTAAAAAAGAAACCTGGACATTTTAGGTAATATATCATAGCAATCCTGGATACTGACAGCCCTTACCCCCTGTTTGCTTTTGTTGTTGTTTGTTTGTTTAGTGACTTGGCTGGGTTAATTTAGTGATGTCTGTTTCCCCTGCAATATAAAGTGTCTGGTGCTCAGTCACCCTGTGAAGACAGTGGTTTTAGCAAGACTATCTTTGACTATCTCTTTCCCTGATCTTTGATTAAGCTGGTGGCCTCTGCAGGTATCACACCCAGATCTTAGGCTCCATTAATTGCTGTTAAATTGTTCTATTGGTTTTCTTTTTTTTTTGAGATTTGTTTATTTATTTATTGGGGTGGGGACAGAGAACGAGTGGGAGGGGCAGAGGGAGAGAGAGAGAGAATCTCAATCAGTCTCTGTGCTGAGTGTGGAGCCTGATGCGGGGCTCAATTTCATGACCATGAGATCATGACCTGAGCTGAAACCAAGTCGGACACTTAACTGACTGTGCCACCCAGGCACCCCTCTATTTTTTTTTTTCTTTTTAAGATTTTATTAATTTATTCGACAGAGATAGAGACAGCCAGCGAGAGAGGGAACACAAGCAGGGGGAGTGGGAGAGGAAGAAGCAGGATCATAGCGGAGGAGCCTGATGTGGGGCTCGATCCCGTAACACCGGGATCACGCCCTGAGCCAAAGGCAGACGCTTAACCGCTGTGCCACCCAGGCGCCCCCCTTCTATTGTTTTTGACAATACCCTGTGATATAAATTGCTCTACAATCTGATTCAATTCAATTATTGCTTGCCTTTAAGGGCTTAATTATGTATATGAACAGGAATTATTCTATATATAGGTGATTATAATATGTTATATGAACAACTTAATGTTTTAAATGTCACTGCCTTTGGTGCACTATGCCACCATGTCACAAACTATAAGAGACGTTCTGCTTAAGCATGTTGCCTGGTCAGGTCTGTTGCTAGACCTTTGGGACTCTGTTGCTGGACTTCTGACCATGCCCCCACCATTGATCTGATAACCTGGAGCTTCCATACGATGGCCACAACCAAGAGCTGCACCTGGGAGAGAGCTATCTATGATCTGAAAAGGGAAATTTTGGAATGACTATATTATTGCTTCACCTCTAATGTAACATTGGGATAAAATAGGGCAACCGGCCAGATTCATTGTGAATTCTTGTTTCACTAAAGCTGTTGAGCCATGAACACAGTTGTATTTAGAACCCTGAGGCTGTCTTTTATGAGTGTTTTTTTTTTTGAAAAGACAAGAATGATGCCTTTAATTCAATATTAGCTAAGATAGCTATACAGCTTCCCCCTTTTTTCTTGTTTATCTATTTATTTATTTTGAAATAATTTGAAACCTACAGAAGATTTCCAAGATTCACAAATGTTAACATTTTGTTCCATTTACTCTCTTCTTTCATATGCAAGTTTTTTTTTCCTGAAATATTTAAGAGTAAGGATAACTTTGTTTTTAACATAAGAAAACCAGAGTTGATTCCATCGTGTGTGTTTTCCGATGGCTGGCTTTACTATCCAACCTGCACTCCCCCCCGCCCCACATGGGTTTGTCCTCTTATTTATAAAGGTATAGAAGTGAAATGTGCTGGTAATAAACAGTCAGAAACACTATGAAATATATAACGTAAACAATGAAAGCTCACCAGCCCCTTGCTCTGTTTTACTCCTTACAGGTAACTAATGTTAGCAGCTTGCTGTCTATTCTTTCAGACTTTTCTCATACATTGTTATAAGATAATAATTTATCATCATAGTAATATGAGAATTTGCAGCACAACAGCTACCTAACAGTGTGATTTTAATTTTACAAAGTATTATATATATTATTCTGCAACTTCAGTGACCCACATAGCAATATATTGAGGGCTTTCTTCAAGTACACACGGATCTACCACACTGCTTACCTGAGTACGGCATGTCCTGCTACCTGGGGGTGCCATAATTTAATGTATGTAACTAGTCCTTGGTGTTAATAGAAATTTATGGTGTAGTATTTGTGTTTCCAAATGAGAAATAATATTGAATCCAAGCTATAGCTAGTGAAAACCAGTGAGCCATGAGTGTCAGGATCATTTTGAGACCTTTCTGAATGCCTTTTTCAACCTTAGTCTGTCCCTCAAACAGATTTGTGAAGATAATAAAACTGGTCTAATGTAGTCATACCTGACAGTTTCTAACTGGTATGCTGTGTTTAGATTGGAAAATAAAGCCTTTCTATAATATTTTTTTATTTTATGGTATGTTCAAACCTCAGAGGTCCCCAAATAGGATATAAATAATATTTTGCTAAAAAATTATAAACTCAAAAAAGAAGGGTCTGTATTTGGTGTTGTTTTTTAACCATCATTTGTGAAATGGGGATGATTTGTGAAGACAAAATGAAGTAATATGTATCAAGGATCTTGCACAGTGTGTGGTACATAATAAATATTCTTTATGTTCATTCATTCACAAATATTTATTGAGCCCCTACTACGTGCAAAGCAATGTAATGGGCACTAGGGTTTTTGTGGTGAAAAGGGCAGATATCACCCCTCTTGCTTGCAGTTTATATTCTACCTAGTAGGGGAGACAGACATCAAACTTATGTAAAACAATTATTTAATTTCACTTATGATTTGGATAATTTATTTGTAGATGTTTGGAGTTTTCTATAGAAATCATATGATTTCTAAATAATGACAATTTTATTTCTTCTTTTCTGATCCTTGTGTCCTTAATCTCTTTTTCTTGGAATTTTGCAATGGCTAAACCTTCCAATACAGTGTAAAGTAGATGTGACTGGGGGCATCTTTCTCTTGGTTTTTACTTTAATGGAATTCTTCCAGTGGTTTTTCATTTGAATGACAATTGCTCTAGTTTTTTGGGTTTTTTTAAAGGTTTACTTACTTAATTTAAAGAGAGAGAGAGATGCACGAGCAGGGTGGAGAGGCAGAGGGAGAGGGAGAATCCTAAGCAGACTCCGTGCTGACTATAGACCCTGACACGGAGCTCCATCCCAGGACCCTGAGATCATGACCTGAGCTGAAACCAAGAGTTGCTCACTCAACTGACTGAGTCACCCAGGGGCCTCTGCTCTAGTTTTGTTTGTTTGTTTGTTTGTTTTAATGTAGATTTATCAGATTAAGTTATTACATTCCTAATTCACTAAGAATTTGAATTTGTATTGGGTTTTCTCAAGTTTTCTCTGCATCCACTCAAGTCAGATATCCTTCTCTTTTGATCTGATGTGTACTTAGCAAGGTGGGTAGATATATTAATATATAAAAGTCAGTTTCCTTACTATAAAACAATAGCAAATAACTAGAAAACATACTTAAAATAAAATGAGGGAATATATAATAGCTAGGTAGAAATCTAACAAAAATTGTTCAAGACCTCTGTGGGGAAAATATTTAAAAATTTGATCAAGAAATAATAAGAAAACATAAGTAAATGGAGATAGATACTATATTAAAGGGTAGGAAATCTTAATATTTTTAAAGATATCAGTTCTTTCAAATTGATTTTCAGAATCAATGACATCCCAGTTAGTATCCCAACAGAGTGTTACATTGAACTTGAGAGGATGACCCTAATGTTTACATGTAAGAGTTAAGGGTCAAAAATATCCAGGAACTTCTGAAGATGACCAAGGAGGAGAGAATTGCCCTACCTGATAGCAAGATTTGTAATGAAGCTATGTGCTCTTGGCTTAGGGATAGAGAAAGTGAATGATAGAATAGGATAGAGAATGCACAGACTGAACCACAGATGTGTGGGACTTTGATATATGTCATAGATGGCATAGCAGATTAGTGGAGAAAAGAATGGTTGCTCAATGAATGTAGCTGAAAAATATATTATCCATGTCAAAAAAGAGTAATTTTTTTCCTACCTCATACCAGGTTCAAAATCAGTTCTGGATAGGTAAAGGGCTTAAATGCTAAAAATAAGACTTAAAAACTTTTAATAGAAAAATAAAGATGAATATCTTGTAGACCTTTAGGTATGGGAGGATTTCTTCTTAACATAAAAACATTGATGGATTTGATTATATTAAAATTTAAAACATTGCTCATCCAAAGACCCTTTAAGGATGAATAGGAGATGTTACAAACTGTGGAAGGTATTGGCTGGTAAAGGGTAAGTGTTAAGAACATATAAAAACTTCATACAAATTAATAAGAATAACACAAACAACCCAGTATAACAATGGGTAAGAGAAGTGAATGACATTTACCAAAGCAGAAACATATATGGTCAATAAACATGTGAAGAGATTTAACATTGGTCGTTGATGTGGAAATGAAAATTCAAAAACACAACAAAGTATGTTTTTTTTCACCCAGTTGACTGGCATCTGAAACTTCTGAAAATGCCAAGCATTAGAGGAGATGTAGCTTTTAAGAGCTCTTGTGCATTGCTAGTGGGAGTATGAATTAGTGGGGTCTGATACTGAACGTTCCCATTTCCATGATCCATCAGTTTCTGCCCAAGAGAAATTCTTGTACCCCGAGGGGTCCTGTTCACAACAGCATCATTCACAATAGCAAAACACTGAAATAACCCAAAGTGTCCACCAATGGGAGTATGGGCAAATAAATTGTAACAAACAATAGGATGTTATTCTGTTGTCAAAATGAACTACCGTGGCATACAGCAATATAGATGGGTCTTAGCAATACAGTAAGTGGAAAGAATAAGTACCAAAATATTGCATATGACATAATGCCTTTTGTAAAAGTTAAATTCAACTAAAACATACATACACATACTTTTAAGAAATAACACATGCTATTTTATATAAATATATATGTACACACATACATATTTACATATATATGTACTTACATACAGGTATGTATGCAGTTAATTGTCTTGTTTAAAAATTCAGTTTAATTTTAATTCCAGGAGAGTTAACATACAGTGTTATATTAGTTTCAGGTGTACAATACAGAGATACAGCACTTCCAAACATCACCCAGTGCTCATCACAAGTGCCTTCCTTCATCCCCATCACCTATTTTACCCACCACCACCCCACCTCCCTTCTGGGAACCATCAGTTTGTTCTCTATGGTTAAAAGTCTGTTTCTTGGCTTGTCGTTAATTATCTTAATAGGAAAACAAGGGAATGATGACACAAGATTCAAAATTCTTACTTTCATGGGAGCAGTTATTAAAAATAATTAACTGAATAAAGTGAGTCATGCATGGACCAATAATGAGAGTATATTATGAAACAAGGAGTAAGAAATCCAAAATAATAACAATCATAAAAAGTTTTAATTACACGAAGTTCAGTAAAAGAGATACGCGGGGCATTCTCCAAGCGTATAATTGGTGTGCCTGACCTCCAGGGGCTCTGGGAAGGCTTTCTTAAGGAAATGACTTGTGTGCTTAGCTCTGAGGGATGAATAGTAACTAACCAAGTGAAGAGGTCAGGGAAGAACATTCCAGACAGAGAACAGCATGGGTCAAGGTCTTGAAGTGGGAAGGAGTGAGCTAAGTTCAAAGCCCTGGAATATAGTCAGTGTGGCCAGATGAAGAGGCGAAAAGGGACAGAGATGTGTGAGATGATGCTGGAAGTTAGAGGGTAGGGAGCAACCCTGTTGGATCATTTTAAAGGATTTTGGTCTATATTCTAAAATAGTAGCAAGTTAAACAGCAGGTATTTATACAGATCCAGAATTGTATTTAGTTTGCCTTTTTTTCCCCCTCACAGCTTTGTTTCTTTGGTGTTAATACCCAAAATACTTTTACTTACCCCACTTTGTATTCACTGAACACTAGATTGAAAGGCACAGAGAAATGTATTTATGTTTGAAGATTTGGGGTACAGCCTGCCATGTTGCCCTATAGAAAGCTTGTAAAACTTATTTTTCCACTAGTAGTATGTGATATACCTTGATTCTACGAACTTTCTCCAACACGGGGCATTTACATTCCAAAAAGATTTCCAATACAGAAGAACAATGGCATAATTATTGCTTAATTGTGTATATTGTACTATGGATATTGAAAAAATTTAAAAGCATATATGCAGTTTTGTCAGATTGTTTAAAGTATTTTTTAGAAATATTTTAAGTATTTAAGTCAATACTTACAAAAATAATTTGTTCAGTTAATTTTTTTTCTTTTACTTCCAGAAAGGATTATAGCATTTTAACAAAATGAGTTAAACAAGTCGTTCAGCTTCAGGTCAACGTGAGTCAATACCGAGAAAAGACTTTTGAGGTTGGAATAATTGAGCTGGTAGCTAACTTTCTTCAGAGTCTACAATAAATTAAATTTACCAATAATCTCAGTTTGTTCATGATTGTTTCTTGCATCCCATTCCTTTCTCTTGGTGCTCTTTTTTTTTTTCTTTTAAAGATTTTGTTTTTAAGTAATCTCTATACCCAATGTGGGGCTCTCATTTACAACCCAAAGATCAAGAGTCTCACGCTTCATCAACCGAGCCAACTAGGTGTTCCTGGGTATTCTTTTCTTTTTACTGAAGTCCATGATTTAGTGACTCTTTCAGTATGGGCTTTGTGGGCGATACATTTCTTAATCTTTGCATATCTTAAACTATCTCTGTGTTTGTTTTGCGTTTATTCTTGGATGATATGTTATTTACCCTCAATCCTAAGAAGATGTCTCTCCATCTGCTGTCTTCTGATACCTACTGTGTGCTGTCAGTCTTAGAGTAAGTCTTTGGTAGATTACCTGTCTTTAGTCTCTGGTAGCTTTTAAGATTTTATCTGTATCATGGGTTATCAGAATTTCACTATGCCCTATTTAACTTTTACTTACACCACTTTGTATTCACCGAACACTTGAAAACTCATGTTTTTCTTCAGTTTTAGAAAACTGTCAGCACTTGTGCCTCAGATAGGCCATTCTTTCCATTTCCATCTTTGGGGACTTCTCAACTCCTCTTTCACTTATGTTAACACCTCTTTATTTGTCCTCCTTGCCTCTTAGCTGTTTTTCCATGTTTTGAATCTCTGTCTTTGCTGCCTTCTGAGTGAACTCCTTGCTACTGTCTTCTAACTCACTGACTCTATCTTCAGTCATGTCCAGTCTAGAGTTATTCAGGTCTGTGAAGACACTGCGGTTTACTTCTAGGATTTCTCATTTTTCTCTTATTCACTTGCTCTTCTTTCCTCTCTGCCCATTTTTATTTAATAATTTAGAGTTTTCTTGATAGATATTAATCTCTTTGATTTTTTTTTGTATCTTAAACATATTTCTTTTAAACTTATTTGATCCAGGTATTTTGTTTGTTTTTTTTTTTGAGCTTTCCATAGCTGGTGGAGCCCCACTCAAGTCTCTGGTTTTGGTTACCCTGGTTCCTGTGTTCTGTCACAAGTGGAGGCAGTTCCTGCCCCTCTTGCCCTGTGGAAACTAAAACTTCTTCTTACTTCTGTTGGTTTTCAGATATAGGAGCCTTTCAAGCTTACAGCACCAGCTGTAGGAAAACATACGCCTTGCTCCATCTTCTCCACCATCTGTCTGTTTCCTACTTTCTCCCATTCTTTTTTGTCCTTTTGGATTTATACCTTTTTTATTCACTGTAGTCATCTCAATACGTTTTCAGGAGGGAGCCAAAATGAGGGCATGTGTTCAGTCCACCACATTTAACTGACAAAACAGGTAGTAGTTTTACTTTGCAACATTTCAGTACAAAATGATTAATAAATTGGTTAAATCTTGTAGCTTATTAAGAAGTCTAAGCACTGACATGCCCTCTAATCTTTATTCATGGCTTATTAACTATAGATCAATATTTAATTTTTTCAAACTTCTGGAGGGATATATATACTTTAACCCTTATCAATTGATACCCTGTTTTTGATAGTTGGTTGCAAATACTTTGTATGATTTAGTGAGTGAGATCCTTCTCAGTATCTAAGTCATTTAGGGAACAGTTTATAAACCTCGTTGAGGCCCCAGTGCAGATGCACACCTTAAAGAACATTCCCAGTGCTTTTAGGAAGATTGAAGCCTGCTGATTTACTGACTGTGAGCAGCCACAGGTTTGTTCTTGTCTGTGTGTTTATAATGACTTGTCAGCAAGTTCCCAATCTTCTGAGCTTATTTGTCTGAGTCAGGGGATAATGAACAAGAACAGAATGTCAGATAAGATCTCCATCAATAACAGAAAAAATATACATGTAAGCTGAATGACATTATCACGGTGGTGGCATGGGAATCTTTTTTTAAATTTCTACATTGTGTGGTATCTGTAACCAAAGAGAAAATTTCACATTATGTCCTCATTTTATATAAGTAACATGTGACACAGAGTAGTCATTCTACAAATACTTATTGACTGGATGAGTGAATTGTGAATTGGGGTTCCAACTCTAGCCTCTTTACTTCTGCTTTATATTGTCTTGAACCTGACCTCACTTTCGTGACAGTGACTCTACCCACATTTCTTTAGCTCTGGGTTCCTCGTGCTCCAGCCTCATTTCTGCTTCATGGGGAGCCCAGGGAAAGATGGTAGGCTAGTGCATATTCCATGAAATTGTAACGCATTCTTTGTATATGGGTGTTGACTGAAATATTTTCATTATATAATTGTTTTTCTTTTTCTTTTTTCTTTTTTTTTTTTTTTTTGATTTTATTTATTCATTTGAGAGAGAGAGAGCACAAGCAGGGGGAGTGGCATGCAGAGGGAGAATCAGACTCCCCACTGAGCAAGGAGCCCTGTGTGGGGCTGGATCCCAGGACGCTGGGATCATGACCTGAGCCAAAGGCAGACACTTAACCAACTGAGCCACCCAGGAGCCCCTGTATAATTGTTTTTCTGATCATAAAATCATATATACTTATCATAGTAAAGTTGTACAATTTAGAAAAGAATGAAAAATGAAAAAAGAAATCACACATGATCCAGAGGTAGTTGGTTAATATTCTGTTTGCTTCCTTGTAAAATTTTAATGACTATATATGCATCAAGGTTCAGTCAAAAAAACAGAAACCACTCTAAGTATTTTAGCAGAAAGGGAATTAATCCAGGAAATTAGAGTTTGTAAAACCATTGGCAGATTTGGGCAAGCAACGTGCAGGAAACTGCTGTTGGCTCCCAGGAAGGTGGGATGTACAAGAATCACAGAAAGGAACCATTGGTACTATTAGCTGTGTGTAACATGGAAGGAAGTGATTTGCAGGACTGTGCCTGGGGGTGGCCATAAACCTCACATGGGCAGTTTACCATGGGTCTGCATGCCCTGCCAGGGGAGCGTAAGTGCCTCTCACTGGCGGGATCTAATTTAGAACCTGGCTGGCAAGGTTGTTTGGGAAGTATGGTGTGTGGGCTTCTACCCCTTTGATACAGAGAGCATTCACAAGAAGCAAAATGTTCTATCAACTCTGAGCAATCCATTTATATAACCCTTTCCCCTTGCCACCAGTCCTCCAATGTCTTTCTTCTATGGCCCTCACCATTAGCCATGCCCATGAACATCTGGCCATGTTTTATTCTAGGCAAAATGAATCCGTAGATACATTGTTTGAACTTCTGCCAACTGTGAGGATTTCCCTTCCTTGATACTCTTGAGGGCCACTTCTGAGTGGGCTTTGAAGTGTCAGCAGTCTTCTTCTAGAAGGTGTCAACGTATTGGCACCTTCTGTCAACCAGGCCTGACTCTTCCTCCTTTGGTCCATCTGGTCCTCAGGAACTCCTCAAGAGGCCAGATGTGTGAGTTGAAGGGAGGTTGGCAGTAGCAAGAGTATATGCCATAACGTCTGGGCTCATGCAATTTACTTATGCCTTTGGGACCTATTTAAGCCTGATATCTCCGTATCCCTCCGCCTTGAAGATGGCGTGCTGCTCATATGCCCCCTTTGTAGCTTGGTGCTCATGGTGGACTGACCAGGTTGTGTGGTTACTTAGTGTTCCGTGCTTTGGCATGTAGCTTCTACCAGAGCCCAGGAGCAAGCCAACAGCCACTTCTCAGAGCAGGATGGTTGGGCTGGAACTTTGCTCCGTATTCCCAGGGGGCTATTCTGTGACTCTCCTGTTAGGGTTTGACAGCGGTCTCCCACACAGCTTCCCTGCCGCAGATACTTTGAGAGCCATCGGAGCTGCCAGGCTGTCAGGCCCATGGAGCAGAGCAGCTTTCTGCAGCTGGGACCAGCTGCACAGCCTTCTGCTGCTCTGGACCCCACTCAAAGCAGACAGCCTCACAGGCGATGTGGTAAAAGGTTAGGAGCAGTACCTGCAGATGTGGTAGAGGTTCCCTCCAAGATCCACACAAGACCCAAAGAACTGGAAAGGACGGAGGGGGTACCAAAGAGTGACAGGTCACATCCTGCACACTGTATTAGCCTTTCGTCGCTGGGCTCTCACGGCACGTACAGTTTCATACTCATGAGCGTTGTAAAGCCTTCGCTACTTTGATGGTTTCATTCCCTACTCTTATTAAGCAAAATCCCTGTGGCTTAACTTACACACCATAATGAGGGCAGCTCTCTATATTCCTGTGAACTTCCGAGTAGAAGAATGAGTCAGAGTACAGTTTCTTGGAGTGGGGTCATGCCTTTTCCAGTGTGTCAAGAAGCTTTAGTGCTTGTTTTGAAACCTTAATAAGAGTTAGCTTTGTTGTTTGCCTGGACAGATGTGACGCCAGCATAGCCAGACTCTCTGCAGAGCACAAAACAACTTACGAGGGGCTCCAGCACTTGAACAAAGAACAGCAAGCTGCCAAACTTATCTTGGAAACAAAAATCAAAGATGCAGAGGGACAGGTATGGCCGATTTCAGGTAGCTTTTTAAAAGTAGGTAATTTGTTCTTAGTTAAGAATCACGTGGTGTTGAGAAACCAGCCCGGGCACCCAGAATGTGCATATCTTTTCCTTACTTCGTCCTCCCTCTGTCTCACTGCACTGGCTCTTCATGGGTATGGCAAGCAAAGCACTGAGAGTTTTTGGTACAGTCCTACTTTTCAAGATTCTTTCCCCCCATTCCTGAAACAATGAGTATATTCCAGAAATTCTAAATTATAGCTCCAAAACTACTTCTTGCATAGGTAAGTGATCAGGCTTTCTTTTATACGCCACTTTTGGTTTTGGTTCAGGAAATAGTGGTTCGGGCCTCGTGGTGTGTGATACCTCATCACAGTCCTTTGTGGGAAAGGATTCGGACAAAGCTAGAAGCTAGGCTGGCTGATGAATATTAGAGTATTCCACCTTGAAATCCACAGATCCATTTCATAAAGCGAAACCCTTGGCATTTCACTGTTTGTTTTTTGGCCACTTAAACGTTTCCCTTTGCCATAAAGGAACCTGTCTTCTAGGATTTGCCCCACAGAATCTGCCCTGCCTGCTATTCTTCAGGTAAAGAGAGACCATTCCAGTAAAATGGATCTGGTCAATTTATTGGTTTCAAAGTACTTGTGTCCAAAATATATTCAATAAAGATCTAAACCTATTTACGTGAAAAACACAGATATTATAAAGCCATGAAAATGAAAACCCCACAACAAAACAACAAGTCCAATAATTTTTTTCAAAGAATAAGTGAGGACAGAATTATCACATCAGCTTAGGAAATATCATGCTACCCAGTAGCACAGCCAAGTAAAATATGTATAGAAATCCATAAAAAGAGACATACTTTTCCTTTGTTTTGTGTCTAATAAATACTTGTTCCGTGAATTTCTAAGTAAGGAACATTGACCATCA
>NC_048222.1:47508591-47538591 GCF_002007445.2 Ailuropoda melanoleuca | reverse complement strand
CTGCGGCGCTTAATCATGGATCCCAAACAGCAGCACTGCCCAGCCAGGGAACACAGTCTGAGACCTCAGCCAACCAGAGGTAATTGTCCAGTGCAGTTAGTGGCTCTGTTTGATCATGTAGCCTAGCCCAGCAGCCCCACCTGGCCAGGGAGCCCAGCCAACAACCCTGCTTGAATGCAGAGCCCAGTTAGGAGGCCCGTCTGACTGGGGAGCCCAGCCAGTGTTTCCCTCAACCCCATGACCTCAGAGCATAATCGGAAGCCCTGTCCAACTAGAAACCTAATAGACATATATAAAATTTTCCATCCAACAGTAGCAGAATACAAATTCCTCTTAAGTGTACATAGAATATTCTCTAGGATAGATCATACGTTAGGTCACAAAACGAGTCTTTTTTTTTTAAGATTTTATTTATTTATTTGACAGAGAGAGAGCACAAGCAGGTGGAGTGGTAGGCGGAAGGAGAGGGAGAAGTAGGCTCTCCGCTGAGCAAGGAGCCCAACTTGGGGCTTGATCCCAAGACCCTGGGATCATGACCCGAGCCAAAAGCAGATGCTTAACCTGACTGATCCACCCAGGCGCCACTCACATAACAAGTCTTAATAAATTTAAGAAGATCAAAATCATATCAAGTACCTTTTCTGACCACAGTGGGATGAAAGTAGAAATCAGTAATAGGAGGAAAATTGGAAAATTCACAAACATGTGGAAATTAAACAACACACTCCTGATCAACAGATGGCTCAAAGAAAATCAAAAGGGAAATTTAGAAAATCTTGAAATAGATGAAAATGGAAACACAATGTACTGAAAGTTATGGGATGTAGCCAAAGCAGTTTTATGAGGAAAGTTTGCAGTAATAAATGCCTACGTTAAGAAAAAGGAAAGATCTTGAATAAACAACCTACATTTATACCTCAAGGAACTAGAAAACAAAGAACAAATTAAGTACAAAAATAGCAGAAGGAAGGAAATAATAAAGATTAGGCCAAAAATAAATGAAGTAGAGCATAGAAAACAATAGGAAAAATTAAACTAATTCTTGGGTTGTTTTTTTTTTTTTTTTGAAAGATACACCACATTGACAAAACTTTAGGCAGGCTAACCAAGAAAAAAAAGAAGACTCAAATAAAATTATAAATGAAAGAAGAGACATTATAACTGATACCACAGAAATACAAAGGATCATAAGAGATTACCATGAACAATCATATGTCAACAAATTGGATAGCCGGAAGAAATGGATAATTTCCTGGAAATGTAGAACCTATCAAGATGGAATCAGGAAGAGACAGAAAATCCGAACAGACCAATAACAAGTGAGGAGATTGAATCACTAATCAAAAACCTCCCAACAAAGAAAAGCCCAGGACCAGAGGGCTTCATGGATGAATACTACCAAAATTTAAACCAGAATTAATGTCAATCATTCTCAAACTCTTTCAAAAAATTAAAGAGGAGGAAACACTTCCAAACTCATTTTGTAAATCCAGCATTACCCTGATACCAAAGACAGACCAATATCCCTGTTGAGCATAGATGTAAAAATTCTCAACAAAATGCATAGAAAACCAAATTCAACAGCAAATTAAAAGGACGACACAGCACGATCAAGTGGGATTTATCCCTGGGAATGCAAGGATGGTTCAGTATATGCAAATCAATAAATGTGATACACCACATTAACAGAATGAAGGATAAAAAATCATATGATTATCTCAATAATGTGGGAAAAGCATTTGAAAAAATTTGATATCCTTTTCATGATAAAGACTCCAACAAATTGGGTATAGGAAGAATGTATTTTGACATAACAAAGGTCACATATGACAAGCCCACAGATAATATCTACTCGGCAGTGCAAAGCTGAAAGCTTCTCCTCTAAAATGAGGAATAAGTCGAGGGTGCTCACTCTTCCCACTTCTGTTGAGCACAGTACTAGAGGTCCTAGCCAGGGCACTTAGGCAAGTAAAAGGAATAAAAGGCACCCAAATCAGAAACAGAGAAGTAAAATTATCCCTGTTTATAGATGGTGTGATCTTATAGAGAGAAACTCTAAAGACTCCATTGAAACATTGTTAGCATAATGAATACATTAAAGTCGTGGTGCTCTAAGGCAGTCTTCCTAGTCCAGCAGGGCTGCAGGCTGAGCTCCACAGCTGGCTGGGGCTGCGGGCTTGCTTTCCTGCCCAGGTAAGGCCCAGAAGCTTTTTATGGTAGCATGACCCAGGAATTGTACCAGCCACTCTTCCATGTGTCCCATTGCCCGAGTTGGTCATATGGCCACCCCTAGCTGCAAGAGAGGCTAGGGATGTAGTCTGTGGTCAGGCAGCCGTGGCCCCAGCTCACATCTGAGGATTTCTTAATAGGAAAGAAGAGGAAAATGGTGTCCATTTTATTATTACTGTTATTATTTAAGTCATGTGTTCCTTCCTACTTTTATTCCATTTCATAACAAAATGAATACAAAAGTAATGACAGGAAGGTAGCAAGTGTGGAGTTTTTTTAAAAGGTATTTGGAAAGGGTGAGGACCAGAGGAATGGAGGGTGGGTTTTTTTTTTTTTTTCAATTTTCTTTTTGGTTTGAATTCGGAAGTATCGTATGGGGCAAGAGCAATTTAGAGAATATTTGAGAGAAAGGCAGCCAGGCTCTAGTCCTGGGAGATAACAGGGAGAAGGAGGAAGAGCCTAGGGAAAGAGAAGAGGCTGGAAGGGTGTTTTCTGAACCAAGAACACCGGGGAACCTGTGAAGGGAAAAGATGAGCACCGGGCGTGGCTGTGTGTCACTGTGACACCTTCACACCCACCCCATCAGCTCTTCACCAGTAGGAAGTATTATCAGGTGCGTGTCTGTTGTATCCTCCTTCCCTGCCCCCCACCCCATCCCCAATTTAGTGCTAAGGGCAATTCTAAGGGAAGGTAAGCTTGTAATTTTGAGGGAGCCAAGGTTAACACTGACATATTTATGAGAAATCTGATAGCCAGAGATTGAGATCGTGTGATGTAATTTTACAGTTGTTATACATCTAACTTGCTGATTTTCTTATTTTAGATTTAAAGGTACGATTGAAGAACTCAGTAATGAGATTTTATCTGCACGGAATTGGTTGCAACAGGAGCAAGAGCGGATAGAGAAAGAACTTTTACAGAAGATTGATCAGCTTTCCTTGGTTGTTAAGGAAAACAGTGTAGGTATTGATGTATAGCATAATATAGTAAAGTTATTGGGCGGGGGCCTGCAATGTTTGCGAATAATCCCTAGCAATTTAGCATTGACTGATTTAGCACCACATTATGCTGTTCAGTTATTTCTTGTGTTAGAATCCTTTCTTTCTCTGTGTTCATTATAAAGAGAGCACTTGAATTTGTTTTGGTTAACAAAGGCAAAGTAGAAAATTTTGGCACCTTCAGCTAAGATGAATTTAAGTCAAGACCTTCATGAACCAAATTGTCCACCTGCATTTCTAAATAAAACTAACTACAAGCTTCATCCTAGTGCGGGTGAATTTCATCATCTGGAAAACAGCATCGACTAGGTTTCTCCCGTTAGGCCCCTCCTTCACGCTATAACCACAGGATGTCGAGTCACGGGGCAACATGTCAACAAAATCTACCCCTCTCGTCTCCATTTTCCTTCTCTTTTTACCCCACTCTCCCAGAGAAAGAAGGGTTGCAGAACTGCTCAGAAACCATCAGGAAAGCCTTGCATGTAGAATATTCAAAACCAGTAGGCTCTGAAACTGGTATTTGGCAAGCAAATATCTTCCTCTCCCTTCTCTTTTCTTGCACTCCTTCCTCCTGTTGGACTTCGGTGGAGCAGAAGCATCTGGTGCAGTCTGCCTCTCTGACTCTGCTGTCTCTCAGGGCTGAGACTGCATTGTCCAACATCAAGAGAGCTAGGTCATGCAATAGCCCACTTACCACTCAGTGTTTATAGTCTTGGCCTCCAAAGCTTACTCGCAGACGCAGATTCCCATAAAAACCAGGCACGTTGGAAAGAAAAGAAAATATTTAATATTTCAAATATTTCTGTAAATGTTCTCCTGTATATTATCAGATCTACTGATTGATTTACTTAGATTCATACTACATTTGTAGGCTTCTGTGTCTTTGGGTGACTGTTTATTTTTACATGTGGGTTGGTTAATAATTAACAGTAAACCCCACGATAATAGTAGCTTTAATAAGATAGCATCTTATTTCTCCTTCACAGAAAAGCTGTTTGGGGTAGGGAATGTAGGGCTGATGTGGTAGCTTATCAGTCCTCAGCAACCCACAATTCTTCTGGCTCAACTCTCTGCAGTTTTAGAGAGTGACCCTTGTTCTCATAGTTCAGTATGACCACTAGTGCTCCAGCCATCATGTCTGAATTCCAGGAACAGAAGGAAGACAGAAGGGGTGAGGATAGCCTCAGCTGCCTTTTAGCTTTCCTTGGAAACTGCCATACACCCTTCTACTTACATCTCATTGGCCAGAGCTTCATTTTTATGGCCACACTAAACTCAGGAGACAGCAGAAAATGTAGTCTTAATTCTGGGTGAGCTTACACCCAGCTGAAATTCAGGGCTCTGTTAAGGAAACAGGAGAGAATGGATGTTTGAGCGAGCCAACAAACCACCTTTGCGATTCTATTCCCTGCAGATTGTTGTTAAATGATACTATGACTGATACGGGTGCAGGACAGACTTTCCTTTTGGAATAACCTGGTGCAATTCTTCTCATGGATCTCAGGGAGCCAGTGAAAGGGACATGGAGAAGAAGCTCAGCCAGATGTCAGCCAGACTTGACAAAATAGAAGAAAGTCAGAAGAGGAACATGGAAGTGCAGAGAACAAAACAAGAAGAGGAGAAAGTGCATGGGCGGATCAACAAGCTGGAGTTACAGATGAATGAGGACATGAAGGAAATGAAAGCAGAAGTTGACGCTGGTAGGCCAAAAAGCAGAAGGCTCTCATGGGTTTTTTCTTTTCTTTTTAATTGTTAATCTTTATTCCTTTTTTTAAATGTTTCTTATTTAACTTCAATTGATTAACATATAATGTATTATTACTTTCAAACATAGAGGTCAGTGATTCATCAGTCTTACATAATACCCAGTGCTCATTACATCACAAGCCCTCCTTAATGCCCATCACCCAGTTACCCCATCCCTCTACCTCCTTCCCCTCCAGAAATCCTGTTTGTTTCCTATGATTAAGAGTCTTTTATGGTTTTTCTCCCTTTCTGATTTCATCTTATTTTTTCCTCTCTTTTCCTATGTTCACCTGTTTGAGATCAGTGAGATCATATCAGTGAGATCATATCAGTGAGATCCACATATCAGTGAGATCATATGATAATTGTCTTTCACTGATTGACTTATTTCACTTAGCATAGTACCCTCTGGTTCCATCCATATTGTTGCAAATGGCAAGATTTCATTTTTTTGATGGCTGCATAACATTCCAGTGTGTGTGTGTGTGTGTGTGTGTGTGTGTGTGTGTGTGTGTACACCACATCTTCTTTATCCATTCATCTGTCAATGGACATCTGAGCTCTTTCCATAATTTGGCTATTGTGGACATCGCTGCTATAAACATTGGGGTGCAGGTGCCCCTTCGGATCACTACATTTGTATCTTTGGGGTAAATCCCCAGCAGTGCAATTCCTGGGTTGTAGGGTAGCTCTGTTTTCAACTTTTTCAGAAACCTCCATACTGTTTTCCAGAGTCGCTGTACCAGCTTGCAATCCCACCAACAGTGTAAGGGTTCCCCTTTCTCCACATCCTTGCCAACATCTGTCGTTTCCTGACGTCTTAATTTTAAACATTCTGACTGGTGTGAGGTGGTATCTCATTGTGGTTTTGATTTGTATTTCACTGATGCCAAATGATGTTGAGCATTTTTTCATGTGTCTGTTGGCCATTTGTATGTCTTCTTTGGAGAAATGTCTGTTCATGTCTTCTGCCCATTTCTTGATTGGATTATTTGTTCTTTGGGTGTTGAGTTCTTTATAGATTTTGGATACTAGCCCTTTATCTGATAAGACATTTGCAAATATCATCTCCCGTTCTGTTGGTTGTCTTTTGGTTTTGTTGACTTTCCTTTGCTGTGCAAAAGCTTTTTATCTTGATGAAGTCCCAATAGTTCATTTTGCTTTTGTTTCCCTTGCCTTTGGAGACGTGTTTAGCAAGAAGTTGCTGCAACCAAGGTCACAAAGGTTGCTGCCTGTGTTCTCCTCTAAGATTTTTATGGATTCCTGTCACATGTTTAGGTATTTAATCCATTTTGAGTCTATTTTTGTGTATGGTGTAAGAAAACGGTCCAGATTCATTCTTCTGCATGTGGCTGTCCAACTTTCCCAACACCATTTGTTGAAGAGACTGTCTTTTTTCCATTGGGTATTCTTCCCTGCTTTGTTGAAGATTAGTTGACCATAGAGTTGAGGGTCCATTTTCTGGGTTCTTTATTCTGTTCTACTGATCTGTGTGTCTTTTTTTTGTGCCAGTACCATACTGTCTTGATGATTATAGCTTTATAGTAGAGCTTGAAGTCTGGAATTGTGATGCCACCAGTTTTTTGGGGTTTTTTCCCAACATTCCTTCGGCTATTTGGGATCTTTTCTGGTTCCATATGAATTTTAGGAATATTTATTCCAGCTCTGTGAAAAAATTTGATGATATTTTGATAGGGATTGCATTGAATGTATAGTTTGCTCTAGGTAACATAGACATTTCAACAATATATGTTCTTCCAATCCATGAGCATGGAACGTTTTCCCATTTCTTTGTGGTCTTCCTCAGTTTCTTTCGTGAGTGTTCTATAGTTTTCTGAGTACAGATCCTTTGTGTCTTTGATTAGTTTTATTCCTAGGTATCTTAGGGGTTTTGGTGCGATTGTAAATGGAATCAACTCCTTCATTTCTCTTTCTTCTGTCTCAGTGTATAGAAATGCAACTGATTTCTGTGCACTGATTTTATATCCTGCCACTTTGCTGAATTGCTGTATGAATTCTAGCAATTTTGGGATGGAGTCTTTTGAGTTTTTCACATAGAGTATCATGTCATCTGCAAAGAGTGAGTTGTACTTCTTCTTTGCCAATTCAGATGCTTTTTATTTCTTTCTGTTGTCTGATTGCTGAGGCTAGGATTTCTAGTGCTATGTTGAACAACAGTGGTGAGAGTGGACATCCCTGCCATGTTCCTGACCTTAGGGGGAAAGCTCTCAGTTTTTCCCCATTGAGAATGATCACTGTGGGCTTTTTGTATATGGCTTTTATGATATTGAGGTATGTACCCCTCTATCCCTACACTGAAGAGTTTTAATCAAGAAAGGATGCTGTACTTTGTCAAATGTTTTTCTGCATCTTTTGAGAGGATCATATGGTTCTTATCCTTTCTTTCATTTATGCAGTGTATCACATTGATTGATTTGCGGATGCTGAACCACCCTTGCAGCTCAGGAATAAATCCCACTTGGTCGTGGTGAATAATATTTTTAATGCACTGTTGGATCCTATTGGCTAGTATCTTGGTGAGAATTTTTACAACCATGTTCATCAGGGATAATGGTCTGTAATTCTCCTTTTTGGTGGGGTCTTTGTCTGGTTTGGGACCAAGGTAATAATGCTGGCCTCATAGAAAGAGTTTGGAAGTTTCCCTTCCATTTCTATTTTTTGAAACAGCTTCAGAAGAATAGGTATTAATTCTTCTTTAAATGTTTAGTAGAATTCCCCTGGGAAGCCATCCAGCCCTGGATTCTTATTTGTTGGGAGAGTTTTGATTACTGCTTCAATTTCCTTGCTGGGTATGGGTCTGTTCAGGTTTTCTGTTTCTTCCTGTTTCAGTTTTGGTAGTATATACAACTCTAGGACTACATCCATTTCTTCCAGATTGTCTAATTTGTTAGCATATAGTTGCTCGTAATCTGTTCTTATAATTGTATTTCTTCAGTGTTGGTTATGATCTCCTCTCTTTCAGTCATGATTTTATATATTTGGGTCCTTTCTCTTTTCTTTTTGTTAAGTCTGGCTAGGGGTTTACTGATCTTATTCTTTCAAGGAACCAACTCCTAGTTTCATTGATCTGTTCTACTCTCTTTTGGTTTCTATTTCATTGATTTCTGCTCTAATCCTTATTAATTATTTTCTCCTCCTGGGTTTAGGCTTTATTTACTGTTCTTTCTCCAGCTTCTTTAGGTATAAGGTTAGATTGTGTATTTGAGACCTTTTTTGTTCCTTAAGAAAGGCTTTAGTGCTATATACTTCCCTCTTAGGGCCACCTTTGCTGCATCCCAAAGGTTTTGAACAGTTGTGCTTTCATTTTCATTTGTTTCCATGATTTTTTAAAATTCTTCTTTAGTTTTGTGGTTGACCCATTCATTCTTTAGTAGGATGCTCTTTAGCTTCCATGTATTTGAGTTCTTTCCAAATTTCCTCTTGTGATTGAGTTCCAGTTTCAAAGCGTTGTGGTCCAAAAATATGCAGGGAATGATCCCAATCTTTTGGTACTGGTTGAGATGTGATTTGTGACCCAGTATGTGATCTATTCTGGAGAATGTTCCATGTGTACTCGAGAAGAATGTGTATTCTGTTGCTTTAGGGTGGAATGTTCTGAATATATCTGTGAATTCCATCTGGTCCATTGTGTCATTCAAAGCCCTTGTTTCCTTGTTGATCTTCTGCTTAAGTGATCTGTCCATTGCTGTGAGTGGGGTGTTAAAGTCCCCTGCTATTATTGTATTATTATTAATGTGTTTCTTTAATTTGGTATTAATTGGTTTATATAATTGGCTGCTCCCATGTTAGGGGCATAAATATTTACAACTGTTAGATCTTCTTGTTGGATAGACCCTTTAATTATGACATAGTGTCCTTCCTCATCTCTTATTACATACAGGCTTTGGTTTAAAATCTAATTTGTCTGGGGGTGCCTGGGTGGCTCAGTCGTTAAGCATCTGCCTTTGGCTCAGGGCATGATCCCAGAGTCCTGGGATTAAGCCCCACATCAGGCTCCTCAGCGGGGAGCCTGCTTCTTCCTCTCCCATTCCCCCTGCTTCTGTTCCCTCTCTTGCTGGCTATCTCTCTCTGTGTCAAATAAATAAATAAGATCTTTAAAAAAATCTAATTTGTCTGATATAAGGATTGCCACCCCAGCTTTCTTTTGATGCCCATTAGCTTGATCAATGGTTTTCCACCCCCACTTTCAATCTGGAGGTGTCTTGGGTCTAAAATGAGTCTCTTGAAGACAGCATATGGATGGGTCTTGCTTTTTTATCCAATCTGATACCCTCTGTCTTTTGATTGGGGCATTTAGCCCATTTACATTCAGAGTAGCTACTGAAAGATATGAATTTAGTGCCATTGTATTACCTGTAAAGTCACTGTACCTGTATATTGTCTCTGCTCCTTTCAGTTCTGTGTTACTTTTGTGCTCTCTTTTTGCTTTAAGGATCCCTTTTAATATTACTTGCAGGGCTGTTTTAATGATCACAAATTCTTTTAGTTTCTCTTTGTCCTGGAAGCTTTTTATTTCTCCTATTTCAAATAACAGCTTAGCTGGATAAAGTATTCTTGGCTGCATATTTTTCTCATTTAGCACCTGAATGTATCATGCCAGTCCTTTATGGCCTGCCAGGTCTCTGTGGATGGGTCTGTTGCCAGCCTTATGTGTCTACCCTTTCAGGTTATGGACCTCTTTTCCCAAGCTGCTTTCAGGATTTTCTGTCTCTGAGATTTGCAAATTTTACTATTGTATGTCGGGGTATTGGCCTATTTTTATTGATTTTGAGGGGGGTTCTCTATGCCTTCTGGACTTGAATGCCTGTTTCCTTCCCAAGATTAGGGAAGTTCTCAACACTAAACAACTATACCTTCTGCCCTCCCCCCTCTCTCTTTCCTCTTCTTGTTATTCCAATTATTCAAGTATTGTTTCGCTTATGGTATCATTATCTCTCATATTATCCGCCTGTGATCCAGGAGTTGTTTATCTCCCTTTTTCTCAGCTCCTTTTTCTCCATCATTTTGTCTTCTAGATCACTAATTCTCTCTTCTGCCTCATTTATCCTAGCAGTTAGAGCCTCCATTTTGTATTGTATCTCAATATAATAGCTTTTTTTATTTCAACTTGATTAGATTTGAGTTCTTTTATTTCCCCAGAAAGGGATTCTGTAGTGTCTCCTGTGCTTTTTTCCAGCCCAGCCAGTATCTTTATAATTGTTATTCTGAACTCTAGTTCAGACATGTTACTTATGTCCATACTGATTAGGTCCCTGGCAGTCAGTACTGCCTCTTGTTCTCTTTTTTGAGGTGAGTTTTTCCATCTTGTCATTCTGTCCAGAGAAGAACAGATGAATGAGAGGACAAATTACTAAAATGGCAAAAACAACCCCAGAGAAATATACACTAAACAAATCAGAAGTGACTGAAAACCAAAAAGAAAAAAAATTTTTTTTTTAAAAAGAGAGAGAATATAATCAGACAGGTGAAAGAACAGAGTAATACACTGGATCCTGTGTATATTTTGATCTCTCTATTAGAAAGCTAGATCCCAAGATTGTAAAGAAAGAAAAACATATATGTACAAAAATAAAATTCAATACAATGAAAGGATAGAATGTAACTGTAAAATGAAAATTAGGGAAGCCTGGGTGGCTCAGTCAGTTAAGCGCCTGCCTTCTGTGCAGGTCATGATCCCAGGGTCCTGGGATCAAGTCCCACATCAGGATCCCTGCTCAGCAAGGAGTCTGCTCCTCCCTCTGCCTCTGCCCGTCCCCTTGCTTGTGTTCCCTCTCTCACTCAAAATAAATAAAATCTTTATCAAAAAAATGAAAATTAAAAGACAAAAAAAAAGGAATATAAACAGACAGGTGAACAGAACAGAGCCCTATACTATATTCTGAGTGTATTTTGGTCGGTTTATTAGAAGAAACTACATCCCAAACTTGTAAAAAAAAGAACCTATATACATACACAAATAAGATTAAATACATTGAAAGGATAGACTGTAACTGTAAAGATGAAAATTCAAACAGACTTTAACAAAAAAAAAAGAAAAGAAGAAGAAAGAGAGAATATGATCAGACAGGTGAAGAAAACAGAGTCATACACTAGATTCTGGGTGTATTTTGGTCTGTTTTTTTAGAAGAAACTGCATCCCAAAATTGTCAAGAAAGAAAAACTTAGGTATATACAAAAATAAGCACAATGAAAGGATAAAAATGTAACTGTAAAAATGAAAATTAAAAAAGATTTAAAAAACAGAGTTGATAAAATAAGAAATTGGTTGAGACTCCTGGGTGGCTCAGTCGGTTAAGCGTCTGCCTTTGGCTCAGGTCATGAGCCCAGGGTCCTGGGATCAAGTCCTGCATCAGGCTCCTTGCTTAGCAGGGAGCCTGCTTCTCCCTCTGCCTGCCACTCCTGTTTGTGCTTGCTTTCCCTCTCTGACAAATAAATGAAATCTTAAAAAAGAAAGAAATTGGTTGAAAAAGGAAAGAGAAAAAAATTAAAATTGAAAGACTGAAGTATTCGTGGAAAAAACCCCCACAATTCTATATGCTATATTCCCCTAGCACTGGAGTTTTGTAGTTCTCTGTGATTAGTAAACTTGGTCTTAGTCGGAAGTTCTTGCTCATCTTCTGGGGGAGGGGCCTGTTGCACCGATTCTCAGGTGTCTTTGCCCTGGGTGGAATTGCATCACCCTTGCCAGGGGGCAGGCTAATTAAGCTGCTTCTGATTGCTCTACGTGGCTTTTGTTCCTTAAAGGTTTTCGGCACGGCTTTAGAAGATGAGAATGAAAATGGCAATCTCCCAGTCTCCAGCCCAGAGCTAAGAGCTCGAGGCCCCACTTCCCAGTGTGCCCTCAGGGAAGAGCAGTCAATCACTCCTGTCCCCTGGTCTCCAGCCGCACTCCGTGCTCACCCAGCCTGTGACCGAACATTTCTGTCTCAGGCACCCGACCCTGTTTCCAGTCTCCGAGCCCTGCAGACTCCTGCGGTGCACACCCACGCCGCTTCTCCCAGCGAAGGAAGAGGGGTCTCACTTCTGTTTGCCACTTCCTGGGCCCCTGCTGGGAGAGCAGTTTCCCAACTGTGCCACGGTTTGTGGTTCATAGCAACACCCAGCTGAGAGCCCACTCCTGGGTTCGCTGATTGCAGCCAGCTTTCCCGCTCAGATGCCTGGGAACTCTGCCACTCAGGCACCCCTGGGCTTCCTGTGACCCCAGGGATCCTGAGACCACATTGTCCCACCTAGAATTCCACCCCACTTCGCCGCCTGAGCACTTTTCAGGCAGGGACGTCCCTCACCAGAGCAGTGTTTTAAAAGTTCTGATTTTGTCCTCCACGCTATGTCACTTTCCGGTGCCCGCTGATGGAGGCTCCCCCCGGGGTTTATCTTCCCGTATATCACCTCGGACTCACTTCTCCGCACCTCCTACCTTGCAGAAAGTGGTCGCTTTTCTATTTGTAGAGTTGCAGCTGTTCTTTTCTTAGATCTCCGGTTGAGTTCGCAGGTGTTCAGCATGATGTGACAGCTATCTAGCTGAATTCCTGGGAGCAGTCGGAACTACGCGCTCCTACTCCTCCGCCATCTTGGACTCCCGCTCGGGGGTCATTTTCAAAGGGATCTGAAAACCAATTAATGAGCAACCCCCTGGCTAACCGTCATCACAGTGAAACGCCCTTAGGTGGTTCCCTAAGTAGCTGTGCTGTATTGAACTGACGTGTTGTTTCAATTCCAAGTATGTGGAAAGCCACCACGAGGGACAGGCACACAAATGAAAACTGCTCATTTTGCAACCGATGTGCACTTTCTTTAGTGCCATCTGCGGGTTCGTTTCTGCTCATAGCCATGATCAGTATGTCTCAGAAATGAACCTCTATCTTTGAGCGGCTTTGGAAGGCTTATTTTATACCGCGGGCAGTATGCTGCCATGGCAGCGAATGATTTTCCTCCGCGCGGAAGTCAGCAGGGCCCATTAATTCACATATGTTTAGAAGAAAGTGGTAACGCTGATTTCCAGGTCTGAAGTACTGTCGCATGTAAAGAAGGGGTTAGATTCACACTGTGAGCTTAGGAATACAGGCCTGGACCCAGTAAGTGGAAGTTACTTGAAGACAGATTTCAACTCCTCACGAGGCAGGTTATCCTCAGGTAACGGGTCCTAAGAAGACATTGGTGGCTTTGTGAGCCTGAGAGCTCTTTGTGACTGAACGTATTCAAGTGGAGGCTGGTTGGTCATGGTCGGCAAAGACAAGACAGGCTTACAGTGTGACGAGGAGCGCTGCATTATCTCCGAGCTCCTTCCAGTTCTATGATTCCATAATTTTCTTCTGCAGAATCTACTAAAAGTAGTTCGATCCCAAGAATAGTTTTGTAGTTGCCACCAAAACTTGATGAGTTTATGTAAGTAGAAGCCATAGGGACATCTGGGTGGCTCAGTCGGTTAAACGTCTGCCTTGAGCTCAAGTCATGATCTTGGGGTCCTGGGATCAAGTCCCGAGTTGGGCTCCCTGCTCAGCGGGGAGTCTGCCTCTCCCTCTGCCTGCCCCTCCCCCTGCTTGTGTGCACATGCTCTCTTTCTGACAAATGAATAAAATCTTTAAAAAAATAAGTAGAAGTCACAGTTAAATTTATGCATTGAAGAACTTGTGAAGATAAAAACAAATTTTCTTTCTTTGGGGCTATTGGTATGTGAATATTTCATCAGAGTTTAACTTTGCATCATTCCCTCAGGGGGTTTGTTCCCTTCTGTTCAACATACCATTGAAGTGGTTAATAGTCAGGGGCGCCTGGCTGCCTTTGGCTCAGGGAGTGATCCCAGCGTTCTGGGATCCCCACACCAGGCTCCTCCGCTAGGAGCCTGCTTCTTCCTCTCCCACCCCCCTGCTTGTGTTCTCTCTCTCGCTGGCTGTCTGTCTCAGTCAAATAAATAAATAAATAAAATCTTTAAAAAAAAAAAAGAAGTGGTTAATATTCAGTACCTAATAAGAAAGACATATGAGCTTTTTAAAAATAAAAAGATTTACTTTTTCTTATTCCCAAAATAATATATTTCTTAATGGAAAATAAGAAAACACAAAATATTTTCTTAAATCTTCATAACTTCTCTCACCCAGGGGTCATCTTTATATGTACCATTCTATACTTACATGTGCTTTTTCAAATTAAAGCTCATGCCATACATGCTGATTTGTCACCTGCTCTTTTACATGTTGTCTCTTTCTGTTCAATAAGAACATTATTTTTAGTAAGTAATATTTATTCTTTATATGACATGAATTGTCAGTAGAGAAAATTTTCTGAGAGAAAATTCTTTTTCCCCCCAAAGATTTATTTATTTATTTTTAGAGCGAGAGGGAGAGCTAGAGTAGGAGTGGGAGGGGCAGAGGGAGACAATCTCGAGCAGACTCTGAGCTGAGCGTTTAGCTCCATGCAGGGCTTGAGCCCATGACCTGAGCTGAAATCCAGAGTTTGACACTCAACCAGCTGAGCTACCCAGGTGCCCCTCAGAGAAAAGTCTATATTTACTAATAAAGATGAGACCTTTTAAATGTGTATTTTAAAAACGCATAGAAATACAGAATAACATGAAATGCTTTTTTGATGGGGAATTTTTTCTTTTGTTTTGCTTTTTATTTTGAAATTATTTCAAATTTAGAAAAACTGTAAGAATAGTCCAAAAACTCTATACATCTTTCATAGAGACTAACCAATTGTTAACATTTGGGAAATTTGCTTTATCTCGTGTGATGGGAGTGTGTGTGTGTGTGTGTGTGTGTGTGTGTGTGTAAATACAATTTTTTTTTCCCTAAGTCATTTGGCAGTAAGTTGGAGAAGTCATGATGCCTTTTTAATCCTTTATCATTTCAATCTATAAACCCTAAGGACAGGGACATTCTCTTAAATAACTATAGTCCAGTGAAATAGTGATGAAAAATTTTTCAATATTCAATTTTCCACTTTCACCATTGTTTTCTTTAGAGCAGACCTTCCCGGTCTAGGTTCTATTCCAGAATCATACAGCATAGTTTGTGATCATGTTTATTTAGTGTCTTTTAGTATGAAGCCATTCCTCAGTGATGTTACATCATTAGAGAATACAGGCCAGTATTTTGTGGAATGTCAGTTTGGGTCTGCTCGCTTCCTCTTAATTAGATTCAGGCTGTGCATTTTGGACAGAAATGCCACAGAAGTAGTGTGTCCCTTACTTATCAGGGAACCTTATCAGGAGTATGTGATGATGTTTTTTCTCTCGGTATTGGCGAAATTAACTTTGATCCCTTGGTTAAAGTGGTATCTGCCAGATTTCTCCATTGTAACAGTTCCCTTCCCCCTTTGTAATTAGAAAGTAATCTGTAGGGAGATACAGTAAAACTGTGTAACTATCCTGTTCCCTCTCAAACTTTTACTCCAGTAGTCTTAGCATCTATTGATAATTATTGCCCAAATCAGCTATTACTATATGGCGTAGAATTTGACACAGCATTGTTTTCTAATATTAACTCTTGTGAAATTTACCTCTTCTTAAGGGTTTACAGCCATCTATGAAAGCATAGGATCCCTCAGGCAAGTTCTCGAAGCCAAGATGAAGTTGGACAAGGACCAGCTGCAGAAGCAAATCCAGCAGATGCAGAAGCCAGAGGCTCCCCTGTGAAGGGAGCTGGGACAAGGACCTCAAAAGTGGTTTTGCCAGTGGGGCAAGAGCTGCATACCTCCGTAGCCAGGCTGTCACTGCATTCAGGAGTGTTCTATTCATGGCGTGCATGTGCCAAGCAATGTGTTTTCATGGGTCTAAATGTTTACCTTGGGTCTCGAAAACACTTTCTTTTAAAGTATTAAGTACAATTTTTACCACTTTATTCCATTTCTCTAAATTCAGTGGAATATCCTCCCTGCCCCTAGATTTGGAAAGGCTTTTAACCCCTTCATTTTATGAATGAAAAGACTTAACGACTTTCCTTCAATGCTTGACGCTCTAGCCAAGACTTTACTATTTTGAAAAATGTCATGGTGATTTTTTTTTTAAATTAAGAAACTAATGAATTGTCACAGGAATGTGTTGCTCCTCACCCTAAATTAAGAGAATGTCCTGGTAGATTAGAATTCAACCTTTTGGTCCGTATTTGAATTTTATTATTGTTATCTGTGCATTTCTTATATGGTTATCTTCTTGTAAATCTTCTGTCTTTTGTAGGGACAAGGGATTTAACTTTTGGAAAACAACCCCCCAACCACCATTTATGTAATGAAAATAGCTTAAAGATTGATAACTGCCATTTACATTGCAAATTAAAATGGAAACTTAAGGCAATTATCTAGATAATGCAAGGCACAATATCTGCATAGACCACCTACTTAAACCAGGTTTTAATATTGAAAACTTTTTTCAATTATCCACAGCCTGTATAGTGATAGCCATATCTTTAATAATGGAATGGTGGTTAATAGTCTGTTTATTGCGCAATTAATTGTTAATCATAATAGGATGTGAGAATTTTTCAGGCTTTATGATCTCCTCTCTAACTGTTTCCAAAATTGGCACAAAGTGCTAAGGTTTATATACACTTATTGTAACTGTATTCTTGTGCCTTGGTTTTACCACGTCAATGCAATGTATCCTCTAAAAGTTTTAGGACAAAATAGAAGGCATGACAATACATCAGAATTATGATGTAAAAATGGGATCCTATGTAATTTTTAAATGTTCTAAAAATTTTATCACTGTTAAGACATTAATCATTCAGTATTATTAATGAAATAGAAATTCATACTTTTGTATGGACAGAGAATCAAATTGATATTGCATTTATAACACTGTCAAGAAACTTTCATTTTGAGCAGCTTTGTAGATGATGGGTGTTTTCTTTTCAATCACCATATTTGATTAGTCATTGAAAATTGGCGCCAGTGAAATTGTTCACCTGCGTTCGTATAAACCAATGGTGAGACACACACTGTTCTAAACTGTGAGGGTGCCCAGGAAAAGGAAAACAGTTCTTTAAAAATTAAAAAAAAGATGTTTTTTGTTTGCCAAGGACTCAGGAAAATTAAAGCATTTTCTATTTTTAGGATAAATCATAAATGAAATATGTAACTGGCTATTACTGTTTACCCATATAAAATAGGCCACTGAGGTCCATAGTATTTTACCCTCAATGGCTGGCCAAAAATTCTTTGAAAATTTGGACCTGAGAAATCCTATAAGGAATGTGTCATCCAACACGTCGTTCCTAATTTTACCACAAATCTTTGCCTCACTATGTAGGAAGACGATTTCCCCTTAACAATGAAAAGACAAAGGTGAACGCTCTTTTGCAATCAGAAAGCGAATTTGTTTTTGTAATCAAGTAAGTACGTCTAGTACAGGTTTCCCTGCTGAAGCACAAGCCACAGCACAGAGAGTTATGCCCCCTGCAGCATCCCTCTCCTCTGTGGTCCCTGGGGGAGGAAGGGTCCACAGGCGCGACTCCTGGGGAGAGGGGGCCCCGGGGGCCAGCTGGACTCAGGTTGAGGGCTGCATGAGCCGGTGACGGCTGGCTGTCCACTGAAATTGCCCAGGTGCTTCTGATGCTGCCCACCTTGTGTCCTGAGCTCCCGCAGGGGTTCCCCACCCTGGCAACATGCCAGAATCACCCGGGCAGTTCGAAGAGCTACTGATGCCCAGGCTGCCCCCCTAGGCCAGCGGAGCCGGCACCTCTGGGAGGTGGGACCCAGGCATCTGTAAGTAACCAAGGCCCCCCGGGGGATTCAGAGGCTGCCGAGGTTGTAAGCCACTGAGCTACAGCGTACGCTTATGACCAAAGTCTAAACGAGGATCAGCTTCCGTGTTCTTTCCTTTACCAGAAATTTGCAATAAAAGGAATAAAATTTCTAAATAAACGTGGTGTATGAATTTTAAATTTAAAAGTATTTCGGTGAGAGGCAACGTACTGGGTACTGGAAAGTCACGGGGAGCTGCTCCGTCTGGGGGTGTCGGAGGCCGCGGTGCCTTCTCGCCTCTGGGCTAAGGCCAGCTGCCAGTTGCTAGTGTGTGCTGGGCCCCTGTGCTGCAGACTCGGTGTGTGTTCACTCATTGCAGTGTAGCAACAAGTACTGTTCGCGTCCCCATTTTACAGATGAGAAAAATGGGTCACCTAAAGGTTGGGCAACTTGCCCCAAATCCTGCAGCTAATACGTGGGATCCGTGATTCATTCACACCAGGTAGCCTACTTCCACAGTCCAGGCACCTAACCAGTATGCCACTATCCTACCTCGAGAGATAATCCTTGCTTTCTGCCTAACTGACTTGCCAGGCCACCAACTGCAGCCCCATCTCTACAGGACCTTACAGCTCCACCATCGGAGTTCCTTTGCTTTTTAGTGTCCCAGTTCCAAACACCTACGAGAGACCCCTCAGTAGCTTCACTTGGGTCAGAGGTCTTCCTCTGGTTTATCAGTGTAGGCATGGGACATGAGGCCAGTTGGTGCCACAGGCCTAAGAGGTCCCAGGCATTGCAAGCCCTGTGCTGGGACTGTCCTACTCAGGGGACTGCGGTTCTATGCACTGGGAGATGAGTTACGTTAGGTGACTGCAGAGCGGAACAGAACGATTCCCTCTAAACATGGTTATCCCAGTTGGCTCTCAGCCTGAAAGCACCCACAAACCACTCATGACATCCTGGAAATTCAATGGTAACTAGATGGAGTTCTTCTGTCACTGTCCTCTTCTAGCTGTGTGATCTTGGGCAGTTCTCTTAACCTTTCTGAATCTCAGTTTTCTCATCTGCAGAATGGAAATTATAACTGTTTAAAAGAGGCAGCTAAGTTATAATTTTCGAAATGCTGAAGTAGTTCATGCAGTTTTGGGTACTGAGTGGTCAAATATGGGGAATGGGAGGGGAGATATTGGTGGTGTATCATAGCAAGTAAATGGGAAGTTCATGTTTTGGTTCAAAGCATCCCATTCCCTGCTGGGATCGTTTATGGGAAGTGACTCTAACCTCCAAAGAAAGTGGTATCCCAGCCTGAGACACAGAAGAGCAGTAGAGCCTGGATGAAGAGAGAAGTGGACAGGACCAGAATGGGGACAGTCCCTGAATGTGGGGGAAGCTCTGGGCAGATCCTCAGGCTAAACAGGCTCATCCCTGGAGCAGGCGTGGCTTCCCTAGGACTAAGCCTGGGATGAGGTGCATCCACTGAGGGGCCTGTGTCGAGAGGGCTGTGATGGGTGGGATCAAACCCAGAAGGTGGAAGCAAGAAATAAGCAAATGTATATCCATGTAATGGAATCCTATGCAGCTGTAACAAGGAAAGGAATTCTGACACATGTTTTAGCATGGATGAATCTTGAGGACATTTTGTTTAGTGAAATAAGCAAGTTACAAAAAGACAAATGTTGTATGATTCCACTTGTATGAGGTACATAGAAGACTCAAACTCATAGAAACAGAGTAGCATGATAGTTGCCAGGGGCTTGAGGGTGGGGCGGGGGATGGGGAGCTAGTATCAAATGGGTACAGAGTTTCAGTTGGAGAAAAGGAAAAAGTTTTGAAGATGGATGATGGTGATGGTTACAAACAATGTGAATGTACTTACTGCATTTGATGTACTTAATGACACAGAACTATACATTTAAAAGTGGTTAGGGATGCCTGGGTGGTACAGTTGGTTAAGTGTCCTACTCTTGGTTTTGGCTCAGATTGTGATCTCAGGGTTGTGGGATCGAGCCCTGTGTTGGGCTCTGCGCTCAGCGGGGAGTCTGCTTAAGACTCTCTCTCCCTCTGCCCCTCCCCTTTGTGTGCTCTCTCTCTCTCTAAAATATATAAATCTAAAAAAATGGTTAAACTAGGGGTGCCTGGGTAGCTCAGTCGATTAAACATCTGACTCTTGGTTTTGGCTCAGGTCGTGATCTCAGGGTTATGGGATTGAGCCCTGTAATGGGCTCGGCACTCAGTGGGGAGTCTGCTTAAGACTCCCTCTCCCTCTCCCTCTGCCCCTTCCCCCACTCTCTCTCTCTCTCTAAAATAAATAAATCTTTTAAAAAGAGATATGTGTACATTTTACTAGTTACCATTTTTATTTTTTTAATTTTTTTAAAAGATTATTAGAGAGAGAGCAAGAAAGTTGGGGGGGGCAGGGGGAGAGGGAGAGAGAGAGAGAGAGAGCAGCAGACTCCCCACTGAGCATGGAGCCTGACACAGGGCTCAATCCCATGACCCTGAGATCACGACCTGAGCCAAAATCAAAAGTCGGTTGGTCAACCAACTGAGCCACCTGGGTGCCCCCCAAAATATATATATCTTACAAACAACAAAACAAAACAAAAGAAGTGGATTCATTAGCCGTCCAGTTGAGCCTTCAGATGAGACTGCAGCCCTAGTAGCTTTCCTGCACCCTCCTGAGAGATGTTAAATCAGAGGCACCCAGTGAAGCCATGCCCACATATCTGACCCACAGAAACTGTGAGATAATAAGTATTTGTTGTTTTAAATTGCTACATTTTGGGGCAATTGGTTATATGCAGCAATAGAAAATTAATGCACTGGCACTGGGTAATCTTTCTTTTCTTTTTAAAGATTTTATATATTTATTTATTTGACAGAGAGAGCACAGAAGCAGGGGGAGTGGCAGGCAGAGAGAGAGAGAGAGAGAAGCAGGCTCCCTGCTGAGCATGGAGCCCAATGCAGGACTTGATCCCAGGACCCTGAGATCATGACCTGAGCCAAAGGCAGACGCTTAACCGACTGAGCCACCCAGGAAGCCCTGGCACTGGGTAATCTTGACAGAACTACTTTGTGGAAATGTGTATTTCTTGTGCTACAAAGTATATGTTCACATATATAATCTCAATACATTTTCTGAGCAGGACATGATCTTAACTTATACTGAATGGCATACATATCTTATTCCATTTAATCTTTGTAATTAGCCTATTTGGTGTGTACTATTATTTCCATTTTGTGGATGGAACAGAGAGGGAGAAGTTGAATGTTAACTAATATTACAGTTGACTCTTGACTAACACAGATTTGAACTGCACAGGCCCACTTACATGTGGATTTTTTTTATAAATACGGTACTGTAAATGTATTTTCTCCTATGGTTTTCTTAATAAAATTTTCTTTTTTCTAGCTTACTTTGTTGTAAGAATACAGTATATAATTCATATAATTTACAAAATAGGTGTTAATTGACTGTTATCAGTAAGGTTTCTGGTTAAGTTTTGGGGAAATCAAAAGTTATATGTAGAATTTCAGCTTTGTAGGGGGGGTGGGGGAGGGTTGTTGGTGCCCCTAATCCTCTGCATTGTTCAAGGGTCAACTGTATATAGAAGCTGAAAATGAAACAAAGCTCATACAGCTAATTAATGGAGTTGCAGGGATTTGAATCCACATCCATATCAAAGTTTAGGCTGCCATTTTGCTTCAAGAAAGTCAACACCTACACATAAGGTGACTTATTCAATATCTAACAATTGTTTGGAGTCAGAATAATGTTTAGCTCAGTTGTTCTCAAAGTATCCCTAGATCAGAAGCATCAGCATTACCTGGGGGCTTGTTAGAAATGTAAGCTGACAGCCCCATGCCAGACTTCCTGAATTAGGAACTCAGATGAGCTCAGCAATTGGCTTTGACAAGTCCTGCTGAGGATTCTACTGCAGGTTAAATTTGAGAATCTTGGATCTAGAACTGCACTGTAATACAGTAGCCCTTAGCCCATTTAAATTTCAATAGAATCAGAAATAAATTTAAGAATTCAGTTCCTCGGTTGCACCAGCCACATTTCAAGTGCTCAAGAACCACATGTGGTTAGTGGTTATGGTATTGTCCCATGCAAATGCAGGACATTTCTATTATTGCAGAAAGTTCTATCTGACAGCCCTGGTCTAGAGTTCTTGGTTCTTTCAACTGATGGTTCTGTCCAAACTCTGTACCTTTATCTCTCAGCCTAGAATGAGATTTGGACCTGGAACTTTCCTTCTGTCTCATCCCTTCAAGCTTGTGTCAGTTGTCCTTGTTAGAGATGATTTTGCGGGTCTTTATTTATAAGGTTTTGTCTTAGCTGCTGGTTTTTTTTTTAATGTTTTTTTTTATTATATTATGTTAGTCACCATACAGTACATCCCCGGTTTCCGATGTAAAGTTCGATGATTCATTAGTTGCATATAACACCCAGTGCATTCCCCCACCCCCCTCCCCTCTGAGGCCCTCAGTTTGTTTCTCATAGTCCATAGTCTCTCATGTTTCATCCCCACCCCTTTCTTTATCCCTTTCTTCCCCTGCTGGTTCTGATCAGATGTGGCTTCTGGGAGCACTGTCTTGAGAAGGATGGGGAGGCTGGTGCCAGACGCAGGGGAAGAGCCACAGTGTGTCGGCCAAGGGGCGGGCTAATTAATGGAGTTGCAGGCGGGGCTGTGTGTTGCATGTCTGCCAGGTTTGCACCCAGACGTTCAAGGCATGTGCCTGGCAAAGGGTTGTCGGCCAGGGGTTCTCTTCAGTGATTCTGAGGCTCCCTAGTGAGAGGGACCCGTCAGGCCTGGGACTAGGGTGAGGCAAAGTGATGCACTCATCTTGGAAAATTAAAAGGGATGCCAAAAACTCTGTAATTAAGATAATGCGTTAGCACAATATTTTTAAGATCAAAATTAATGCAAAAAAAATTGCATGATGAACAAAATTTCAAACCTTAAAGACCAGGTTCAGCCATACTGTGTGCAGCCATTGTGGAACTGAGGCCAAACAGAACCATGCTCCTAAGTACACGTTGCATGTAATTTTAAATTTTTGGCGTTTTGTTCATTGTGGATTTTTTTGTCGTTGCTAATATAGATTTTTAGAAATATTGCATTAACATATTATTTGTCTTGATGACAGGATTTTGGCTACTCCCCTCCTTACATTTAGCAAATTTGAAGAGAGTGCCTTACTCACTTCACCCTAATGGCTGCCCTGCCCTGATGTCTGGAAAGTTGGAGCTCAATTCAATGCTCAGTTATTGTAATTAGCTTATCTCCACACTTATCTCCACGTTGCTTTAGATAGTCTCTGGTCTGTTTTTAGCCCTAATTGCCACGCTTTGTTTAATTTTCAGGCTTGTGACTTAATTCTTCCTGGAACTAGGTTGGTACACAAATAAAGAAAAGCTCTGACTCTTCTTTGAGGAAGGGGGCGTGCCAATCTCTGGCGCCACTGGGCCAGACCCTGGGATCCGCTGGCCTTTGCTGCCCCCACGTGGATGGAATAGAAACTTCTAGGGAATCTCTTTCAGCAGGAAGAGCCCATAACCAAGGAGCGCCTCAGTGGAAAGGCCCTTGGAGGTCACCGCCCTCAACCCTCTCATTTTGTGGAACAGAAAACGGAGTGCCAGGGAAGTTAGAAGTGGGATTGGCGGGAGTAAGTACGGTAATACGATAGACAGGCTGTAACCGTAATAGTGATTTAGTACCAACTCTGCATTGGCTGGGCCATTGCAGTGCATAAAACAGACCCAAATTTTTTTTTTTTTTTTTAAAGATTTTTTATTTATTTATTCGACAGAGATAGAGACAGCCAGCGAGAGAGGGAACACAAGCAGGGGGAATGGGAGAGGAAGAAGCAGGCTCATAGCAGAGGAGCCTGATGTGGGGCTCGATCCCATAACGCCGGGATCACGCCCTGAGCCGAAGGCAGACGCTCAACCGCTGTGCCACCCAGGCGCCCCCAGACCCAAATTTCTGCCTTTATGGGATTTCAATTCCAGGGTGAGGTGGGGTGGGGGAGAAGGTAAGCAAGCAAGAAAATACCAAGTATGTCAGAGGATGGTAAGAGATTTGGAGGAAGATACAGCAAGGGCACGAGGTAGGGAGTCCCGGCGGGTAGATACTGGTGGAAGAATTTACCTACATCTTACCATTTCTAGGAAGTAATGGTACATTTAATTCAGGCATTCAGGGCCTGTCTAGTTGCTAATGCTTTGTCCCTCCGGCTACACAACTGGTAGGGGCTTCCTGCTGTTATAACCTCTGAACGTCTCACGGTCCCTTGCTGGCTCCTCATTCCTGCACCCTGGGTGACCAATTCCCTGTATTAAATTCCCTGTTCAAACTACCTAGCGAGGCTTCTGCTTTCCTGCAAGGACCCCAACTAACGTAATGCTTAAGGAGAGTAAATTGCACCTGTGGTTATCATGCTTTGTCCCCACCTCATGCATGTTCTTCCCCGGGTGCCGTGTGGCTCCTTGGAACTTCCTGGCTTGGGCTCTCCCATAAACTGACACCACGGCTACTACTGGCTAATGTTTTTTGAGGATGTCCCACATTGTGCCAGGCACCAATCCCCATAACTACCAAGAAGTCCCAGATAGAGCAGCCCCTTTGTCCTTACCCTAGGCCCCTGCTGGGCCATCGGCACCTCCCAGGCCCTCACTTGGGCCCTCTAGAATCCAACCAGGAGCTCACATCTCAATAAAGTGGTCATTAAAAAAAGCACTCAAAGAAATAGCAACTCCCATTTAAAAATGTAATAAGAATGAATGTGTGGCCCTGCCTTTGAGTTCAAAACACAGGTGGGCTGAGGTAGACCGCTGGCTGGCCTCCTTCTTTTAGGGGACAGTCTCTGGTTTCTCTGTCAAGCTAGCCTCTTCCCAGGGGTCCCGCTGGGAGTGTTATTCACAGGGGCACACAACCCCCGCTGAGCCCGCTCAGACTCTGGCCTGGAAATCTGAACCCTGAGTCAAGGAGTGCACGGAGCTCTAAGGACTGTGTCATTCATGGGACAGCACTTGAGAGTTTCCAGCTGACGTTCCTGGAACTGGCCCCATTCCTGTGCTGAGTTTTGGGCACAGCCTTCTAATATACTTTTTTTCTGCCTGGGTTAAGCCAGAATCCGTTAAACAGGAGTCACTTACAAAGGGAAACCTCAACGGATACAAGGCATCAATGTGGCTTAGCAGGGGCTCAGGCAAAATGTTCAGGAGTTTTAGCATCAAGGTTAATAACAGCAACTAACCATTGCTGAGCAGTTCTGTGGGGCTGGCGCTGTGCTGAGAACGATATATGCTTTTTCTTATTTAATTCAACCTTCACCATGACTGTAGGAGGTAGGTACTAATCTTGGCTCCATTTTATACAGGAGAGAATAAGGCACTAAGAAATTAGGTAAATTTTCTGAGATCATGCAGCTAATAAGTATTAGAATCGGAATTCGAATCCGGGTTTACCCGACTCCAAAGTAGAGCTCCTGACCACTGTTCTGTATTGCCGCAAAAGGAGTTGGCATTGTGGATGGTTGCCTGCGGCGAAGAGGACTTCCGGCTATGACCTGAGGAGCTAAAGACCACAGCACATCCTTGCCTTTCTCTGGGGGTGGTCTCAAGGGTAGGCCTCCACTTGAAATGCTCCGTAGCAGGGGCGCCTGGCTGGCTTGGTCGTGAAGCATCTGCCTTCGGCTCAGGTTATGACCCTGGGGTCCTGGAAGCAGGGAAGCCTGCTTCTCCCTCTGTCCCTCCCCCTGCTTGTGTTCCCTCTCTTGCTGTCTCTCTGTCAAATAAATAAATAAAATCTTTAAAAAACAAAACAAAGCTCTGTGGCAGAGCTCTCAACCCTGGCTGCATACTGCAATCACCTGGGGAGCCTTGAAACTACTGATGCCTGGGGGCTACTGGGTGGCTCAGTCCATTGAGCCTCCGACTCTTGGCTTTGGCTTAGGTCATGATGGGGGGGGTGGTGGTCAGGAGATTGAGATCGAGGCCCTTGTGGGGCTCGGTGCTCAGCAGGGAGTCTGCTCCACAGTCTTTCCCTCTGCCCCTTCCCCTACTTGTGCTCTCCTTTTCTCTTTCTCTCTGTGTCACATCTTTAGGAAACACAAACACAAAAAACAAAAAGCTGCTGATGCCCGGATCCCATCCTCTGATATCACTGGTCTGCAGTGCTGCTGGGTCCTGGGATTGTGGTCCAATTTCCCAGCTGATTCTAATACGCAGCCACGGTTCCAGCTTGTTTTTCTAACTTTCAAGGGGGATTCTATAAACCTGTGGCTCCTGTTGGAATGCAGATTCTGATTCAGGATATCTGGACGGGGGCCCGAGAGAGTCCTGTTTCTAGCAAGCTGGAGGTGATTTCGAGTCGAGGGTCCGTCCCAAGTGGAAGTCCTCCTCGTCACCTTGGTGGCCGGCAGCATCAGCATCATCTGGAGCTTGTTAGAAACTTGGACTCCTGGGCCGCACCCAGACCCGAGAGGGAAGGGTGAGAGCCCAGGTGATCCGTACGCACATGGGGCCTGAAAAGCCCCGGGGGAGCAGTGCATAGTTAAAGGAGTGCGGCGAGGCCGGCAGGGCAGTCAGCGCGGAGCGTCCAGCATGGCGGAGCTGGAGCTGTTCAGCTGGGACAGGAACGAGGAGGAGGCGGGTAAGTGCCTTGACCTTGGGTGGGCCACCCCGAGGAACGGGCAGGGCACTGCTCTCGGAGTGCCGGAGGAGAAGCTCGTCGCTCGGGAGGACTCCCCTCTGTCCGTCGTGGTGGACGTGGGCTGTGCTTCTTGTCTCTTCAAAGAGGACACGCTCCCCTAGTCACGGCGGAGGGACTCGAGCCTTGGGAGGGGTCGATGACTTGTGACTTGTCAGCTCCCTCGTGACGCTGACCTTCAGAGTCTGTACACTTGAAGGGTCAGGATCGTCGGTCCCCGGGGGCCGAAGTCAGAGCCTATGGAGCTGACACGAGACCCGTTCTGAGGGACAAGTACACTGCCTTGGCTCAAAACTGACGAAAACGAACCTTATGGGGAGAGAGGCCCCTCGGTATCTTAGGCAAGGGAATGTGGGAGGAGATTTTGGAAGCCCCCAAATCCAGCAGAGGCAGCCCTGAAGTTCTCGGGTTCCCAAGTTCTCTCGCATGTCCTGCGGTGATGATATGAGGCGACAAGCTGTGCTTGGGACACACGTGGGCTAGAAGGAACGAGAAAGCCGAGAAAGCCGCGCTGACCTGGGGGCGGGGTGGGCGAGGGTGTTCATCCTGCACCTTCTGGAAAGGGGCAGTGGCACCTCAGCTACCTCGTGTGGAAGGACTAGGGTCCAGTTATTCCAAGCAGTGTGGGCTCTTGTGAGTTTAGAAAAACTGGCTGGCTCGACAGGTTTGAGCGTGACTTTTTAGATCTTCCTTCTTGAGCTTCCTTTTGTCCGACTCTGTTCCCCTATGCCTGTGTGTGTGTGTGTGTCTGTCTGTCCGTCTTTTGTGCCAGGTGGCTCCCCAGACTTTTACAGCTTCCATCATGCTACAGCATGTCCAGACCCTCGGGGGCCAGGGGCCGTGGTCGTTCCTGGCTCCCCCAGACCAGGTGGAGACCTTGGGCGGGTTACACCCTTTCATCCTGAGCAGACTTCGATTACATATCAAACGCCTGCGAAAACTCTCTTCTTTTTTTTCTGGCTCTTTCTGGAAGTACCAGTCCTCCTAGGCAACGTTGCAATTTCTTTATTTGGTAGAGGGAGACCTTCCCAGGAACCATTGTGTGGGGTTTCCAGGAGCCTCAGGAGCTTTCCTTGCTCTCTGTCAGGGGGCTTGCCTAGGGCTTTCTCCCTGGCCTGTGTTTTGGGGTCTGGGTAGCGCATGGAGGGCTGTGAGGGGTGGGGGCAGGTTTCTGGGGCCTTACCTGGAACAGGGGAGCTTCAGACAACCTGAACCAGCCCCTGGAAAGGCAAGCCAGACAGAAAAGCAGTGAAACGCACAGGAGCAATGGAGCGGAGCTGGCCTGGGAACTTAGTTTTTCCGACTGGGAGGAACTGAGGGGAGGCAAAGGGAAGCCACATCAACTGAGTGACTCCCCACTGTGAAACATTCTATGTCCCTTACATTTATCTCATTTAACTCTCATAAGATGCTAAATTTAGAGGTGAGAAACTGCCTCACAGAGGAGATGCAGCAGGCCCTAGGTTACCCACCCAGCGTGAGGCAGAGGCAGGTGCTGGGTGCCCTCCCAGAGGCTTGGGCTCCTGGGGGAGGGGGGGTCACTTTCTGCTCCGGAGCCTTACTTAACTGCTGGGACACAAGGAACTATTTTCCTTCCATACCAGACAAAAGGCTATTGTTCTCTAGGCCCATGACCTGTTCAGGGCACTCTGGCCTTTAATAGATTTTTTTTTTTTTTTTTTTTTTAAACTGGTTCTTCTGATCCTAGGAAACCGGTCTTGCTTTCAGTTACCTTCCAGTTGGTTTTGCTGCTCATTTGTCTTGGAGGGCTCACCAGGAAGTAACTTTGCTCAAAGCAAAGTGTTCCAAAGACTTTTTTTTTTTTTTTTTAAATGCCTGAGATGAAAGTTCCCTTGTACCTGCCACTTGAGTATTTTCCAGCCAACAGTTAGTTGGTGTAGCCCTCCTCATGGGGGTGTCAGTCCCCCTCAGCTGAAGCAGACTGGCTTCTCAGGGTTTTCTTCCTTCACCTCGGAAGGGGCAGAGTCCCTCTCTGCTCAGGGACCATTCTTGGCCTGGTTCTTCGGTTTATGCCTTCAGCTCTGCTGACCATTAAACCCCACTGGCTCACCCTGAACACTCCTGCTATTTGCCAGGGATCCCACCCACCACAAAGTCTATAAGAAACTATATTTATAGGAAACTTCTTGAAGAAGCTACAATGACCATTTTTCTAAATCGGGATGATTGTAATGGCCTGTTAGCTGATCTCCTGCAGGTCTGAGCAGGCCTACTCCTAAGGTGATGTCATGTCTCCCCTCTACACCCTCCAATGGCTTCCTCTAAAGCACCTACAATGATCTAACAGGTCCTGTGTTTTCTGCCCTGCCCTCTTATTTCTTCTCTCCCTTTAGAGCTGCTTTGCTCACCTGTGCATTTTGCTGTGCTCCCCTTAGCTTGTGTGCTGGTCTTCTACCGAGGCAAGCCCCTCCCTACCGCAGGGCCTTTGTACTTACTATTTCCCCAGATAGCCATAGCTTCCTCCCTTTTTTTCTGGTCCTTGATCAGATGTGATCTTCCTCAGGACTTTCCTGGCAATCCCATAAATTTTTCCTCCCTCTGGCACTTCCTCCCACCTTTATTTTCCATAACCCTTACCCTTCCAATAGACCACTTATTATCTACTGCCTGCTCCTTCCTGCCAGGATTTAAGTTTCTGAGGCAGGATAGGTTATCTGCTCACTTGTAGAGAACACTGCCAAACTTAAAAGGTGTCCAAAAGTATCTACTGAATGAGTAAGTGAATGACCAAGTCTCCAAGGCAATGCCTTTGGGGATGGTTCTGCAACAAACACTTTTGAAGCTTCTGGAAGAAAAACAATAGAGGCTGGGGGATTGAGGCCCCAGGCCCCTCCTAGGGGCTTTAACTTTAAAACAACAGCAATAACCATCACAAAAACCCACCTCCCTAAACCAAAGTCAGATCTCTGGGGGTAAGACTGGGTGTGCCAGGCTTGCAGATGTCTGAAGCCTGGCCTTGTTAGAATTGCTGTGGACAGGTGCCTCCGCGGAGAGATGCCTATGGTCTTCCTTGAGGGCTCTAAGTATTTCTGTAAAACTGTCATTTTGTCCGTTCTAAAGACCTTGTTGAGGGGTGCCTGGGTGGCTCAGTTGTTTGAGTGTCAGACTCTTGGTTTCAGCTCAGGTCATGATCTTAGAGTTGTGAGATTGAGTGCCCCTCCCCCCCATCAGGCTCTGTGCTCAGTGTGGAGTCTGCTTGTCCCTCTCTCTTCCCTCTGCCCCTCCCCACCCCAAATAAGTAAAATATTAAAAAAAAAAAAAAGACCTTGCTGAGACCTCATGCATGCATTACATACCAGTAGAAATTTTTCTCCTGTCAGGTATGTGTGTTTCAAACCTATCTTATTTTTTTTAAAGATTTTATTGGAGAGGGAGAGCACAGAGTGAGAGGGAGAAATAGACTCCCTGCTGAGCAGGGAGCCCGATGTGGGACTCAATCCCAGGACCCTGAGATCATGACCTGAGCCAAAGGCAGATGCCCAACCAAATGAGCCACCCAGATGCTCCACTGTTTTATTTTTTGAATCAGACCCTAGGATTTGTGTTACTCATACTTCATGGGTGGTCCCCCCCCCCCCCCCCCC
>NC_048222.1:47469371-47508342 GCF_002007445.2 Ailuropoda melanoleuca | reverse complement strand
CCCCCCCCCCCGCCCCAGTTAAGATTTAGAGTTGGATTTGTAACCTTCTTAAAGGCCTAAAATTTTCTGGTATGCATTCCTGATTCCATAGTATGTCCTGTCCTTCCTTTGCTGGTGCTTTCTTACTCATTCCTAGTTTGTTATTTAGTATACTTTGTATACTCATTCTTTTTAGGATAAGCATGGGTATAAGTAAATAGAGAAATGAACTGAACACTAACTTAGGCTTCCTGAAATTAAGCACATCTAGAAGAAATAGAATAGTTTTCTTCCACCCCCCCAACCCCCCACCCCGGCCAACACCCTCCAACTGGAGACTGGGAGAGAAATACATTTCGGATCTAATAGGGAGGGAGGTGAAATTGGAAAGGGCTGCTGAGAGCGGGGCGGAGCTCTTCCTAAAGCAGAATGAAATAGCTCTTCAAGAATTAGATTCCATCTGGTATTCTAGATGATCAGACCTCAAGCAATACAAAGAGTATCCTGCACTGACCTGGCCAAACAGGTGCTAGTGCAGTTGTGTTAAAGGAAGTGCGGCTTCTGCTACTTGGGTGTGAGAGGTATCTAAGGGTCCTTTCTCCTGCTCCTGACGTTTGCACGACTCAGACAAGAGTGGGGACCCTGCCCCGCAGTGGTGGAGTTTACTACCCAGCAAGACCGTCACTCGTTGACTTAGTGGCCCTCCCACTGGTCCCTTCTCAGGAACTTGGCATTTGTGGTTTGGACAAATATGACTGCATGTCTGAGCCACCTGTTGGATAAGCACAGCTGGGAAATTCCCAGCAACCCTGACAGTAGGATGGAATCCCAGGGGTGTTATCAGAAGAGAGGTGATAACTACTTCTAATCTGACTCCATCTACCAGGGAATGCCTCCTGTCTCCCAACTTTGAAAACTTACCATATGCATAGAGTCAATGTTTAACTTTGCTTGCTTCATCCTAATATCTATTCTACTGCTTGTATTTTTGCGTGTGTGTGTTTACTTATTACAAGAATGTTCCATCTCCCTCTGGGAGGGCTGGTAAACTCTTGTCAGTGTAAATGAATGATTGTCTCTTCTGGCTGGTTCTCTTTCTGCTTTCATTACACGCATATCCCTCCAATGTTAAAAAGCACCTTTTAAAAAAGTGCGTAGCCCACCTGATGTGGGGCTGTGAGTGAATGGTCCAGAAAGAAGTCTTGAGACCTTTTCAGTGCAGAAAGGTGCTTTTATTTTAGCACGGGCACAGGACCTGTGAGCAGAAAGAGCCTTGTTGGGATTGTGAGGAGTGACTGACTATATGCTTTTTAGTTGGGGTCAAGGATAGTGTAAGTCTCTAAGGAATTTGGGAGCAAGGCTTCCAGGACCTTGAGGGGCTAGCTGCTGTTAAGGTTATTTACTACTGTCTAGTAAGACCTTACTCTTGGGACCTTTCAGCTTTATATCAGTGGGCCATATGTTTGAAAGATATCGCTAGCCTATGTTGGTAGTGGGGGGGGGATGTATACATGGTTATCAGAAGGAAGTAACAGTAACCAGAACAAAGCTATAGTGGTGAAATATTGAAGTCCTTACGGGAACTGTAGAGTGTTAGAATCTGTAGGACTTAAGAATCCTGCCTAGAGACTAGGAGTCTTAGTAAAGTCTGGCCTTTGTTCCTTTGTTTCCCATCCTTCCCCTTTCCCCCAACAACTTTGACCCTTAAATCTTGAAAGTTGATGAGGTTGGAAGGTCTTATCTATGTAACTTCTTCCTGCTGAGTAGGGGCATAGAGTGGTCCTTAGCGCTATTGGTCAGTTGAGAATTGCTTGTATCTAAAGTTAACATGACGACAGTTTCCTGGAGGAGCAAGAATCCTCTGCTGGCTTGAAGGTATGGCAGTGAAGGAGTTTCAGTACTGGAGAGACTTGAGAGGGGGGGAACCCAGCAAAACATTTGGTGAATTCTTCTTCTCAAGGTCCCCAAAATATCCTGAGTTTCCTGCACATGCCAGGAAGTGACATTCTTTACTCACCTTATGAGGCTGCTGGGAACTCTGGAAGCAAGGTATCAGGCCAACCTCTCCAAGGGCCTTCATTGGCTCCATAGAGTCAACCTTAATTCCTTCAAGCCGTCTGGTCCTACTGGAGTCTATGCATGTCTCAAAGAAGACCTTCCAGTAAAAGCTTTAGTAAAGTAACCAAGGTCTCCAATGGTGTCCTGTTAAACAGAGAATAGATTCTTATAGAACTTAAGCAAATAACTGTAGTTGCCATGGATGAAAGAATACTCAGTTTCTGAATTTCAGAGGATTCAGGTAGGGAGAAAAGTTAAATGTTTCAATTTGCTCACAAAGGAATATTTTACCCTATTTTCCCTATATTCTACGTATCTTACTCTGGAAGAGCAAATATTAGAGAACCAACAATGTTTCAAATCAGAATTTAAAAAAGCTATCTTTTTCAATTTAATCAGTCCCATGTTATTTTGTTTGAATGCAGCCTTCCCCATTAATACTGGAAGTTTTTATTCAGCTTAGCTTTATGATCTTAAAGATATCCAATACCTGCATTTGTCAAAAGTTCTTTTGAGAAATCTCCTTGAAGATGACACACATTTTGCAAGAGCATCAGAAGAATTGTAAATGACTGAAGACTCCAAAAATGGCCACAGTTAGAGATCTGATACGAAAATTCATTATAATATAACCGGCAAGGAAATCCGGTTATCTTGGTGGTACATAGCATTGCAATAATAAGAATATCAAGTGATGACCTTATACCAGGGCATATCAAAGCTTTAGGAATTTTGTATATTTTCCAGAAGAGTCACAGCCTTTACCCACACAAAACAGGCTAAAGCTTATTTGACCGTGCTTTCCAAGTAACTTAACATACAAAATAAGCCTAATTGGTCAAAAAGACTTTATTTTACAAACCAAATCTCTGAAGTTTGTTAAAACCCTCAAAGTTTTAAAGTACATGCCTAAATAGAATTATCATTATAAAAGAAAACCTAGTTATTTAACTAAGGTGACAGTAAGACCCCAAAGGCAAATGGGTTATATGGTTGTTAGCAAAACCTAGCTTCTTTAATTTTTATTTTTTAAAACTTAGCTCCTTTAATATTGAAGTTTTAACTTTCTCACTTTTTTGGGTGGTGGGAGAAAATGAGGAGGGAGGGGGGAGGGACAGAAGGAGAGGGACAGAGAGAATCTTAAGCGGGCTCCATGCCTGGCACAGAGCCAGATATGGGGCTCAAACTCACAACCCTGAGATCACGACCTGAGCTGAAATCAAGTTGGATGCTTAACTGAGACACCCAGGCGCCCTGAAGTTTTAAGTAATTGAAGACCTAATAAAGACAAAATATAGAAACTTGAGTCCTCTGGGTGACAAAAGAAAAATATCTTTTACAATTTCTTATCAAGTGCAAACCAACAATACAAGAGAACTTTGTCTATTTAACAAAGTAAAGCAGAATTTCAATCTCCTAACTACGTACCTTTAAAATCCATTTATTTCACCCTTAGTCCTGACTATGGGGTGTCCTGATTGGTTAGGGGTGGCAAGCAAATGTGGGGAGCTCTGATCAGGTCAGGCTGGCAGCACAGGTGGTGAAAGCATTCACCCAAGATGACACAAAAGTGATAAATTTACTGACTACAATTCAGGGGAGCAACAGGACTGCAAAGGACAGCATGCCTGCAAGGGGGCAGTGGTGAGCGGCCACAGTTGAAGGGCAGAGTGAGGTGGTCTGGGGACATATGGAATCCCTTTCCCCCCCTTTTGGGGGGGAGGAGGTCGATCTTAGGAACTGTACCTTGTTGTAATCGATCAGTTAGGACCTATGACTATTTCGAGGTGGCTCACTTAATGAGCCTGTCTGCATTCAGCTCAGTCGCTGTGGGCCCTTTTACCTTGCTCCACATGGACCACACAAAATTCATTTCTAAAGCTTTCCTTTCACGGCACTTCTACAACTTTCTTTTGCATTCAGATTTTGTCCTAAGCCTTTTTTTCCCCTCTCAATAACCAGCCTCATTTTAGGACAGAACTACTTTTTCTCTCGACAAAATGTATTCCCGTTCCTTAGGCCTTACTAAAAACCCATCTTGTGTACAGAGTTGCTTTCCTTTTGCCATCAATCCTAATTATGTTGATCAGAAATTTAAATCTTAGTTTTCCCTGGAGACCAGGGTTTCTAAGTAGTAATCGATTGTGAACTGTTGTACCAGAATTCTTTAGATTGCAAATTCATAAAGTTTATAATTTCTAAAAACGAGTTTTTCCTTAGTACAGTCTTTTGACAAAGCCTAAAGCATGTTTGCCAACAGAACCAAGTGTCCGCTTCTCTGCAGTGGGAAGCCCAAAGCAGATAAACCTTACACTAAGTAATTAATGTTCCCATATCTTTTCTCATTAGGAAAAGACTTAGATATCCAATGAATCCAAGCCATCATCCAAGTAAAACTTTTAAGTTCCAGGCCACTGAAGATTTTGACAGCTACTTTAACAATTACCCATGAAAACTTTGAGACAAAATTAACCTTCATTTTCAGCCATCTTCTGTTGACAAATTGTGAGAGCTAACATGAGCTCATTGACCTTCAGTACACGTAGTAAAAATAAAAGTTTTATTGTTAAGTTGACAACTCCAAAGACATGTCAATCTTAAGCCAACAAACTCAAATGTGTTTTAATATAGAATATATTGCACCTATGCCACTTAAAAGCCAATCAGTTTGTTCCTTGTAGTCCGTTTTTACTTGGGGCACCAACTGGGGGGACAGTTTAGGGCCAGGGAGGGGGTGTTCTTTGCTCCTTGATAGTGAGGAGCACGTGCTGATGATGCTGGGGCACCAAGGATGGCACAGGAGCTCGTTACGGAAGCTGCAGCCAAGGTGGCACAGAAACTGGAGGGGCGAGGTGGTGGCAGAGGAGGTGAGGTGCTGCCAGCAAGGCCGGAGGCAGAAAAAAGCCTAGACAGAAGACCAGGCTCTCCCAGTCCGAAGGCTTCTTAGCTTGGACAGACAAGCAGATGCACGTTGTTTTTCCAACAACGAAAAGTGCAAATAGGCAGTCCACGTCAGGCTGGAGAAGACTGGGAACTTCCCTAAAACAAAAGGCGCTTCGGCAGCTGCTTGGGAACATTCCTTAAAGTCCCCATCCTGGGGTAGAGCAACCATAGACAACTGGCTCTAATCGTCATAGCCATTAACCTGGGAAATGAACGCGCCCCCCGCACACCCGCCCCCAACCTTCCAACAAATGTTACCTGGGTCTACGAGGAGGAGGAGGCCTATTTAGGTAATCCTCATCCAATATGTTGGGAGGGAGTTTATTAGCCTGGCTAGTAGCCAAACGTATTCTGCAAGAGGCCCTTAGGTTGGGATCCTGCTTTAGGGCCATGAAGGCCTGGACATAGGATACTTCAGCCCATTTGCCCTGTTTCCTGCAGAAGAGCTCGAACTGACAGAGTAAAGCTTAATGTCCCATTAGTGGGCCATTTTTCCTCCTCTCCTAAGGAGTACTGAGATCATACAGTGTTACAAAAGAAAGTGAATCTTCCGTCCCCCCCTTAAATCTGGCAACCTGAATTGCTTCCAGTGGGTTAAAAGGCATCCCAAGGGACAGTCCTTGGGAATTGAAGAAGGTTCATTACCAAGAAAACACTCCTCTGATCCTGCCCCAGACTCCCGGCTGGCATCCACACCGGATATGTCAGGGATTCCTAGCATCAAAGCAACTGAAGGCATCCCTTGAATGAAATGGCTATGAACACAGCCTTGTCCTGGAGGAGGGATGCCAGCGTCCCCCAACTTACCCATCACATTCTAGACTATCTATGGGTTCTGACAAGACCAAAATACTGTGCCATGCTGAGAATGACCTGTTTTTTTCCTCATGGAAACCACTAGAAAAGTTCTACAAGGGGAAATTACTCAATGTTGTAATTTAAGTAGTCAATAGGGGACACTGATGGAAAATAGTAAAGATAAAAACCCACGGTGGTCTAAGCAACATTCACACATGTAGTCTTTATAGGCAGGGCCCTAGGAAATGGCCTGGTTGGGTTTTAATTCAATCAGGCATTAGTTTTGGCCAGCTCTGAGCAGAGGTTTCACAGCCAAAATGGCTAGACCAGGGATGTGGAGGGGATCACCTTGGATCACCGAGGACAAAATCTCACACAGGAGTCTTGAGATTGGCAGCTGTCCTATTACATGGTTGTCCTGTGCCCAAGAAAGACCGATTTAAAAAAAAATAAGAATAGGAATAGAGAGGGCATCAAATGTGTGGGTCTCCTTACCATTCCAGGCAGGGTACTAGCTTCCAGTCAGAAGGCAGGCTTTCTCCTCCCCCACAGAGTAGCCACGGGCTGGAGGATTGCACCCTGAGCCGTTGACATGAAAGTGTTCTAATGACACTGTACTTGAAAAGTGCCTGGAATGAAAGTAAATGGAGAGGAGAGGGAGTCATTCACCAAGTTTATACTGAGGTTTGAAGTCCAGATGAGAACACTGGCCCCACGTTGGGCATCAAAATGGTATGGGGCCATGAGCGAATGATCAAGAAAGAATTCTTGAGGCCTTTTAGGTGCAAAAAGGTGCTTTTATTATAGCATGGGGACGGGACCTGTGGGCAGAAAGAGCTGCACTGGGATTGTGAGGAGTGACTGATGATATATTTTTTAGTTAGTGGGTTAGGGATAGTACAAATCTTTAAGGAATTTGGAAGCAAGGCTTCCGGGACCTGGAGGGGCTAGGTGCGGTTAAGATACCAGTGGGCCATATGTTTGAAAGATTTTTTTTTTTTAATTTTATTTATTTGACAGAGACAGAGACAGCCAGCAAGAGAGGGAACACAAGCAGGGGGAGTGGGAGAGGAAGAAGCAGGCCCACAGCAGAGAAGCCTGATGTGGGGCTCGATCCCATAACACCGGGATCACGCCCTGAGCCGAAGGCAGACGCTTAATGACTGCGCCACCCAGGCGCCCCTGAAAGACGATTGTTAACATATATCTTGGGTGGGGGTGTTTATAGTTGTCAGAGGGAAGTAACCTTAACCAGAGCAAAGCTATAGTGGTAAAACATTAAAGGAAGTCCTTGTGAGAGGTTTAAAATCTGCATGCCTTAGGAATCCTCCAGGAATCCTAGGAGACCACAAGCCACAGCAAAGTCTAGCCTTTGTTCCTTTTTCTGCCATCATACCTATCTACCTTTTCTTTGGGAAGGTACCTAAGCAAACTAGTTCAACTCCATATTCTATCTCCCTGGAGCCAGAATTTAATAAACATTTATCCATCACCTTCTATGTGCCACATACTATTGTAGGGCCTGGGGATACAAGAGTAGACAAAATGAACTCTCCTTGCTCCCATGAAGTAAATTTTGCAGTGGGGAGAGATGGGCAGTAAATAAGATCTATGGTGAAAAGGACTATGGAGGTAAATTTACCAGGAGTTAAATAGAGTGAGTGTGTGTGTGTGTAATTTGAAAGTGGGTGACCAGCAAAGATTCCCCTGAGAAGAGAGGAGAAAATGAAACAAGACAAAACTAGAGAGGAATACAAACCATTAAGAGACTCTTCATCTTAGGAAGCAAACTGAGGGTTGCTGGAGGGCTGAGGGGTGGGGGGCGCTGTGGTAACTGGGTGATGGACACTGGGGAGGGTATGTGTTGTAATGAGCACTGGGCGTTATAAAAAGCCTGATGAATCACAGACCTGTATGCCTGAAACAAATAATACATTATATATTGATTGAATTTAAATAAAAAAAAAGTTCCCCTGAGAAGGTGACATTTGGGTAATGACTTGAAGTAGTGAACCGTGCAGACAGGTGAGGATGAGGCTCAGGTCATGGAACAAGTGTGTACAGAAGCCCTGGGGGAGGGAGGTGTTGGTGTCCCAGGAACGGCTAAGAGACCCTTGGCTCCCAAGAGAGGCAGAGAAGTGTGCCGAGGCTGTTGAGGGAGGCAGGTTATGTGAGGCCTTACTGGGCCTTGTAAGGAATCTGGCTTCGGCTAAGTTGGCACCCATTAGAAGGTCATGAGCAGAGGAGTGACATGCCTGTTTTATATTTCTGCTTGTTCCCTGTAACTGCTGTATGGAGAACAGCCAGGGTCAAGGCCAGAAGCAGGGAGCACCGTTAGGTGGTGGCGTGGCTTTAAGGTGGGCATGTAGAGGGGGTCCTCCAAGCTCTCTCTGGCCCGCATGGCACCCTTGGATGGTGGCTGGCCTACTGTTTCAAACCATCAAGAATACTAAAGACGAAAGTTCTAAATTGGGTGGTTCTCGTTTACTTTTAGAATAGAGTTCAATAAATGGATATGTGGTTCTATTTGGAATGATAAAAGTACTATTGGTGAATTTGCATTCTGTAGAAGTGTCTTACAGACATTTTTTTTTGACTGCCTTATTTTCAACTAACTCATGAGGTATATACCATTATCCATTTTAACTTCTTTTTAGCAAAGTAATGCACAAGATAAGCTAGAAATCAGGCAGAACCTAACGGAAAAAGTGAAACAATTCTCCTTGCTCCTCTCTGCGTTGTCTGAGTCCATGCATAAGCTCTCTAGTGCATACGAACATGGAATTTCTATCCTCCACACAAGCGGGATCAATGCAACATGTTTTGTTCTGTGCGTGTATTTCTTCACTTCCTGATTGATTCTTGGTGCCCTTGCCATACTCCTACACTGGATCTATGCTCCATCTTTGTATTTATTGTCTACACAGAATTCCAAGCTATGGATGTATCTTATTTAAAACATTTAAGTAATCTCTACATCTAACATGGGACTTGAACTCACAACCCCCCTGCCCCCCAAGAGTCGCACCCTCCAATGACTGAGCCAGTGCGGCACCCCTGGATGTACCCTATTTTAAATAAGATCTGAATCTTTGGAGATAGAGTTAGTGTCATTTTCTCATCTCATAAGAAAACTGCAGTTCAGAGAAAGTAACCCCATGTTTTGTGAGTAAGGATAAGTACTAGGTCCAGGTCTTCTGTCTGCATTCTTATTTCTACATTAACCAAGAGCATTAGGAGTGAGAGGAACAGAGAGCAAGTACACCTGTTCTCAGAATGGTGTGGAATGGGCTCTTAGACTATCAACGAGCCACAAGGGGAAATCTATGGCCTTTCCTGATTGCCATCCTCAGGTTCCTGACGGTAAATGATCTTTTATCTACCTACTTTCTTATGGAAAACCTCTTACATCAGGGGAGCAATTAAGCTGTAAGGTTTGAGATCCCTTAGAGCGATTCCAATGGTCACAATCCTGAGCCACTCCCCTGTTTGAATTTCTGTTTGTCATTTCCTCAGTAGGGTAAGATGTGCGGGCCACAGTGGCTCACCTTAGTAAAAGTGAAGGGCATGCCGGGCCAAGAAGTTCTTCCCTCTTCTTATACGTTTTGTATTTTCAAAATTGGATCCTAACTTTTCTGATTCTAAAAATAGTGTGTGTTCATTATAACACATGCATGAATATACTACATGTGTATATAAAATTTTCCGTGTAATTATTCTAGCGTAGTAACCTACTACTAACCACATAGGTCCGTCTTTCCAAGTGTTTTGGTGTGTCTGCCTGTGTAAGTATGTATAGGAGTGTTTCTTCTAAAGATGAATTGTTACTCATGTTCTCCTACCCCTGTCTTTATTGACCACGTCACAGCTATTTCCATGCTGTCTTATTGTTTCTATGCTCTACTTCGTTTTTTAGACTCCAAATTACTGTTAAAATGTTCTCATGACTTCATAATCTGTTATAGTCTGGAAGTACCATAATGTATTCATGGCTATTTTAATTTTTTACTCTTAAAATAGCATCCTAATAAAGGTCCACGCATACATTTTAAATGCTTGATGACTTAATTCCAGACCAGACTTTCGGGCCAGAAGTCAGGGGAGCCAGGCTTCCTTTCCAGCTCTGCGATCTTAGCTGTGGCCTTGCTCTGTCGTGTGATATTAGGCCATTCTCTTTACTTCTTGGGACCTTTTTACCCAATTGCACGAAAAACTTTAAAGATGTCTGTAATAGAGCCGTTGCCATGTGGATGGAGGCTGGTCACAGAGCACAATGATGACTGAGCAGAACATGTACCTGGTCTCCAAAAGCATTCCAATGCTGGAGACATGCAAGTGGGGTCCTTCCCACCATCTTCCCACCCCAAAGACCAGGTCTTCTTAAAAAAAAATTATTTATTTGACTGAGAGAGTGAGAGAGGGAGCGTGTGCACAAGCAGGGGGAGCAGCTGAGGGAGAGGGAGAAGCAGGCTTCCTGCTGAGCAGGGAGCCTGATGCGGGGCTCAATCCCAGGACCCTGAGATCATGACCTGAGCTGAAGGCAGATGCTTAACCAACTGAGCCACCCAGGTGCCCCCAAAGATGAGGTCTTAATGGAAAAGGACGGCAATTCAGGAATGGCATTAATGCATGGAGGTGGGAAAGTGGCAAGAGTATTTGGGGACAGTGAGGAACACAGTGGGGCTAAGAAGTTCAAGTGAGTTAGTGATGAAATTAGGCAGTTTGGTAGGGTCTTGAATGGGTTAAGAAAAGGAATTTGGACTTGATCCAAAGGCAATGAGAAGTCCTGGAAGAGGAGGGTGGGGTTGGGAATGCCTGTAACCAATGTGCCCATTCTGTGACCTGTGGTTTGTGCAGTAAGTGAAAGGGGTGGAGGGACAGCAGGGGGAGGGAGAGAAGGAGAATATTTGCATTGATGGAAAACGCTGGAGTATAATTACTGGAAGGGCACATAGAATCAGTTTGGCCAACTCCTTTGGTTTGATAAACTAATCTGGAGGGATGAATGACTTTGATAAAAGGCATACGGTTGGTGGCACTCATTGCTGTGGACACATGCCTGGGCCGTGTGACAGAGTGATACTCTAGCCTCATTGTCCTGTCAACAGTCTCTGCCTCTCTGGGTCTCTGCCTCTCTCTCTCTCAAATAAAATCTTAAAAAAAAGGGGGGGGGCAACCTGAGCCACAATACTTATCACAAATTAAGGGTAAAGGGCTAATGTCCCAATAAGGAAAGAACTAGAAACTGAGAAGAAAACAAACTCAAAAGATATGTGAAGAACATGAACAAAGAGTTCACAGAAAGGAAACAAAAGTAGCTCTTAAACATATGGGAAGTTGGGGCTCAACTTTACACACAATAAAAGTAACACTATGCTGAGATGCCAGATTGGCAAAAAAAAAAAAAAAAAAAAATCCCGGGTTGAACACCTGTTGGCAAGGCTGTGGGGAAATAGGCATTTTCGTATGCAGCTGGTGGAAGCGCAGATTGGTTCCACGCGGAGGATACCCAAGTTAGAAATGTACACACTTTGTTACAGCAATTCAGTTTCTGGGGCTTTACCCTACAGGGTATGTGTGCTTGTATGAAATTATGTATATGTGAAGTTATTCATTGTAGCATTCTTTTCCTAGTGAAAGTTTAGAAATGACCTGAATACCCCTCGGTAGAGGATTAGCCATGGTGCATAGATACCATGGGAAACTATGCAGTTGTAGATTTATATGGAAAAATGAACTTGTAACTAGAAGACAAAATTCAACAAATGTCAAGGTGGAGAACAGCAATATAAGCAATATACTTGTGTAAAAGGGAGGTAGGAAGGATATATATTATGTCCTTTTATATGCATTTAAAAAATTTATGGAGGGGCGCCTGGGTGGCACAGAGGTTAAGCGTCTGCCTTCGGCTCAGAGCGTGATCCCGGCGTTATGGGATCGAGCCCCACGTCAGGCTCCTCTGCTGGGAGCCTGCTTCTTCCTCTCCCACTCCCCCTGCTTGTGTCCCCTCTCTCGCTGGCTGTCTCTATCTCTGTCAAATAAATAAATAAAATCTTCAAAAAAAATTTATGGAAGGATATATAGGAAACTAATAAAAGTGGCGTCACATCCGAGGATGTGGGAAGTGGGCGGCAGAGGAAAAGGTTGGGTGGCTCACGATTTCTCACTGTATACCCTAAATATTTCTACCTTGAAACATGGCACATATAGAAAAGAACAGACCACATAATGCTCTGCTTAAATAAATCCTAAAGTGAACACTGAACCCATCCTCGAGGTCAAGACCTAGGACGCTGCACCACCCATAAGCTCTCTGGTCATCACCACTTCTCCTGGAAAGGTGACCACTATCCTGATTATAGGAGGATCCCTGTCTTGCTGTATAGTTCGATCCCTAGGTATGCATCTCTAAATGTTGGTGTTTGTCGCGTTCCTGGATTCATAGTTTACAAAGCCTCCTGTAATGCATTTCTTTCCTTAGGTTTCATACCTGTCGTGCGCAGCTGTGATTTTCGCTGCTGGGTAGGCGATTCCATGTTGTAAAGATGCTACACTTTACATATCCGTTCTACGGTTGGTGAATGGGTGGGTGGTTTCCAGTTTGGGGCTGTGATATGATTTACAAGAACTAGTATTTGGTTGTTCAGATGACCAAAAATGTCTTTCTCCTAAGTATCTGGTCTTTGTCTCGGGTTCTGGCACATAGCTCCTAAAACACTTGGAATTTCCTGATAGGAGCGTTTTTTGTTATAATATTTATTTATTATTTTTTTGTCCTCAGTTCTTGAAATCACTTCAGAGCCATAAAGGTGAAATGAGTGTTTTATTGTTCATAATAAACCCATTTTTACCACAGTGGGGTTTATTAACAAGGTGACTTTTGCAAAGCACTGGAGCTGGGTGACAGGAGAACCAATCACGAATAGAAGGTCGGAACTTTCAGTCCCACTCCCTTGATTGCCAGGGCGGGGAGTAGAAGTTGAATTAATCCTCAATGGCCGGTGACTTGACCAATCATGTGTATGTAATGAAGCCTCTGTTTAAAAAACAAAAAAAAGTGGGTTCTGTGAACTCCTGGGCTCGGGAAGCTGAACACTTTGTATGCCACTGTGCTGGGCCCCAAACTCTATAAGGACAGAAGCTCTTCTGTTTGGGACCCACCCTATGTGTCTGTTCACATGGCTGTTGATTTGTAGCCTTCTAGTACCCTTTATAATGAACCAGTAATGTAGTGAGTAAATGAATGTCCTGAGTTACGTGAGCCAGTCTAGCATATTAAACCCAAGACGAGGTTGTGGGAACCTCCCATCTGTAGCCTGGGCTTTTGATTGGCATCTGAAGTGGGGGTCAATCTTGTGGGACTGGGCCCTCACCTGTGGAGTCTGACACTGACCCTGGGAAGATAGCATCAGTGTTACCGAATGATCCGCTACCTCAGGAAATGAACACGTGATTTCTGGTGTGCTGCCATGGCCAACTTTCCCATGGAGGAATCCTGAGGTGACTGGACAAATTGAGAGCACAGCTCCTGCCTGGGTTTGCCAACAGTGTTGCCCAACAAACTTGGGTAAACTCCTCACAAGAGAAGCTAATTAACTCGAGACAAGGGCTTGGAAAAGCGAAAGGGAGAAATTTTGGGTGCCAGTAGCCAGGGGTGGTAGTAGGCTTCAAGTCTTAACACCGACCTCTCTACCCACAGATGGACACCCAGAGCTTCATAAAGAGTTTTTTTTGGGGGGGGCGGGGTACCTGCAAGAGAGCAGGCAGGGAGCACATGATCATGGGTGGGGGGGGGTCAGTATATGTTCAGTCCACAGTCTTAGGCAGGGAAGAGGGTGTGTGGGGTGTGGTCTTCTAGGGATTCTGTTGTTATCAGGGCTTTTCTGATGTGGTAGGGATATTCCAGTCCTTGCAAAATTCCTTCATTAGTGCCTCAAAGTGTGGTAAGAAATAAGCACAATGGGTTTTAGAGCATGAGTTAAACAGTCTGATCTATTTTTGGTTTTAGCTACTGAGGTCTATAGTTGAGCAAGAGGGCTCCCTGACATCCGAATGAGTTGAATTGTAGGACACCCAGCTGGTGCTGGAGAATTGTTTGGTGGTGTGGGACACCCCTTCCATACACATTAAAATTGGGTGTGCAAAACTTACAGGTACAGGGACTATGAAAGACAAGGCTCCTGGAAACACTTTTGTACATGTATCTTGGTATTACATACACACACACACACACACACACACACACACACACACGTCTGTTGCTTATATACCTGGGCGTGGAACTGCGGAGTCAGCATGAATAGCTTGCGTTTCAGTAGATCCCGCGGAACTGTTTTCAAAGGGGCCTTACTGATTTATAGTCCACTAGGGTAGGAGAGCTTGTTAACTTCACATCTGCATCAACACTTGGTATTCTCAGTCTTTCAGACTTTAGCCATTCAGCTGGTCTGTCATGCTGGTTTTAGTTTGCACTTTCCTGATTACTAATAAGGCTGAACGCATTTTCATGTTTATTGGCTATTTGGATATCCTCTCTTGTAAATGTCTTTTACCATTTTTCCCCTTTTAACTTTTTTCTCTCCACAGAAATGAATGTTTTGTTATTTACCAACACCATCTTCTCCTCTGTGACTAGTCTTCATTCTCAGTCTTGCTCACTTTACCTGGTAGCATATTATGCATACTGTTCTACACTGGTCTTCTTTTAAAGATTTTATTGTTTTTTTTTTTTTCTTTTTGAGGGTGTGAGCAGGGGGAAGGGAGAGGAGGGGGGGAGGGTAAGATCCCAAACAGACTCTGCGCTGAGCACGGAGCTCAATGTGGGGCTTGATTCCATGACCCTGAGATCGTGACCTGAGCCAAAACCAAGAGTCAGATGCTTAATTGACTGAGCCACCCAGGCACCCCTATACCTGTCTTTTATTTTATTTATTTAAATTTAAATTCAATTTAATTAACATTTACTGTATTACTGGTTTCAGAAGTAGAACTCAGTGATTCATCAGTTGCATACAACATCCAGTGCTCATTACTTCATGTGCTCCTTTTTAAAAAGATTTTATTTGAAAGAGCACAAGCAGAGGGAGGGGGAGAGAGGGAGAAGCAGACCCCTTGCTGAGTGTGGAGCCTGATGTGGGGCTCGATCCCAGGACTCTGAGATCACGACCTGAGCCTAAGTCAGACACTTAACCAACTGAGTCACCCAGGCACTCAAGTGTCCTCCTTAATGTCCATCACCCAGTTACCGCATTCCCCTACCCACCTCCCCTCTAGCAACCCTCCATTTGTTTCCTGTGATTAAGAGTCTCTTATGGTTTGTCTCCCTCTCTGTTTTTATCTTCTTTTCCTTCCCTTCCCCTTGTTAATCTGTTTTGTTTCTTAATTACATGAATAAGTGAAATTATATGGTATGTCTTTCTCTGACTTTCACTTAGCCTAATACCCTCTCGTTCCAACCACATCATTGCAAATGGCAAGATTTCATTTTTTGATGGCTGAGTAATATTCCTCTGTGTGTGTGTGTGTGTGTGTGTGTGTGTGTGTGTTCACATCTTCTTTATCCATTCATCTATTGGTGGACATCTAGGTTCTTTCCATATTAGGCTATTGTGGACATTGCTGCTATAAGCATTAGGGTGCATGTGTCCCTTCAAATCACTGTGTTTGTATCCTCTGGATAATACATAGGAATGCAATTGCTGGGTCATAGCTCTATTTTTAACATTTTGAAGAACTTCCGTACTGTTTTCCAGAGCTCCTGCACCAGTTTGCACTCCCACCAACAGTGCAAGAGGGTCCCCCTTTCTCCGCATCCTCTCCAACATCTGTCATTTCCTGAGTGGTTAATTTTAGCCATTCTGACTGGTACGAGGTATGTAATTGTGGTTTTGATTTGTATTTCCCTGATGCTGAGTGATGTTGGACATTTTTTTCATGTGTCTATTGGCCATTTCTATGTCTTCTTTGGAGAAATGTCTGTTCATGTCTTCTGCCCAATTTTTAAAAAAGATTTTATTAGAGAAAGAGATGAATGGGGGAGAGGGGCATAGGGAGAAGCAGGGTGGAGCCCAATGTGGGACTCAATCCCAGGACCCTGGGATCATGACTGGAGCCAAAGGTAGATGCTTAACCAACTGAATCACCCAGGTTCCCCTCTTCTGCCCATTTCTTGACTGGATTATTTGTCCTTTGGGTGTTGAGTTTGGTAAGTTCTTTATAGATTTTGAATATTAGCCCTTTATCTGATAGGTCATTTGCAAATATCGTCTCCCTTTCCGTAGGTTGCCTTTTGGTTTTGTCAACTGTTTCCTTTGCTATGCAAAAGCTTCTTACCCTGATGAAGTCCTAGTTCATTTTTGCTTTTGTCTCCCTTGCCTCTGGAGACATGTCTAGCAAGAAATTCCTGCGGCTGAGGTCACAGAGGTTGCTACCTTTGTTCTCCTCTAGGATTTTGATGGATTCTTGTCACACATTTAGGTCTTTCATCCATTTTGAGTTTCTTTGTGTATGTGGTAAGAAAGCGCTCTAGTTTCATTCTTCATGTTGCTGTTCAGTTATCCCAACACCAGTTGTTGAAGAGACTGTCTTTTTTCCATTGATTATTCTTTCCTGCTTTGTTGAAGATTAGTTGACCATAAAGTTGAGGGTCCATTTCTGGGTTCTCTATTCTGTTCCATTGATCTATGTGTCTGTTTTTGTGCCAGTACCATACTGTCTTGATGATTACAGCTTTATAATACAGCTTGAAGTCTGGATGGATGATGCATCCAGCTTTGGTTTTCTTTTTAACAGTACTTTGGGGGTCTTATTCGGGTCTTTTCTGATTCCGTACAAATTTTAGATTGTTCCAGCTCTATGAAAAATGGCAATGGTATTTTGATAGAGATTGCATGGAACATAAAGATTGCTTTGGGTAATATAGACATTTTAACAGTATTCTTCCAATGCATGAGCATGGAATGTTTTTCCATTTCTTTGTGTCTTCCTCAATTTCTTTCATAAGTGTTCTGTGGTTTTCAGAGTACAGATACTTTACCTCTTTGGTTAGATTTATTCCTAGGTATTTTACAGTTTTTGGTGCAATTGTAAAAGGGATTGATTGCTTGATTTCTGTCTTCTGCCTCATTGTTAGTGTTATAGAAATGCAACTGATTTCTTGGCATTGATTTTATATCCTGTTACTTTGCTGAATTTCTCTATCACTTCTAGCAATTTTAAGGTAGAGTCTTTTACACCTGTCTTTTAAAGAATTATCCTTCACCAGTACATAAAAGGTTCTTCCCTTTTCTATAGTGACACAGTATTCTATGAATTTACTATAGTTCATTTAATTTTAATTAGACCCTATTGACATTGAAGTTCTCTTTGCTAATGCAAACAATGCTTCAATAAATAATCTTAGTATATTTTTATATGTATTTAAGTAATTTTGTAGGATGAGTTCCTAGAAGTAGCATTGCAGGTCTGAGTGTAGGTGCATCTGTAATTTGATCATTAGTGTCAAATCTTTCTTCATAGAGGCTACTCTTTATCTGAGTGCCTATTTCTGTGGTCTCACCTGTGGGTCTGTCAGACTTTAATTATTTCCCGTTTAATAGTCAATAATGGTGGCTCCATGTAGTAAAAACAAAAACCCCAAAACAACAAAATAACCCCCCCAAAATCCAAAACTTCATCGAGGTATAATTCACCTCAATAATGCACATATTTAATGTAGAACATGATAAATATTGACATATATATATACACTTGTGAAACCATGACCACAATCAAGATAACCTCTCCATCCCTGAAAGTGTCCCCCTGTCCCTTTGTACTTCCTCCTCCACTCCCCAACCCCAAGCAAACAAGGATGTGTTTTCTATTACTACAGATGTCATTTCTAACTTGTCCATTTACCTGGTGTTGGATGTTTGGGTGGTTTCCGATTTTTATCTATTTCCTTTAAAAAACTTTTTTGAGAGAGACTGAGAGAACACGGCAGAGGGGGAGGGACAAGCAGACTCCCAGCTGAGTAGGGAGCCTGATGTGCAGCTCGATCCCAGAATCATGACGTGAGCTGAAGGCAGACACATAACAGACTGAGCCACCTAGGTGCCCCACCAATTTTTATCGATTTCAAAAAAACCTATTAAGCATTCATGTACACGTTCTTGTATAGATAGACCTGTATTTCCCTATATCCCTATATATCCCTTTATAGGATAGGTACCTAAGAATGGAATGGCTAGATTACATTATAGGTGTATAACTTTTTAAGAAAATGCCAATTATTCTCCAAAGTAGTCCTACTTTTCATTCCTACCAGTAGAGTATGAGAGTTCCAATTTCTCCACATTTTAAAAGTACTTGGTATGGCCAGTCTTCACTTTGGCCATTTAAAAAGGCATGTAATACTTTTTACATTTCTCTAATGACTAGTGATGTTGACTCTTTTTTCATATGCTTTTTTGACACTTGTAGGTCTTCATTGCTGAAGTGTCTATCTGAAACTTTAGCACATCTTAAAAATTATGTATTCTTATTGTTTTGTTCTAAAGGTTCTTGATGTTTTCTGACTACAAGTTCTTTTCAAATACAGTCTTTGAAAAGCTCTCTCTCCAGTCGGTGGCTTGTCTTTTCATTCTTTTAACAAACAGCGAAAGTATTTAATTTTGAAGTCCAATTTATCAATTTTTCTTATGGTCTTTTGATGTCCTATTAAAGACATTTTTGTTTAACCCACCCTCACATTTTCTTTTAGGATTTCCTTTAGACATGAAAGTTTTAGATTTAACATTCGATAGTCTAGATTTAACATTAGATTTTTGAGTTTGAGGTATGTATGCAAGAATTTCATTCATATGGATATCCAGTTGTTTCAGGATCATTTATTGAAAAGACCATCCTTTGTCCAATGCATTAGTTTGGCACATTGTGTTTTAAAAACTCGGTTCATATGTATGTGAGCTTTTCTGGGCTCTATTCTGTTCCATTGATCTTGTCTATCTTCATGCCAATGTTTGGTTTTGATCACTGTCACTTAATGATAAGTCTCAAAATCAGACAGGTTAGCCCTTCAACTTTGTTCTTTTTCAAAGTTGCTCTGGCTAATCTTAGTCTTTTTGTATGAATTTTAGAATCAGCTTGATTTGATTTCCACAAAAGGCCGCTGAGACTTAGATTGGGTGGGATTGCATTGAATCCAGTTATGTGGAAAGCTAATGTTAACTGGTGCTTTTACCTTTTTGCTGACAATCTTAGGACCTTAACATACTTTGAGTCCATTTACATCTCACCTGACTTATGCGCTTATTGGCAAATATTTTTGTTATTCACTTTAAACCCCACGAGCTATTGCTATTTTTATATTTAGATACATTTCATTTATTTTTGTTCTTCCTTATTCCTTCCTTCACCTCTGTGCTTCTACCTAGGATCAAATTCTTTAGCCTGATATCATTTTTAAATGTCTTTTAGTGTAGCTGGCTCTTAAGTGTAGCATTTTTACTGTTTGTCTAAAAATTGTTCTTATTGTTATTCTTGCAGAGCTGGTTTAGTGTTCACAAACTCCTTTAGTTTTTCTTGTCTTGGAAACTCTATCTCTCCTATTCTGAATGGCAGCTTCGCTGGATAAAGTCTTCTTGGCTGCACATTTTTCCCATTTAGCAGTTTGAATATTTCCTGCCACTTTCTTCTGGCCTGCTAAGTTTCAGTGGACAGGTTTGCTGCTAAACTTATGTGTCTCCTCTTGTAGGTTAAGGACCTTTGTGTCCTCAACTGCTTTCAGAATTCTCTCTTCATCTTTGTATTTTGCAAGTTTCACTATGATATGTCATGGTGTTGATCTGTTTTTGTTTTTGAGGAGAGTTATCTGTGCCTCTTACACTTGAATGCCTGTTTCCTTCCCCAGATTAGGGAAGTTCTCTGTTATAATTTGTTCAAATAAACTTTCTGCCCCTTTTCCCCCTGCTGCTCTTCTTTTGGGACTCCCATGATAAAGTATTTTGCTTTGTGGAATTGCTGAGGTCCCTAAGACTACCTTCGTGATAATTTTCTTTCCCTCTTCCATAATTTTCCATATCACCTATTATCTCCTCTGTTTCTTCAATCCTCAATGTGATTATATCCAGTTGGTTTTACATCTCAGTTGTAGCATTTTTTATTTCAGCTGAATTTTAGGTCTTTATTTCTGTAGCAAGTGTTCCTCTAGTGTCTTTACTTTTTTCAGGACCAGCTAATAGTCTTAGGACTGTTCTAGATTCTTGTCCAGATCTATTGCTTATATCTGTTTTGAGCTAGTCCCTCACTGTGATTTCTTCTTGACCTTTCTTTTGGGTAGAATTTCAATGTCTTGTCATTTTGGCTAAGTTTCTGTCTTTAGTGTGCTTTGAAAGCTTATGTTTCCTGCACCTGAGAGTAATGCTATATTAAAAAAGGGTCATATACTGTCCAGGGTCTGGCACTTCAGAAAGTGTTCCTGGTGTATGCTATGTGCACTCTGCAGTTACGTTTTGCTCTTTCCCACTCGTCAGACCTCTGCAGAGTTCCTCCTTTCTTGCAATGGGGAGAGTTTGGATATTTAAGTGTGCTTTGGTTTGTTCTTTTACATTGAGCCTGGAAAAGAAAAAAAAAAAAAGCCTGATCCCAAAAGAAAAGGAATGAAAGCAACTAATCAAAAAACTTTAAGCCTGATTCCAAAGAAAAAGAAAAGGTGGGAGAGAGAAACAAGAAAAACAGCAACAACAAAAAGAAGAAACCTGATCCAACGGGGCGCCTGGGTGGCACAGTGGTTAAGCGTTTGCCTTCGGCTCAGGGCGTGATCCCGGCGTTGTGGATCGAGCCCCACATCAGGCTCTTCTGCTATGAGCCTGCTTCTTCCTCTCCCACTCCCCTGCTTGTGTTCCTTCTCTCGCTGGCTGTCTATCTCTGTTGAATGAATAAATAAATAAAATCTTTAAAAAAAAAAAGGAAATGAAAAAAAAAACCAACAAACAAACTATAAGCCTGATTCCCGTGAGTGGGGGTGGAGAAGTAAAGCCTGGTCCTATTTCCACCAGAACTACAGGTGTGCTTTGAAGCACTCTATGATCGGTAGACTGGGTGTATGCAGGGTGCTGCCTGTCCTGGTCTTTTGGGGGGAGAGGCCTGCTGTGCTGGCCTAGAGTCAGACCTGCCCCAGTAAATATACACTTGCCAGGCAAGGGGTGGGGGTTTGGTGTAAGTGGCTCCCGCCTGCACTGGGGGCCACTGTGTTGTTCTCTGAAGTCCAGCCGTATTGGTGGCAAGGAGGAAAATTGTGCCACCCCACTCTCTTGTCCCTGGATGGGAAAATGGACACCCCCCGCTGTTCAGGAAGCCCTCACAGAACAGTAAGGACCACCAGCAGACTTGGTGCCACCGCTCTCCTGCATTTTATCCTTGCTTACAGCTGGGATTCAAAACTCCAAATTTTTTTTTAAGATTTTATTCATTTCTTTGACAGAGAGACAGCCAGCAAGAGAAGGAACACAAGCAGGGGGAGTGGGAGAGGGAGGAGCAGGCTTCCCACTGATCAGGGAGCCCGATGTGGGGCTCGATCCCAGGACCCTGGGATCATGACCTGAGCTGAAGGCAGACGCTTAATGGCTGAGCCACCCAAGTGCCCCCCAAACTCCAAATCTTAAGGGACACAGCACTGCATGGACCCACTCTCCTCCAGAGTAGAGCCTCTCCACACTATGTCTGGTGTCCATTGTCCCCAGAAAACGGACCCACACCTTCATGGGGCTCAGGATCTATGGTGTGGCCCAGCGAAAGGCAGTGACCAGGTTATGTACCTCTGCATGTGCCTTTGTCCCTGCTGATGAAAGGTGGTTTCCCGGTGCCTGCAAGATCTTTTGTGCTTGGAGAGGCGATACATACTCTTCCAAATACACTTCAGGAAGAGGAACATTCTCTCCCAGCACAACCCAGGAGATCCCTACACCAGGTGTGCATCCCGGGCTGGTGCCCTCCTTCTCCCTAGGAACACACACCACAGCTCTGCTTTGACAAAAATTACACGCTTCCAAAACCTCAGAGTTTGAGATGCTCATGCTGTTTGCAAAAAAGCTGACTCTTCATATTCCTCACTTCCCAGTCTGTGGCCTGGAGAGGTTTTCTCTTTGTTTGAACACAACACTGCATGCTCTCAACCCCTCTCTCCCTCTCCTCCATGACACCACAGTTTTTCTCTCCCCCAATTCACTTCCATGCACTTTGACCCTGCTACTGTGTCTCTCCAGCTATAGGGATCCTTCTCCCAGGCTTCAGGTCAATTTTCTGGATGTTCTAAGTGATCTGACCTCAATATACTTGCGTTTGAGGGTCAAGAAAAGCCCAGGGCCCCCATACTTCTGCACCATCTTAATTCTCCCCCCTTTACTTTTATTCCTGAAGGATAACTATACTAGTTATAGAACTTTATTTTAGCAGTTATTTTCTGTCTGAAGTTTGATATCTTTATATTCTCTTTTGGTTTCTATCATGTAGGTTCAAATGTTCTTTTTTTTTTTTTTAAAGATTTTATTTATTTATTTGACAGAGATAGAGACAGCCAGCAAGAGAGGGGACACAAGCAGGAGGAGTGGGAGAGGAAGAAGCAGGCTCATAGCGGAGGCGCCTGATGTGGGGCTCGATCCCATAATGCCGGGATCACGCCCTGAGCCGAAGGCAGACGCTTAACCGCCGTGCCACCCAGGCACCCCTCAAATGTTAGTTCTTAGTCTAATTGTTTGGAAGTGGTAAGCCTTTTTCCTCTGGTTGCTTCCAGATTTTAGGATTTTCTCTTTGGCTTTGGTTGTCTACAGTATTCCTATCATGTTTAGAGAAGGGTTGTGTCTAATTTTGCTTGGGGTTTGTAAGGCTTCAAATCTGCATAGATGTCTCCTACCAGTTCCAGGGAATTCTCAGGTAATATTTTGTCAAATGTCATTTCTACCCCATCTTCTTTCCTTTCTTCTGGGACTACAACTAAACACAAGCTTTTTCACTGTATTCTTTCTCTTAAGTCTTGTCTGTGTTTTTCATCTTTTGACTCTGTGCTTTTTGATTCTGAAGATTTTCTTCAGAACTGGTGGTGATCTGGAGTCTGTATCAGCTTTCCAGAGCCTGTTAAATTTTGTATTTAGGAAATTTTGTGAGCTGGTTGATAAACCATTGGTGACACTTATGCTTCATTTCAAGTTTTTATACCATAGAAATTGGCAAACACTGTAAATTAGGGATTCCCCTACTAATTTCTACTTACTAGCATAGCACTCTCAGTACATTGACCTGTACATCCAAAAAGGCTAGGAAACCAGATATGGCCTGGTTTACTGAAAATTCTAACCAATGTAGATATTCTGTGTTTACTACATATGGGTGATTTGCTTTTAAAGAATGAACCCATGATTAACGTAGGGCATTACACTAAAATTACATAGCACACAACTTATCTTTATTTGAGCTTGATTATGCATCACAATCTTGATGACTTAATATCAACTATAATTGTACAAGCTGTAGCTAAAAATGGCATAGGAGATTGAGTTGAATAAGTTCTGATCTGACAGGCCTGATTTTTTTTTTTTTAATTCCTAGAAGTGTTCTCATTTCACCTTCTCATTAGTATCTTAAAAGATAGACAACGTGGTTTGGCAGTGGCAGTGGCAGTGGGGGGAGGGAAGGAGGAGAGAAATATTACTTTTATTGTAGATAAATGAGAATGTGCCAGCTTAATCAGTATTCCGAGCTGATAATGAATTTCATGATAACAAAAATCCAAGTATTATCATGCTACTGATATCATTGATGCCAAATGAACTTGAGTTTTGCAATTTCCTGAAAGTTGAAAAATAAGCCACTTTTCTTAAAGATTTATTTGAGAGAGAGAATGAGCAGGGTGAAGGGCAGAGGGAGAAGCAGACTCCCTGCTGAGCAGGGAGCCCAATGCAGGGCTCTATCCCAGAACTCCAGGATCATGACCTGAGCCAAAGGCAGATGTTTAACCAACTGAGCCATCCAGGCATTCAGGTACACCCACTTTTTTTTTTTCCCCCTACGTTGGAAACATTTTTGAAGAGTGCCTTAGGGAGCTAACCTTCCTGGTCTTCAATGAAGACAGCCATGGGCATTTTCTCTGCCACTTTCTTCTTTGTTTTCTAAGGACTCTTACTTGCGTGACACTTAATTGGCAAAAAGTGCCAACCTTATCTAATATTACTATTTGTTAAAGTATAAAGGGTACTCCTATCACCTGCCATTCCACAGTAATGTTTTCTTTCTCCTGATTAGGTATATGTATGAATGTGCATTGTGCATAAGAATATAGATACTTGCATCAGCATAAGGACTTGCATAGTAAATGTACCAACTTTTTCTAAGTGTACCAATTCTAAATTAACTGGCAATAGCATATACTATTTATACAATTCTAACTATTTTTCTTAAGTGTCACAAAATCTGAGTTTAAGGTTTTGGAACGCTGAAACTAAAGCTACTTCTGAATTACTTTCAGCCATTAACAACTCAAGGTGTCCCTCCCGCCCACCCCACACCCCTAAATGCCTGTGCTTGCAGTCTCCATCTCCTTACCACTTTTATAAATAGAAAGTATAAATTTAAGGGAGAGAAAGTATATCTGCATTTTCTGTTTGCCATAGCTCATAGATCTGGTTTTTATCCTTAATTGAATTTCTGTGTTACAAATTAAATGGCTTCTCTTGAAAGCCACCTGGATCCTTTAAATAGTCATTTAGCCCTCAGTGACAGTCCTTCAAGATCTTTCTAACCCCTCCAGTCTGAAAAGAACAGGTAACTTCTATTTGCATTGCTAGGTAATGTTCTGTGTATCCAATGAACTTTCATTTTAAAATTATCATTACTGAGAAGAACACAAGTGCCTAATGTGAATGCAGTCATGAGGAAGCCTCAGACAAATGCAAGGTGAGGGACCTTCTACAAAATAACTGGCCTGCCCTCTTCCAACATAGGTCATTCAGCATTTCCCCGGTCTTTGCACTTAAGATGAAAGACTAGACCTGTGCCAACTAAATGCAGTGCATGATCCAGAATTTTTTCTTCCTAATGGCTTAAAACAATTAGCAAAAGTAAAGTCTATAGATGATAAAAAAAAAATCTAAGCATTGCCTTATTCTGTTTTCAGCTGAGAATTGGCAATTCTATTTTCAAATTGGCTGGGAGCAGTGGGGGAGGCTTTTTACCTGTGCGGTCAGACCCAGCCCCTCCCTCCTCGCTCAGCTTGTCTCTAGGCTGGGCCTCAGCCATTTCAGACTCTGTGCTGGGAAGGGTTGGACCAGGCCACAACCAGGGCCATGTGTGTGATAACCTGTCCAAACCTGAGCCTTGTGTCCTCACACCAGTGACACAGCAGCCTCTTCTCCACAGTGGCTGTTGATAGCAGAACATTCTGCTTAGCCTCAAACTGACAGCACTGCAACTGCTGTCAAAACGAGAGGAGGGCCTACAGGAAGAGAGGCTGGCCACAAACCTCTGCCTCTCTTCCCCAGGGAGGGGTGGGGGGAGCGCGGCAGAGTTCTATACTCAAAGTTAGCATTGTATCAATGTTAGGCTTCAGATGTTGGTAGTTGTACTACCAGCAAGGGCTGGAGAAAGTGAGTGTTGGCCATTCTTTGGGCAGGGAGCAGGCTACGTCAGATTCCCTGACTTGAGGAAAGCTTGAAGAAATCCCATGATGCAAAAGAAGTTACAGTGAGCTGGCTAAGGGGGATGCTGGCAGGAGGGAGCCCTGGAAGCTCAGAGGAGTTCCAGGCAAGGGCCTTCCGTGGACCTCCCTGGCTCCCTCGCCCAACCTGATCCTTCCACCCTTGCCCTGAGAAGCCTGGCTATTGTCATTACTCTCATTGTTCCCTGTGGGCTCAGCTGCTTTTTTTTTTTTAATAACTTTTTCACAGCTCCCCCACTCCCCACAGTTCTTGCAGGCCGGAGCCGGAAGGACGGGATCACCTGCGCTCTCCATTTCTGCTTTCAGACAGTGATTGGCTCACCCCCTATGAAATCACTACCAGCCAGCCACATTGCTTGCTGTTCATACCTCCACATCTCTTCCGGGTGCCTTAATCATCTTGGCTCTTGGGGATCGGGTTAGCCCAGCATTCAGTTTCTGATTGTCTTCTAGGGTGTCCCCAGGGTCCAGAGGGATGATTCATCCAGTATCTGACCTCACTATGTCTTCCTCCTCTCCATCTGATTAGCAGCCCTCTGGGGCAGGTCCCCTTGCAGAACACAAAACTACACGGAAGTTCCTTGCTGCAAGGGTGACCTTTTACCTTTTCTGTCCCCCTCCCCCGTCCACCTGCTCTACAGTAGACTTTCAACTTGCGGTTCCTCAGCTCTTCCTTATATGCCCAGTGGCTGTCTAGCTGGCCTCATTTGTCTCCCGTCCCAGTGTGGGTGGGCACTGTGTTCCAGCATTTCTCTGCTCTCACACTCACCCTCTTTTGGTCTCCCCCTTGCTGTTCTTATCAGGGACCCCGTGGGGTTTCCCCACACAGGTTAAGCCAGCCGGAAATGTCCTGCCCGTATGCACACGAGCTGTTTAAATAGCACTGGCCAAACAAAACCTAGAGCCGCGTTGCTTGACGTCATCGCAAAGTTATATGATCGATCTTTGGCCAGACCCTGCATGTTTGCTGCTGCTTTTATGTCCCCCTGGTCACTCCCGTGGTCTCCCCAGCCGCTCGGAACGGGCACTTGCAACCTCACCCTCCCTGTGCCACCATGCACTCCATGAGCTCGCCTTGCGCTGCTTCTGAGAGGACTGTGGTGTGAACTGGACGCCCGAGTCCTCGCTGTCCTCCTCTTCACCAAAAAGGCCTCCTTCTCTGTTGTGTCTTAAATTCTTCCCCATCCCCTGAATCTGCCACAATCTCACCCAAGCATCCTCATCCCCGAACGCAAATCAAGCCTCTCTTTCTCTCCTTTTCCCTTCAGAGTGCCTGCTCACGAACGTTGCTGGCCCTTCCATTGAGTGTTCCTTTCATTCCGGCTTTTACTATCCTCTGTTTTTGTGGCTTGAATCTCCTATTTTAACTTCTCAAATTACAAGGATTTTTGATCGGTTTTGTATATTTTNTATTTTTGTTCCCCCCCCCCCCCCCCCCGACTAGAGGATGAAGTAGAATTTATTCTTCTGCCAGAATCCCTGTGGCGGGCTGGAGCCTACCGAGGTCGGGCTTGAGACCACGGGTGAGCACAGGGGTAGTGCAGGACAGGATCACATCTCGGAGCAAGTTACCGCAGGAACGGGAAACAACATGCCTGTTAACCTGGGACCCTCTCAGGACGGGAATACTGCAACTTGTAACAGTTGTCAAATGGCTCAAGTTTCTATACTGACTGCTTTTCACCATCAAAGAAGAGGGAAGAATGAGTCCTATTGTAATAGTTGCTTAGAGGATCTCTGGTGGGAATAATTCACAGCATGTTTGGAAAGAATGAACTTATAAGTGTGTCGGGGAGGCAAGTGTGTTGAGCTGGAGAAATGTTAAAAAAAAATTCAACAGGTGTACATTGTGTTCAAATCAAATGTAAATATCCTGGATAAACAGATCTTTCTTTTTTTTAATGAAAATCAACTTATGTAATTCTATGATTCAATAGATTTTTATTTGAGTTCCTATTATGGGCAGGGCACTGCTCCAGGCACTAAGGAAATAAAACAGAGTCCCTGCTCTTATGGTCAAGGGAGGCCTGGCTAAGGAAAGGACATTTGAGGAGGGACTCAAATGAAATAAGGGACCAAGCATGATGGTGTATGGAGCAAGAGTATCCAAAGGAAGGAAAACTGTATGTGCAAAGGTCCTGAGGCAAGAGATGCTAGAATGTGTGATGAGTAGCAAGGGGGCAAGTGAGCAAGGAGCAGAATGTGGAGAGGAAGGATGTTGTTGAAGATCTAGCCACAGGTGGGCCAATTGAGCCTCTCGGCCAGGCTAGGGACATGGTGTATGATAGAACTTTGAAAATCCTAGGTGCTAAAAGGATTTAAATAGAATTAACTTATTGGGTTATTTGATATTTCAATAAAATAATTGTTTTATTCTGTTTATCTTACATATCAAAGTGAGAGACTCACTCCCCTGATATGACACCATGGGCAGGTCACAAGACATATCCCTACAAATATCAGCAGGACATGACGATCTCTGTCACATAGAAGGTTTCTGATTATTATGGTTGTTAAGTGAACATATTCTTCCTGTTACTGTTTGTCCTTTGACCTCGCTTGTGGTGTTTTTTTGCTGTACTGAAATGTTTCTTTTTCTTTTCCTTTTTTTTTTTTTTTTAAGATTTTATTTACTTATTGAGAGACCTTGCATATGAGCATGAGCTGGGGGAGGGGCAGAGAGAAAAAGAGAGAGAGAGAGAGGGAGAAGCAGACTCCCTGTCGAGCAGGGAGCCCGATGCGGGGCTTGTCCCAGGACCTGGAGATCACAGCTCAAGCCGAAGTCAGATGCTTAACTGACTGAGCCACCCAGGAGCCCCTGAAATATTTCATTTTTATACTGTTATAGCTCAGGGGGTTTTGTTTTACTTATAGCATCTGTGTTTCTTATCTTGAAAGACTACTTTTCCCCTTAATCTATACAAATATTCTCCATTTTTCTATATTTAATTTTAGCACTACCTTCATCTAACATGGAATGGTTCTTATGCAAATTAAAAAAGTTTTATACTAAGAATAAGTTTTAATCAATTTGAATTTATTTTATATAAGGTATGAGGTATGGATATAATTTGTCTCCCACATGGATAGCCAATTATGTCAGATATTAAATAAGTCTCTTGCTGGATATATTGACATGTACTATTCAAAAGTGAAAAATAACGAAGTTTGAGTTTTCTTAAAGGCCAAGCTAGCTGCACACTAGAAAATCTCAAAAATGCTTCTGAGACCTTGCTAAATGCAAGGCCCTGTGAATGATATCAATGGGGATAAGGCATGCTTCCCTCTGCTGAAGATGGTGAACACACATTCAAGTGGCCCTCTTCCTCACCTCCTTTGCTGGGCTGGTCAATTAACTCTAAGCCTCTGTTTTCTCACCTGTAAAATGGGAATAAAAACTTCATAGGATTGCTGTGGAACTAAATGAGTAAGACACTTAGCAATGTCTACTCCATAAAAAGCACTAAGCAAGTATTAGCTAGCTAACACTTAGAGCAGATCTTATTAGTTCCCTCCATATTCTCAAATTCTGAGAGCACTTAGCCCTCAGTAAGATTTGCTGAATGACCAAAGGGTGGTGTCTCTGGGATCATGGTTTATCCACTGCTTCTCCGACATCAGAAGTTTCTTCAAAGGGAAAGAGTAGAGTTAGATCTCAAAACAGATCTCATTTATAATAATTTATAATTTATAATTATAAATTATAATTTATAATAAACTATAGAACATTTATTTTAGCACAGGTACTGGTTGTGCTGTTCTAAGAACACACACACACACACACACACACATATATATATATATATACATATATATATATATATATAAATAAAATTCAAGATTTTATTTATTTGACAGCGAACACAAGTAGGCAGAGTGGCAGGCAGGAGAGGGAGAAGCAGGCTCCCTATTGAGCAGAGAGCCCGGCTCAGGGCTTGATCCCAGGACCCCGGGATCATGACCTGAGCCGACGGCAGACACTTAGCTGACTGAGCCACCCAGGCACTCCATACACACACACACACACACACACACACACACACACACACACACACACACTTTTTTAAATAGTGATTTGACAACTTTATGTACATTATGCTATGCTCATCCCAGGTGTAGCTACCATCCGTATTACAATACCACTGATTATATTCCCTATGCTGTACCTTTCATCCTGCAACTTATTCATTCCATAATTGGAAGCCTGTGCCTGCTGCTCCCCTTCACCCATTTTGTCCCCCCATCCATCCCCTCCCCCCTGGCAACCACCAGTTCTCCGTATATATGTGTCTGCTTCTGCCTTGTTCGTTTGTTTTTCAAATTCTACATATAAGTGAAGTCACTTGGTATTTGTCTTTCACTGACTTATTTCACTTAGCTTAATCCCCTCTAGGTCCATCCATGCTGTTAGGAATGGTGAGATTTCATTCTTTTCTATGGCTTAGTAATATTCCATTGTGTATATCACAACTTCTTTATTCATCTATTGATAGACACTTAGGTTGCTTCCATATCTTGGCACTGTAAGTAATGCTGCAGTAAACATAGGGGTGCATATATCTTCTCAAATTAGTGGTTTTGTTTTCTTTGTAAATACTCAGAGGTGAAATTATTGGATCCTGTGGTACTTCCTTTTTTTTTTTTTTTTTTTGAGGAACCTTCATACTGTTTTCCACTGCGGCTGCACCAATTTGCATTCCCGTCAACAGTGGTTTATCCCAGAGTTCCTTTTTCTCCACATCCTTATCAACACTTGTTATTTCTTGTCTTTTAGATTTGAGCTATTCTGAAGTGTGGAGTTAATATCTCATTGTGGTTTTGATTGGCATTTCCCTGATGATGAGTGATGCTGAACTTCTTTTCCTGTGTCTGTTGGCCTTCTGTATGTCGTCTTTGGTGAAATGTCTGTTTGGGTCTTCTGCCTATTTTTTTTTTTAGTTGTTTGGTCATTGCTGTTTTTGATATTGCATGAGTTCTTTATATATTTTGGAGATTAACCTCTTATCAGATATATGATTTGTAAATATTTTCTCCCATTCAGTAGATTGCTTTTTTATTTTGTTGATGTTTTCCTTTGCTATACAGAAGCTTTTTAGTTTGATGTAGTCCTACTTCTTTATTTTTGCTTTTGTTGCTTTTACTTTTGGTGTCAGATGTTTAAAAAAAAAAAAGAGTCATTGCCAAGACCTGTGTCAAAGAACTTACTGCCTATGTCGTCTTCTAGGAGTTTTGTGTCTCACATTTAGGTCTTTAGTAATTTTGAGTTTATTTTTGTATATGGCATAAGATAATGGTCTAGTCTCATTGTTTTGCATGTAGCCGTCCAGTTTTCCCAGCACCATTTATTGAAGAGATTGTCTTTTCCCCATTGTGTATTCTTGCCTCCATTGTCATAGATCAATTGACCATATTAGTATGGATTTATTTCTAGGGTATCTATTTTGTTCTATTGATCTATGTGTCTATTTTTGTGCCAGGACCATGTTTTGATTATTATAACTTTATAGTATAGCTTGAAATCTGGGATTGTGATACGTCAAGCTTTGTTCTTCTTCTGCAAGATTCCCTTGGCTATTTGCAGTCTTTTGTGGTTCCATACAGATTTTAGGATTATTTGTTCTAGTTTTGTGGAAAATACTATCGGTATATTGATAAAGATCGCATTGAGTCTGTAGATTGCTTTGGTTAGTATAGACATTTTAACCATATTAGTTCTTCCAATCCATGAGCATGGACTATCTTTCCATTTGTGTCATATTCAATTTTTTTCATCAGTGTTTTATAGTTTTCAGAGTACAGGTCTTTCACCTCCTTCATTAAATTTATTCCTAGCTGTTTCATTCTTTATGGTACAATTGTAAATGGAATTGTTTTCTTGATTTCTCTTTCTACTACTTTGGTGTTAGTATATAGAAATGCAACGGATTTCTGTGTATTAATTTGTATGCTATATATATTTTTGTCTAGGTACTTGTTCTGCTCTAAGAGCTTCACGTGTATATTTTTTTATCATAACTCTATGAAGTATGAACTCATTCTTGATGAGAAAGTAAGGCACAGAGGTCAAATCGCTCATCCAATGAAGTCCTACTGCTAAGAAGTAGCAAAGCTGGGGTTTGAACCCAGGCATTCTGCTCCTTTGCTAGTGCCTGTACCAGCATTGCACTGAGCAAGCAGGGCATGCACTACAGTGGCCCCTCTGAGGCTAGGCTCTGAAACTCCTGCAGTTGCTCCATCAGAAGGAGTGGCTTCCTCACTAAATTTAGTCTTACCTAATACTAGCCTTAAATAACATAGAATGGCTTCTGAGTGGTCCAATGCTTTTAACTCAGGTTTGTGAGGCAGAGTTTACTGAAACTAACATATGACAAGTAATACCAATTTCCTTCACCTGAGAGTATCAAGGTCACCTCTGTGTTGGAACATTTACTTCTTTCTCATGACCTTTATTTCTCCTTTTGGCAGAAATAAACATCATTTCAGAAGTTTCTATAATCATATAAGTAATATTTCCCCCATTTTATAGATTAAGAAGCTGGAGCTTGGATAAGTTATTCCCCAGCAATTGATTAAATCAGATGACATTTTGGCCTGGAGAAATTGTGCTGGCAGGGCTTAGACTGGACTTACAGGAAGGCTACGTTGTGGAGAGGAAGCCCAGTATGCCCAAGGGCCAGTGCCAGGATCATTAGCTGGAATAATTTAGGATGGCATAGTTTATTCTTTGGGGGTAGGGATGGGGAAGAATTCTTGAAGCATTGTGGGAAGTGGCAATGTGTACGTGTTATAATTTATTATTTGACCCAGAGATACCTGTTCATCTCTTTCTTCGTAGACAACAAAAGCACTTTAAATATATTAACTTATTTGCTCAAGGCTGTGAAGTGCAACATCTTAGTTTGTCCAAAACTCTTAGCCAGGCCAAGCCCATGGGAACTTTAAATAATATTGTCTCAGAAACCTAGAAAATAGAATAAATGGAGAAATTATAATCCCTGAATGACCAAACTTAGCATTTTCCTGCTGGTAGATTTTTACTGCTCTAACACAGTAAAATTTAAGACCAACCAGTCAAAGAAATTATCTTATGTAGAGGACAAGTCCTCCATTCCTGTTAGCTGCAAGCCCCTCATCCCCACCTGACTATGAGAACAAGTAGGTGAGAAAGATATACTCACTGCCCAAAATCAAGTCTATGAATGAGGAAGATGGACTACGGGACATCTTTGGGCTGGGATCTCATGCTGCCATTCAAATGATGTTTACAAAGTGAAAAGGGCAGACTCCATAACCGTATGCATACTACGACTTTTTATTCATTAAAAAAAAATACAGAAGTAGACCAAGGTTTTGTTTTATGAGAAGATGAATGAAATTTGTCCTTAATTGTCCTAAGTTTTAACAAGCCTCTCTTCTCCTCTCTCTCCCACTCACCTATCTATATTTAGATATATTGTCACCCAGACTGTAGTTCTTGGACATTGAGCTTTTCTCCAGCTCTACCATAAAAGGTTAAAAACAACATCCATACCAATTCAGCATGCATGATCTTAAATTTGACCCTTTAGAGTTTTTCTTTTTATTACAAACCAAAATGGAGAAAACCACTCATTTTCTAGAGTTTTTTGGCATACAGCTTATATGTGAATTTCTTTTTTTTTCAAATAATTTTTCATTATGTTAGTCACCATACAGTACATCCCTGGTTTTTGATGTAAAGTTCCATGATTCATTAGTTGCGTATAACCCAGTGCACCATGCAATATGTGCCCTCCTTACTACCCATCACCAGCCTATCCCATTCCCCCACCCCCTCCCCTCTGAAGCCCTCAGTTTGTTTCCCAGAGTCCATAATCTCTCATGCTTCATTCCCCCTTCTGATTACCCCCTTTCTTTATCCCTTTCTTCTCCTACTGATCTTCCTACTTCTTATGTTCCATAAATGAGTGAAACCATNATGAGTGAAACCATATGATAATTGTCTTTCTCTGCTTGACTTATTTCACTTAGCATTATCTTCTCCAGTGCCACCCATGTTGCAGCAAATGTTGAGAAATCGTTCTTTTTGATAGCTAAGTAATATTCCATTGTATATATGGACCACATCTTCTTAACCCAGTCATCTGTTGAAGGGCATCTCGGCTCCTTCCACAGTTTGGCTATTGTGGACAATGCTGCTATGAACATTGGGGTGCATATGGCCCTTCTCTTCATACATCTATATCTTCAGGGGGTAAATACCTAGTAGTGCAATTGCTGAGTCATAGGGTAGCTCTATTTTTAATTTTTTAAGGGACCTCCACACTGTTTTCCAGAGTGGCTGTACCAACTTGCATTCCCACCAACAATGTAGGAGGGATCCCCTTTCTCCACATCCTCTCCAACAATTGTTGTTTCTTGCCTTGTCTATCTTTGCCATTCTAACTGGCGTAAGGTGGTATCTCAGTGTGGTTTTGATTTGAATTTCCCTGATGGCTAATGATTTTGAACATTTTTTCATGTGTCTGTTAGCCATTTGTATGTCTTCATTGGAAAAGTGTCTGTTCATATCTTCTGCCCATTTTATGATTTGTTTATTTGTTTCTCGTGTATTGAGTTTGAGAAGTTCTTTGTAGATCTTGGATACCAGTCCTTTATCTGTGGTGTCCTTTGCAAATATATTCTCCCATTCCGTGGGCTGTCTCTTAGTTTTTTTGACTGTTTCCTTGGCTGTGCAGAAGCTCTTTATCCTGATAAAGTCCCATAAGTTCATTTTATCTTTTATTTCTCTTGCCTTTGGAGATGTGTCGTGAAAAAGGTTGCTCTGGCCGATGTCATAGAAGTTGTTGCCTATGTTCTCCTCTAGAATTTTGATGGATTCCTGTCTCACATTGAGGTCTTTCATCCATTTGGAGTTTATTTTTGTGTATGGTGTGAGAGAGTGGTCAAGTTTCATTCTTTTGCATGTAGCTGTCCAATTTTCCCAGCACCATTTATTGAAGAGACTGTCTTTTTTCCACCGGATGTTTTTTCCTGCTTTATCAAAGATTAGTTGCCCAAAGAGCCGAGGGTCCATTTCTGGGTTCTCTATTCTGTTCCATTGGTCGATGTGTCTGTTTTTGTGCCAGTACCATGCTGTCTTTGTGATCACAGCTTTGTAGTACAGCTCGAAATCCGGCATTGTGATGCCCCCAGCTTTGTTTTTCCTTTTCAACAGTTCCTTGGAGATTCGGGGCCTTTTCTGGTTCCATACAAATTTAAGGACTATTTGTATAAGTTCTTTGAAAAATGTCATCGGTATTTTGCTGGGGATAGCACTGAAAGTGTAGATTGCTCTGGGTAGCATGGGCATTTTAACTATGTTAATTCTTCCGATCCATGAGCATGGAATATTTTTCCATCTTTTTATGTCTTCCTCAATATCTTTCAAAAGTGATCTATAGTTTCTAGCATATAGGTCCTTTACGTCTCTGGTTAAGTTAATTCCAAGGTAACGTATGGTTTTTGGTGTTATTGTAAATGGGATGGATTCCCTAATTTCTCTTTCTTCAGTCTCATTGTTCGTGTATAGAAATGCAACTGATTTCTGAGCATTGATTTTGTATCCCGCCACATCACTGAATTGCTCTATAACTTCTAGCAGTTTGGAGGTGGATTCTTTTGGGTTTTCCATATAAAGTATCATGTCATCTGCGAAGAGAGACAGTTTGATTTCTTTGCCGATTTGGATACCTTTTATCCCTTTTTGTTGTCTGATTGCTGTTGCAATGACTTCTAGTACTATGTTGAATAATAGTGGCGAGAGTGGGCATCCTTGTCGTGTTCCTGATCTCAAGGGGAAGGCTTCCAGCTTTTCCCCATTGAGAATGATATTTGCTGTAGGCTTTTCATAGATGGTTTTTATGAGATTGAGGAATGTACCCTCTATCCCTACACTCTGAAGGGTTTTAATCAGTAAAGGATGCTGTATTTTGTCAAATGCTTTTTCTGCATCTATTGAGAGGATCATATGATTCTTGACTCTTTTCTTGTTGATATAATCTATCACATTGATAGATTTGCAAATTTTGAACCACCGTTGCATCCCAGGGATGAATCCCACTTGGTCATGATGGATAATCCTTTTAATGTACTGTTGGATCCTATTGGCTAGGATCTTACTGAGAATTTTGGCGTCCATATTCATCAGGGATATCAGTCTGTAATTCTCCTTTTTGATGGGGTCTTTGCCTGGTTTGGGGATCAAGGTAATTATATGTGAATTTCTAAAGGCTGCATTGCACTTTGAAATTCACAAGTGATTTCCCTCTCAGTAGATGAGCTTCCAGACCTCAAGAATATAAAATTAATTTCAAAAACTGTGCAGTACATCCTCCTTTTTCCACAAATCCATATCAAGTAAAGTCTTCTCTTGAAAGGGAAAGTAGTTTATAAACAAGATTACTTAAATTCTAAATATAATTCCACATTTAAGCAAAGTAACATTCCAAAACTATTTGCTTGAGAAAAAGCAAAAGAAACTTTTTAAGAAGTTGTGTAACAGAAGGAATATAGGAGAAGAAGCTGAGCAACCTGGATCCTAGTCCTAACTCAGCCAATAAAAGCCTGCATAAGCTTGGGCAAGCCATCTAACAAATTCGTGACATTCCCCTCCCCCATCCCCAACGATAAAATCTAGAACCACCAGAAGGTAAATCCTTGAACTCTGTACTGACTCCACCTGAGTTACTCATAGTCAAGTCTTCACTCTTTGTATTCCTTCCTGCATGACGTAGGAACTGCTCAGGTCTCTGCCATACTAATATAAAAGCAAAACCAAAGCACTTCCTGATAGGACATTTCTCCCCCTCCTCCACTTCACAACTGAACTTCTCTACGTAACTTTGACCCATTAACCTACTCTCAAATAATCCACTGCATCTCCTCTTAAGGTCACCTATAAACATTTCAGACTTTTCTTTTGTGACTTCCCAGCAGCATTTGCCAGTGTTGACCCTCCCCTCCTTGAGATGCCTTCTATGGGTTTCCATCACATCACAATTTGTTGACTTCTCTTCTTAGAAGTTTCTTTCAAAGATCTCTTTGGAGTTCTCTCTCCTGGCCCTTCTTCAAAGGTTAGTTCCTCAAGGTTCTGTCTAAGCCATTTCCTCTCACTCATACTCTCCCTGGGTATTCTTACCCAGTGACTCTTGTTTCTAGAATTCCTTTTCAGGTCTGTTTCCTGGACTCCAAAACTGTATATTCAACCACTTACTGAACATCTCCACTTGGATTTTCCATAGTCATCTCAGACTCAGTATGTCCAAAACTGTGCTCACCATCTCTCCTACAGATGTTGACCATCTTTTATGCAACTTGTCTCAGTGAAAGGCATTGCCATCCAACCAGTAACCCAAGCTAGAAATGTAGGAGTTATTTTTTACTTTTTTCCTTTCTCATACCCAGTTGATGACAAGGTCCTGTCAATTCTTCCTCTTGAATATCTGTAGAATCTTTTGTCCATTTCCCCCCACCTGTAGGAGAGGAAGTGTGAATGGTGAAGAGAACGTGGGTGAAACCTGGTTCTGTTGTCACTGCTACATGGCCCTGGGCAAATTATTCAACTTCCTTCTGCCTTAAAAGTAAACAGAAATAGTAATAATGCCTTGTTTGTGTGCTTGCTCTGGGTGTTGAAGAGGAAATAGTTTCCTCTGTCCATCAAGATTCTTCCAGGTAGCCTAAGAATTAAATTGATACAAGACAGAGTAATAGAAAAAGAGTCAAATTACATGCACATAGAGGCTCAATAATGACCAAGGCAAGCAGTTTTTATACTTTTTAGACAAAGAGGCAATAAGTCTCTGGGGCATTGACAGGATAAAGAACATTTATGTTTAGTGAGCTTTAGTTAGTATTTCTAAACTTTAGTTAGGAATTCTAAGCAGAATTTGGGCTGTGTTAGTAAATTAGTAAAACCTAGCAACATTGTTTATGTAGTCTTCTTGGCTCTGAATTTCCTATCCCTGGTGATAAAGGTAGTTCTTTATCTCCTGGTACAAAAGGGGCACATTTCACACGGGAGATTTACTTCCTGCTTTCTAGAGGCAGAGTGGGGTGGGGGGTCAGCATGCTCTTTTTGATTGGTGTCTTAAGTAACTTTTACCTAAAATAATATGCCAAATTGGCACATTTTGAATCAGCCTGCCCTTGGCCCTTCCTCTGAAACTTCTCTGGAAGTTTTATACCTTAAAAGTTGAGCCGGTAGATTATTTTGTCTTGCTGAATCAGTCCTGATAATATGTCTGTTCAATCGAACTCGTTTTAGGAGGTGGTGGTGAGTTATGTTCAAAGTTAGCTTACCTGCTTAAGTAATCAGTTATTAAATAAGAGCCATTTCTATGGAAACAAAAGAAAAGCAATGGCTAATGATTGGAGCAAATTATAAACCAGTTTTTGAGTTCTGAGGGCAGCCAGTAAAGACTTCTAGATGTCATGGTGGAGGCATCCTCAGATAGAATGAGGGCAGGCAGTGGCAATCTGACAGATTACCCTGGTTTGTACTTTAAAAGTCTCTGGTGATCTTTTTAAGTGGTCCACAGAGCAACAGTCATGAAGATTGCCTGTATGTGAGCTCTAGTGATGATTTCTCTCAAGTTTATATGAAGTCATTCATATTCCATTTGTAGGGCTTTAGGAAAAGGGCAGCCTAGTTCTCAGTGTTTCCAAGTCAAAAGAATGGGAGAAAATTGGAAATGTTAGTTTGGAAAGCCATAGCCAAATATTTGAGGAAACCAGAAGAATTCAATATCCAGTCCAGTTTATAGGCAGACAACAAATCCTTAATGACCATCAGAACTAGAATCTAATATCCACAAAGTTGTGTTGCAAACATACATTCTCTAAAATCAACTGTATTTCCTCTGAAGAGAACCAAATTAAGACCAATTTCAGTAAGTCTGGCCTGATATTTAAAGTGCAGTAAGGATATTGATTGATCACATAGACTCTTTTAAATCCTCTTTGCCAGAACTTTTCATAAGGAATTTCCAAGATTGAACTTTTAATAGCCCCTGAAGGCTAAAAATGTAAGCCAAATATTTGCCATCAGACTTTCTCTGCAATACCTACAGATTTTGGTTGATTCCTCTTTTCTCAAAATCCCCCAAATGTTCCTGCACCTGCTGGGGAGTGACATTCTTTACCCTAGTAAGGCTGCTAGGGACCCTGTGTGCTTCCTAGGTGACTTATTGGCTTTATAAAGTCAACCTTAGTTTCTTAAAGCTGTCAGGTCATATTTGAGTCTATGTGCATTCTCAAATACAACATTCCAGTCAAAGCCTTGATGATATAACCAATTGTATTTCCAATTGTGTCCTGTTACAAGAAAAACAGATTTAAAAAAAAAAAATTACGGTATGTTAGTCACCACATCCTTAGTTTTTGGTGTAGTGTTCCATGATTCATTGCGTATAATGCCCAGTGCTCCATGCAATGCATGCCCTCCTTAATACCCTTCACCAGGATAGCCCCCCCCCCCCCCCAAAAACC
>NC_048222.1:47380984-47467927 GCF_002007445.2 Ailuropoda melanoleuca | reverse complement strand
TTTTTCTGCATCAGTTGAGAGGATCATATGGTTCTTGTCTCTCCTCTTATTAATGTGTTCTATCACACTGATTGATTTGCGAATGTTGAACCACCCTTGTATCACAGGGCTGAATCCCACTTGGTCGTGATGGATAATCCTTTTAATGTACTGTTGGATCCTATTAGCTAGGATCTTGTGGAGAATTTTGGCATCCATATTCATCAGGGATATCGGTCTGTAATTCTCCTTTTTGATGGGGTCTTTGCCTGGTTTGGGGATCAAGGTAATACTGGCCTCATAGAATGAGTTTGGTAGTTTTCCTTATGTTTCTATTTTTTGAAACAGCTTCAGGAGAATAGGTGTTATTTCTTCTTTGAATGTTTGGTAGAATTCCCCAGGGAATCCATCAGGCCCTGGACTCTTGTTTTTTGGGAGGTTTTTGATCACTGCTTCAATCTCTTTACTGCATATAGGCCTATATAAGGTATTTCTCTTCCTGTTTCAGTCTTGGTAGTTTATAGGTTTCCAGGAAGGCATCCATTTCTTCCAGGTTGTTTAATTTATTGGCATATAGTTGTTGATAATAATTTCTAATGATTGTTTCTATTTCCTCAGTGTCAATCATGATCTCTCCCCTTTCATGCATGATTTTATTAATTTGGGTACTTTCTCTATTCTTTTGAATAAGTCTGGCCAGTGGTTTATCAATCTTATTAATTGTTTCAAAGAACCAGCTTCTAATTTTGTTGATCTGCTCTACTGTATTTCTGATTTCTAATTCAATGATCTCTGCTCTAATCTTAATCAGTTGTCTTTTCGTGCATGGCTTAGGCCTGTTCTTTTGTTCCATCTCCAGCTGTTTAAGGTGTGAGTATAAGGATTGCATTTTAGATTTTTCTATTTTGAGTGAGGCTTGGATGGCTATGTATTTCCTCCTTAGGACCGTCTTTGTGGTGTCCCATAGGTTTTGGGCTGATGTGTTTTTGGTCTCATTGGTTTCCATAAACTGCTTAAGTTCTTAAATTTCCTGGTTTACCCAAACATTCTTAAGCAGGATGGTCCTTAGTTTCCAAGTGTTTGAGTTTCTTCCAAATTTTTTCTTGTGGAATGTTCTGTATATATCTATGAGGTCTCTCTGATATGCAGGGAATAATCTCAGTCTTTTGGTATCGGTTGAGACCTGTTTTGTGACCCAGTATATGGTCTATTCTGGAGAAGCTTTCATGTGCATTTGAAAAGAATGAGTATTGTTTCAGGGTGGAATGTTCTGTATATATCTATGAGGTCTCTCTGGTCCAGTGTGTCATTCAAAGCTCTTGTTTCTTTGTTGATTTTCTGCTTAGATGATCTATCTACTGCTGAGAGTGGAGTGTTGAGGTCCCCTACTATTAACGTATTATTATTTTTTGTCTCTTTATTTTGGTTAACAGTTGGCTTACGTAGTTGGCTGCTCCCCTGTTGGGGGCATAGATATTTATAATTGTTAGATCCTCTTGTTGGATACACCCTTTAAGAATAATATAGTGTCCTTCTGTATCTCTAACTATAGTCTTTATCTTAAAATCTAATTTGCCTGATATGAGAATTGCTACCCCAGCTTTCTTTTGAGGTCCGTTGGCATGATAAATGGTTCTCCATCCCTGCATTTTCAGTCTCCATCCCTGCATTTTCAGTCTTTCTACTTTTATAGAATCCCCCCATAATATTTCTCATAGGGCTGGCTTGGTGGACACATATTCTTTCAGTTTCTGCTGGATTTGGAAGATTCTTGCCTCTCTATTCATTCCGAATGATAGCCTTGCTGGATGCAGTATCCTTGGCTACATGTTCTTCTCACTTAGTGCTCTGAATATGTCTGGCCAGGCCTTTCTGGCTTGCCAGATCTCTGTAGACAGGTCTGACGTTATTCTGATTTTCCTCCCTCTGTACATAAGGAATGTCTTCCCACTTGCCGCTTTCAAGATTGTTTCCTCAGATGTAAGATTTGTGAATTGTACTATTATATGTCGTGGTGTTGGTCTGTTCTCATTGATCTTGGGAGGGGTCCTCTCTGCCTCTTGGACATGAATGCTTGCTTCCTTTGCCAGATTAGGGAAGTTCTCAGCTACAATTTGTTCAAATATCTCTTCTAGACCTCCTCTTTCTCCATCCCCTCAGGGATCCCAATGATTCTGACATTGGAACATTTTGTTGAGTCAGTAATCTCCCGTAGTTTTTTTTTTTCTTGAAATTGTACTCATTTTCCCCATGCTACCTCTCTTTCCTTCTGTTCTATCATCTCATCCTCTAACTCACTAATTTGTTCTTCTGCCTCGTTTACCCCGGCAGTCAGAACATCCAGTTTAGACTGTGTTTCATTCATAGCATATTTAATTTCTGCTAGATTCATTTTCATTTCAGTCCTTAAAGATTCTATATTTTTGTAAATATTTTTCTCAAGCCTATACATCATCTTGACAGCTGTTCCCCTGAAATGCATTTCTGACAATTTGGTTATATCCATATCCATTAGTTCTGTGGCAGAGGCCACAGTATCTGTTTCTTTCCTTTGTTGGGGGTTCCTCCTCCTTGTCATTCTGATGAGGTGTGATTGTGGGGATGTACAGAGTCCAAATTATTGACCAGGACCCAAGCAAGATGCACCTGTTTTATAGGGACCTTAGGGATGTGGGCTTCTTTCTCTTTCAGCCTGCCTTCTGGGGGGTGGGCCTGCCACACTGATACTCAGGCAACCCTGTTTGGGCAGAGTTGCCCTGCCCCCTGTGTGTGTGTGGGGTGGGCTTAGTGAGAACTGGTTTTTTGGGACTTTTGTTCTCCAGTGGCTTTTCCTGGTGGGTTTCTGTGTCTCTTCTGAGAGTCAGAGCAGCTGTGACCATATCCAAACCTCTGTTTCAGAACAGAGAGATCACAGTCTGCTCTTCACTGAGCTCTCCAGGCCACTCTGACTGCATTTCTGTTGGTGCTGCTAAAAAACCCACAGCTGCTCTCCCAGTCCTCGCTCCCAGGGCCGGCATGTCTCTGCCCTTTGTGCTTCTAAAACCGCCAGCCGCCCCCACATGCACTCCTGAGTTCAAGGTTTCAGTCTGGTGTGGCGTCCAAAGACCTTTCCCTGTTTGTACCAGTCTGCTAGTCTGGCTGCTCCCCAGCTGGGGAGGCTACTGCTTCCCAGCGCTCAAGTGCAGTGGCTCCCTCCCCCTTCCATTTATCTTCTGATATCTGTCCACAGACTCTTGGCTCCCAGCTTCATACCTCTAGACCAAGCACTGGAGATGTTCTGTTTGTAGAGATCCAGATGTATCTTCTTACATCTCACCCTGATTTTGCGGGTGCTCACGATGGTCTGGTAGATATCCAGCTTGATTCAGGGGACCGGTCAAAATAGGGTCCCTTACTCCTCCGCCATCATTCCTCCGGACCCCAGAAAAACAGATTCTTATTGGATGTAGTCAAGTAAATGTATTGCCATGAAAATGTAAGAATACTCACTGAGAGTTTCCAAATTTTGGAGGGATAAGTTAGGGAAAAAAGGATTAAATGTTTCAATTCTGCTTGCAAAGGTATAATTTTTTTAAAAGATTTTATTTATTTATGTGACAGAGAGACAGCCAGAGAGAGAAGGAACACAGCAGGGGAGTGGGAGAGGAAGAAGCAGGCTCCCAGCGGAGGAGCCCGATGTGGGACTCAATCCTGAAACGCCAGGATCATGCCCTGAGCCAAAGGCAGACGCTTAACGACTGCGCTACCCAGGCGCCCCCTGCAAAGGTATAATTTATCACATTGCTGTAAGTCATAGCTTAAGAGAAACAGTTTTCTTAAATTAGGAAAAACAAAGCAGTTTTTAAAAAATCAATGTTTCAGGGGCACCTGGGTGGCTCAGTTGGTTAAGTGTCTGCCTTTGGCTCAGGTCATGATCCCAGGGTCCTGGGATCCAGTATCCGCATCAGGTTCCCTGATCAGCAGGGAGCCTGCTTCTCCCTCTCCACCCCCTAATTGGTGCTCATTCTCTGTCTTGTGCTCTCTGTCTCTCTCTCAAATAAAATCTTTAAAAAGAAATCAGTGTTTCAGAGAAAAAAAAGTCCTGAAAATGATGATTTTACTCCCCAGTTTATTCGGTCTCATATTATTCTTGTTCTGCTTGAAATAGTTTTTCAATTAGTTCTGGAAATTTTTAGCAATGTTCAGTGGTATGGTCTTAAGGTTATCAGAAACCTGTATTTATCAAGAGTCCTTTCCATGAATCTCTCTGAAGATGAAGCACATTTGCAAACCATCCGAGGACAACAAGGACTGTAAATGACCAAAGACTTAAAAATGGCCATTGTTAAAGATCTGATGAGAATTCTTTGTAATGCAGTTGACAAGGAAATCTGGTCATTTCTGTGACTCACTGCTCTTCAAGATAATAACATACCAGAATATATCAGATTTTTAGGAGTTTTATACAATTTGTAGAACACTTATTTTAATAACATATCTACCCAAATATAACCTAGGAGGGTTTATAATACTTCCAATGTAATTTAACATACCACATAAGCCTTATTGGTTTAATACCTTTCTTTAATGATGAGAAAATATCCTTCGAAATATTCCAGGAAGCCTCTGGAAAACTTTATATTGTGGTCAAAGACTTCATTTAAGAATTTGATTTTGGGAACTATAAAAAAAAATTTTTTTTTAAACAATCCATTAGGATCACAGGTCACTGTGAAACAGTTTTTTAACTAAGAGTTTTTTTTTTTTTAAAGATTTTATTTATTTATTTGACAGAGAGAGAGACAGCCATCGAGAGAGGGAACACAAGCAGGGGGAGTGGGAGAGGGAAGCAGGCTCATAAGCGGAGGAGCCTGATGTGGGGCTCGAACCCATAACGCGGGATCACGCCCTGAGCCGAAGGCAGACGCTCAACCGCTGTGCCACCCAGGCGCCCCTTAACTAAGAGTTTTTAACCAAAGTGACCATTAAAGACTTCCCAGGCAAATATAGAAAGTTACATAGTTCTGAGTAAAAACTTAGCTCTTTTAATATTGAGAAGACTTTATTTTGTTTTTTAAGTGATCAAAGACCTGCTGATAAAGATATCATGAAGCCCAGGAGAGAGTTTTGATAAAACGTATAATCCTTGCTTTCTAGGCAGAAAATTTAATTTTCTTTTAAAGATTTTATTCTTTTATCGAGAGAGAGCACAAGGAGGGGGAACAGCACAGGGAGAGGGAGAAGCAGACTCCTGGCTGAGTGGGGAGCCAGATATGGGGTTGGATCCCAGGACCCTGAGATCATGACCTGAGCCAAAGGCTGCAGCAGCTTAACTGACTGAGCCACCCAGGTGCCCCGTTAGGCAGAGAATTCTAAAAGAAAGGGAAACAAAACCCTTTTACAATCTCTTATCGAGATAGGCCAATAGTTTTTAAAACTTTGTCTTTCTAATAGATGAAGGGAAATTAAGTTCTAGTTCTACATAAGTATACTATTTTTTTTTAACGATTTTATTTACTTATTTGACAGAGAGACAGCCAGCGAGAGAGGGAACACAAGCAAGGGGAATGGGAGAGGAAGAAGCAGGCTCCCAGCAGAGGAGCCCGATATGGGGCTCGATCCCAGAACACCGGGATCACGCCCTGAGCTGAAGGCAGATGCTTAACTACTGAACCACCCAGGCGCCCCTACATAAGTATACTATTGATATGGTTACCAAAACCCAAGTTCAGCTGCTCCCTACTCGAAATTCAAAACTTGAGGGACAAGTGTTAGTTAGAAAGAAAGATTGCTTTATTCAGGAAGCCACAAGCTGGGAAGATGGTGGACTAATGTTCAAAGACCATCTCCCAAATCCTGGACTAAGCAGAGAGTTTTTAAGGGGGAGGCACAGGGAAGTGTTGAAGGTCAAGAGCAGGGAGAGCATTCTCAACAGGATCTCAAGCAGACTTGCTGGCATCAGGGAAGGCTAGTCTCTAGCATGGTGACACTCGATCTTCTAGGAACATGTGGTTCCTTGTTTCCCCAGGGTCCATTTCCTGTTTAAATCCCAAAGAAATTATCATTAGTCAAGCTATAAACTAGAAGGCACAGGTCAGTGAGAAATGTAGCCTTTAGGCTGCCTGGAACACAGTCATAAAAAAGCTTATTAAAAAAAAACCCTCACAATAAATTTATTGAATCTTATCTGGCTTGATCACACATAAAATTTCTTTTCTTGATTCTTTATTCATACACCAACAACTTCCGTTTTTGCATTCAGATTTTTGCCCTGTGTTTTCCCTCTTTGAGTAATCAGCCTTGCTGCAGGACAAAATTACTTTTTTTTTTCCAACTAAAGTGTATTTTTATTCCTCATACCTTCTTTTACTGAAAGCACACAGTCTACCTTTTTTTTCCCCCATATGTAGAAGTTTCCCTCATTTCAAGTATCTTTTACCATATTAAATTAGAATTTTTAGCCCTTAGAAACTTTAATTTTTAGTGAAAACCAAAAGTAGCAATTATGAACTGTCTGTTTCACCAGAATTCTTTAGACTGGCAAGTGTATGAATACATTTCAGAATTTCTAGAAAACTATGCCTCTTTGTAGTACAGTCTTTCAATAAAGCACAGATAAGGTTTAGTAACAGACCCCAATTTATCTTTAGTTTTTCTGTAATAAGGAAACCAAAAGTAAATAAAGCTATGTTTAGTAGTTAATACTTAATATTTTACCTTATTTTGAAATTATCTAGCGATTCAATGAATTTAACTTTTCATTTAACCTAACTTCCTAAAACTTTAAAATTTTAGGTTGCCAAAAAGCTTTGGGAAAACTATTTTAAAAGTTTACCTACAGTTTTATTATTTGGAAGGTTGTTTATCACTGACTCAATTTCTTCATAGTTAATTGGCCTGTTTAAGAAATCAATTTCTTCCTGTTTCAGTCTTGGTAGTTTATAGGTTTCCAGGAAGGCCTCCATCTCTTCCAGATTGCTTAGTTTTTTGGCATATAGCTGTTGATAAAAGTTTCTAATAACCCTTCCTATTTCATTGGTGTTGGTCATGACCTTTCCTTTTTCATTCATAATTTTATTAATTTGGGTCCTTTCTTTTTTCTTTTGGATAAGTATTGCCAGCTGCGTCAATTTTATTGATTCTCTCAAAGAACCAGCTTCTAGTCCTGTTGATCTTCTCTACTGTACTTCTGGTTTCTAATTCATTGATCTGCTCTAATCTTGGTCAAGTGCTTCCTCGTGCGTGGATTAGGTCTGTCCCTCTGTTGCTGTTCCAGCTTCTTGAGGTGAGAATATAGAAACTGCATTTTAGATTTTTCTATTCTTTTGAGTGAGGCTTGGATGGCTATGTATTTCCCCCTTAGGACTGCCTTTGCAGTATCCCATAGGTTTTGGACCGTTGTGTATTCATTCTCGTTGGTCTCCATAAATTGTTTAATTTGTTTTTTGATTTCCTGGTTTATCGAGTCATTCTTGAGCAGGATGGTTCTTAGCCTCCAAGGTGTTTGAGTTTCTTCCAATTTTTCTTTGTGGTTGAGTTCCAATTTCAGAGCATTGTCGTCTGAGAATATGCAGGGGATAATTTCAGTCTTTTGGTATTGGTTGAGACCTGTTTTGTGTCCCAGAACATGATCTATTCTTGAGAATGTTCCATGGGCATTTGAATAGAATGAGTATTCTTTGGTTCTGGGGTGTAGTGTTCTATATATATCTATGAGGTCCAACTCGTCGAGTATGGCATTCAAAGCCTTTGATTCTTTGCTTAGTTTTTGCCAGGGTGTTCTGTCTATTTCTGATAGTGGGGTGTTGAGGTCCCCTACTATTACTGTGTTCTTATCTATATGTCTCTTTATTTTGGTTAAGAGTTGGCTTGTGTATCTTGCTGCTCCCCTGTTGGGGGCATATATATTAATAATTGTCATATCCACTTGTTGAATACTTCCTTTAAGAATAATATAGTGCCCTTCTGTATCTCTCTCTATGGCCTCTAGTTTAAAATCCAATCTATCTGATATGAGAATTGCTACCCCAGCTTTCTTTTGAGGTCCATTTGCGTGAAAGATGGTANCTCTCTCTGTAGTCATTAGTTTAAAATCCAATCTATCTGATATGAGAATTGCTACCCCAGCTTTCTTTTGAGGTCCATTTGCGTGAAAGATGGTATTCCATCCCTTCACTCTCAGTCTGAATGTATCTTTGGGTTCAAAATGAGTCTCTTGTAGACAGCAAATGGATGGGTCATTTCTTTTTATCCAATCTGCAACTCTGTGGTGTTTTATGGGAGCATTTAATCCATTCACGTTGAGACTGAATACTGAGAGAGATGATTTTAATGATACCATATTGCCAGTAAAGTCTTTGCTTGTATCGGTTGTGACTTTCTGTTCTGTATCACTCTTGGGGCCTTTTTACCTTTATAGAACCCCCCCTTAAATCTCCTGTAGGGCTGGTTTCGTGGTTACNGGTTAATGACTGGTGATTCTGTAACGTCTTTATTTCTCCATCAATTCTGAATGACAGCCTTGCTGGATAAAGGATCTTTGGCTGCATGTTTTTCTCTGAAAGAGCTTTAAAAATGCCCCCCCAACCCTTTCTCTCATTCCAGGTCTGTGTAGACAGGTCTGCCGTAATCCTGATACCTTTGCCTTGGTACGTGAGAAATTTCTTTGCCCTGGCCGCTTTCAATACTGTATCCTTGGATCTAATATTTGCGAATTGCACTATGACATGACATGGCGTAGGTTTGTCGTGGTTGAGCTTGGGAGGGGTCCTCTCTGCCTCTTGGACACGAATGTTTGTTTCCCTCGCTAGATTAGGGAAGTTTTCAGCTACAATTTGTTCAAATATCTCTTCTAGACCTCTGTTGTTCTCCACTCCCTCAGGGATGCTGATGATTCTGACATTGGATCGTTTCATTGAGTCAGTAATCTCCTGTAACCTACATTCGTGGGCGTGGATTTTTTTAAGTCCAGTTTCTATTTTTGTTTTTTCTTCTACTAACCCATACTCCAATTTGCTAATACGTTCCTCTGCCTCATTCACCCTGACCATCAGAGCCTCTAGTTTTGACTGCATTTGGCTCATAGAATTTTTAATTTCTGTCAGATTCGCTCTCATTTCCACCCTTAGAGATTCTATATTCTCATTAGCATTTTTGTTAATACTTTTTCAAGTCTACACATCATCTTGACCAGTGTTACTCTGAATTCCATTTCTGATAATTTGGTTACATCCATATCCATTAGTTCTGTGGCAGAGGCCACAGACTCATTGTCTTTTCTTTGCTGGGGGGACTTCTCCTTCTCGTCATTCTGATGAGGAGAGGTTGCGGGGTTGTCCAGAGCCCAAATTATTGACCAGGACCCAGGCCGTGCGCCCTTGTTTTATAGAGATCTTAGGGATGTGGGCTTCTTCATTAAAGATTTTATTTATTTATGTGGCAGAGAGCCAACCAGCGAGAGAGGGAACACAAGCAGGGGAGTGGGAGAGGAAGAAGCAGGCTCCCAGCGGAGGAGCCCGATGAGGGACTCCTTTCTGGAATGCCGGGATCACGCCCTGAGCTGAAGACAGGCGCTTAATGACTGCACCACCCAGGCACCCCGGGATGTGGGCTTCTTGATTTTTCAGCCTGCCTTCTGGGGGAGGGGCCTGCCGCGCCCATCCTCAGGCAACCCTGTTTGGGTTGAGTCTCTGTGTCCCCTGCAAGGGGGGATGGGGGCGGGCACACTGTGAGCCTGTCTTTCCAGGCTTTTGTTCTCTGGCAGCTTTCCCTGGTGGTTTGCTGTGCCTCATCTGAGAGTCAGAGCAGCGGCGGCCATATCTCAGCCTCTGTTACAGAACAGAGGGATTGCGGACCGTTCTCCACTGATGTTCTGGCCACTTTAACTCTGTTACTGTTGGTGCTGCTCAACCCGGCAGCATCCCGGGCTGTGCACCCCACACCCGGCATCCCAGCCCTCACTTCCAGTGCCCGCGCGTCTCTGTCCTTTTTGTTTCTAACACCGCCAGCTGCCCCCATGCGCTACCGGAGTACCCGGCCTCAGTCTGGTTCCAGTGAGCACACCGGAGTTCCGTGAGAAGTCTGGTGGTGCACAGTCCCAGTCTGTTTTCTCTTGGGTGCCGGTCCGCGGTCCTTCCGCTCCCCCGTGCAGGTGGCTTCCGCTTCCCGGCACCCGAACGTGGCGGCTCCCTCCCCCTTCTGTTTATCTTCCGATATCTGTGCGCGGTTTCACGGCTCCCCGCTTAGTACCTCAATACTCAGCACTGGAGATGTTCATTTGTAGAGATCCAGATGTATCTTCCTGCGTCTCAGGCTGANGCACCGGAGTTCCGTGAGAAGTCTGGTGGTGCACAGTCCCAGTCTGTTTTCTCTTGGGTGCCGGTCCGCGGTCCTTCCGCTCCCCCGTGCAGGTGGCTTCCGCTTCCCGGCACCCGAACGTGGCGGCTCCCTCCCCCTTCTGTTTATCTTCCGATATCTGTGCGCGGTTTCACGGCTCCCCGCTTAGTACCTCAATACTCAGCACTGGAGATGTTCATTTGTAGAGATCCAGATGTATCTTCCTGCGTCTCAGGCTGATTCTGAGGATGTTCAGGCTGGTCTGGTACCTATCCAGCTCGACTCAGGGGACTGGCTGAAAAAGGGGTCCCCTACTTCTCCGCCATCTTAACTCCAAAATAAAAAAAACCAGTAGTAGTATTATTTTTAAGTAAACTCTACGTGCAATATGGGGTTTGAACTCAGAATCCTGAGATCAAGAGTTGTATGCTCTACCAACTGAGTCAGCCGGATGCCTCCAAGTTTTTTCTAAGGTGAACTTTTTGGGGGACACGTTAGCCTGTTATCAGAGGTGCTAATGTTTGGGTACAAGAGCTCTTTGAGCAGTTTCTACTTTTAAAAGCTTCCCCCTCCTTTTTTTCCTTCAGTCTCAGGCAATTATAGGCTGTGTTTGCATTTCAAAGACATAAGTTTTAGAACTCTGAGGGACAGAGAAAGAATGTAAGTTTTTCCCTAAGAATTTTTGGGTAATTGTTATTAAAATTTTTAAATAAGTTCAAAACACTTTTCTTCCAATATCCTGATCTTGTATAGTATCTACAAGCATCTTGAGAAGAATAGGCAAGTTTTGGGGATTGGTAAAGATAGGTGGGTTTGACTTGTTTTTAGAGTTGCATTTCTGGTTTTGTAGAGATTTGTAAAATGAAGACTGTTGTTTTTAATTCTTGCCAAAGAACTGGATTACACCTTGAATATCAAGGGACTGACCCACCTTTTTAACTAAACTTCTTTACATCAGGGAGATTTCTAAGGTGGGAATAAGAAGATTTATGCCTTTGTAAAAAGTCTGTATAAAGCATTTTAACAATTGCTTTTTGAGTACCCATTTCAACCTTAGCTGTGCCATGGGTCTCCTGGCTACTGAGGAAATAGGATCTTACTAATTTTAATAGTGACTCAAACCAGTAAGCCTTTTTGTGGAAGAACTTGGGGGTGACTTTCCAGGCTTAGACTGTGAATGCAGGAAGCTTCTCTGGAGAGGGCATAAATGATGTCGCCTCCATGATCCAAAATTCACTTCCCAAAATAGCCTATGAAAGCAAAGACCTTTATTGCACAGGCTAGAAGAATAATGTGGTACATATGGTGTCTCTGTTCTTCACAAATGTTAGATTCCTGTAGTCATCTGTACCAATACCAATCTATGACACGGGGCAGGTACTGTTGGCATGGGATTTTGTCATCACTAACAAGCAACAAGGGCTGAGACCTCCAAGGACAAACTCCCCTGCGAGCTGGTACAGCTGAACAAAGTGCTGCTTGTAACTGCATGTCTTGGAACCCCAGTCTATTCACCTAGCCATCAATGTACCCTGGTAAGTGTACCCTCTGGGTGGCAGAGGACTGGTCACAAAGCCAAACTCTTAGAACATAGAACAAGACAAAATGAAAAACCTTATTTGATTTTTACACAGGAGCTCCATGGTAAAGTTTGTCTAAAAGGAAAGCCAGTCTGATAAGAAAAATTAACTCATTGGTCTGTGAGCTGGCTTGAACAGCAACCTCATAGGGCCTAATGCCTGTGTTCTGCTCTATGGTAATTTCTTTGTATGACAAGTGACACAAAAGACAAAGACAGTCTTTTGGAGGAAATAAATCAATAAAATCAAGAGTACTCTACCAAATCTACCAAGAGTCACTAAGCCCAAGGGACTAGTTCCACAATATTTCCCCCCCTGCTAATTTAAATAGAAAAAGATTCTCACCATTCTTGTTCTATTGGACTCCACAGACAGAGATCCCAGGAGACTGGCACGGTAAGAAATCTTACCTCTGTCCACTGTATGTCAGATTCCCAAGATCTCAAAGCTGCAGAATTTTCAGAGCGAATATCCAGCGGAGGTTTATCCTGCTGACTCTGCCAGCTGTTGGGGAGGAAAAATTTTCCTCTACCCTTCAAGATACTTCTGGGTGGTCTAAGAATTAATTGACACAAGAAAAATTAACAGAAGAAAACCCACGTTTTTTGTTTTTATTTGAGAGACAGAGAGAATGAGCAGCAGGGAGTAGGGGCAGAGGGAGAGGGAGAAGCAGACTCCCTGCTGAGCAGGGAGCCTGACTCAGGGCTCGATCCTAGGACCTTGAGATTATGACCTGAGCTGAAGGGAGACTCTTAACTGACTGAGCCACCCAGGAACCCCTCCCCTCCCACACAAAGTTTTATTAGGTATACATGGAGGCCCAATAATGAAATAGAGACCCAAAGAAATGACCAAGGCAAGCAGTGTCTATACTTCTGAACAAAAATCAGTAAACTCTGAGGAAATAACAGGATAAAGAGCACTTATGTTCATGAGCTTCAGTTAGTAAGGAATTTGGGCTGGGGCAGTAATCAGTAAAAAAGTAACAAGGTTTGTTTATATAGCCTTCTTGGCTCTGAATCCTCTATCCCTGGTAATAAGGGTTTCTCCTTAATCTCCTGGTACAAGGAGGTCACCTTTCACATGGGAGATTTATTTCCTGCTTTCCGGAAACAAAAGTAAGAAGGGTCAGTGTGTTCTTTTTGCACTGGCTGTTTCATAAAAGTAACTTTCATATTGATTTCATAAAGTCAATATGCCACAGAGACACATTTTGGGGCAGCCTGCCCTTGTACCCTATATAGGTTAAATGATCAGTATGTGTAAAGTGCTTGGAACCATGGCCAGCTGTTAGGCAAGTGCTGATAGTGTTGCTATTTTATTTCACTGTGAGTTAGTCTAAGACATTCCTAACCTGATTCTCCCTACTTGTAGTCTTACCTCCATCTATACTGCACCCAGCCAAAAGGTGGGCCGTTCTAAAGCTTGTATTGCCTTGCTCTGCTCATAACTGCCCTCAGCAGCAGGAAGAAATGTTTGAACTCCTTGTCTTGGTTTAGAAAGTTTTTCCATAAACTAACCACCTATTCAGCCTTTTATGTTCTATTCCTTTATCTAGAAAATTCTCCCTGTTTCTTCCTTCATCTAATAAGTGCTTCAGGTCTCAGCTTCAGTCATTTCCCCTGGGAAACCTTGCCAGACCTCCTCATTCTTCCAAGCAAAAGCCAGCTTGCCTATAAAGCTTGTGTGGGGAACAAAGGCTCCTTGTCTGAGGGGAATGCTGTCTTCCCACCCCCACTCATGTTGTACCTGAAAGGGTGAGAACAGAACAGGTATGCCCTGGAGAACTAATTTAGGGAAGATTTTAACCTTTTTGGTCTTTCTTTGTTCTTTCTTCTTTTCTTGTAGAACCTCTCAATAGGGCCAGTTTATTTCTTTATAATTAACTAGACACTCCTTGAAGACCCTCTCTTTTATGCATGGGAGGCTGTTTGGGGTTCCCTCCCAGACAGACACACAGCAGGTAAGCACATTTCTTGATCTTGTACTGTTGCCCAAAGGTCATCCAGTAGCTCCTTAGTGGTCAAGTCTAGGGCTGGAGCTCAGACAGCCTGGGGAAGTTTCTTCCTTCTGTCACTTAGTTGTGCCCAAACTCAGCTTGGTATCAGAGTTGTCCTATTCTAGCCCTTCCAAGTATAGGAGCAGATGTGGTCACCTGAAGTAGATTCTCTTCTCCTATCCCTAAGTTAGAGTTTGTGTGCATTAGGTGAGTTGATGGAGGCCAGGCAGAGGGAGGAAAGTAAGTTAGGGTAGACAAATGTGCATATCAAGTCCAAGAGCTGTAATGGGGCCCTTGCCACTCCCTGGGTATCCCAGAATTACGTGGCTGGATCTGGTGCTCAGTCCTTGACTTAGGCATTGGGAAGGGCAAAAGTTGGGCAGGTATGTCCCTGCTTGTTTCTGAAGGCAGCACTCTCAGGTCAGTGTGGACACTTTTATCATCATCATTGCCTAAAACAGGACCAAACCATGAATCTTTTGATGCAGAAAGAGAGTGGGCAAGTACATCTCCTGGCCTATTTTTCCTGGGGATTGACCAGCACCTACTGAGGTTTGGACTAGCACCTGCAAGCACTGCAGGCAGGTCTCAGAGATGTTTTCTAGGTAGAAAAAGAAACTAAAATGAGGGCCTAGCCTTGCTCTCTGTCCACCTCATTGCCACGCACAACCTCAATTAAGTGACTAAATTAGGGGGCACGTGGGTGGTACAGTTAGTTAAGTGTCTGACTCTTGGTTTCAGCTCAGATTGTGATCTCAGGGTCATGACATTGAGTCCTACACTGGGCTCCACGCTCAGCATTGAGTCTCCTTGAGATTCTCTCTTTCTGCCCCTCCAACTCATGCACGCTCTCTCTCTTTCTCTCTAAAATAAAATCTTTTTAAAAATTTAAAAGAAGTGGCTAAATTAGGTAAAAATTGCTTTGTAGAATAGTGTCTATTTTTATTATATTTCCATATAGTGTATTAGATTTTAGCTTTCAAAGTTTGGCTGTAACTTACTTGATTTATCAGGAAACAACCATTTGGTTATTACTGTTTCTAGATATGCTTTTTTTTGTTTTGTTTTTAAATAGGAAGAAGAGGGAGAGTAAACAGTTTTAATATTGTTTTCCTCCCTCCAAACTTAGGTCAGCTGTTGGTACTACTTCTTAATTTTGCACTATTGAGCTAAACATTTATATGTGCTCTTACAAGATCTGGTGACATACAGAAATCTTTTAAAAATTGAGACAACTGACCTATAACATTATATTAGTTACAGGTATACAACATTGACTCAGTATATTTAACATTGAAAAATGATCACTACAATAAGTCTAGTTGACATCAATCACTACACGTAGTTACAAATTTTTTTCTTGTGATTGAGAACTTTTAAGACTTATTCTCTTAGCAATTTTCAAAAATCCAAGATAGTATTATTAACTATAGTCCTGATGCTGCACATTACATCCCCAGAATTTATTTTATAACTGGATGTTTGTACCTTCTGACCACCTTTACCCATTTTGCCCACCCCCCACTCCTTGCCTCTGGCAACTACCAATTTGTTCTCTGTAACTATGAGTTTGATTTTGTTTTCACAAATAACAGAGATGTTATAGTATTTATCTTTCTCTGATTTATTTCACTTAGCATAATACCATTATACATTCAGCATAATGCCCATAATTCATGTTGTCACAAATAGCAAGATTCCATTGGCTGAATTATACTCCATTATGTATATACATCACACTTTCTTTATCCATTCATCCACTGATGGACACTTCAGTTGTTTCCACATCTGAACTATTGTAAATAACGCTGCAGTGAACATGAGGATGCATAAATCTTTTTGAATTGCTGGTTTTGTTTTCTTTGGAAATACCCAGAAGTAAAATTCCTGGATCATACAGTGGTTGTGGTTTTTTATTTTTTGAGGAATCTCCATACTATTTTCCACAGCAGTAGAACAAATTTATATTCCCACCAACAGTACATGAGGTTTCCCTTTTCTCCACATCCTTATCAACACTTATTTCTTGTCTTTTTTATTTTATTTATTCTCACAGGTGTGAGGTGATATCTCATTGTGGTTTTGATATGCATTTCCCTGATGAGTGATGTCGACCATCTTTTCACGTATCTGTTGGTCACCTATATGCCTTTTTGGAAAAAAAATATTCAGATTTTCTGCCCATTTTAAATCAGATTTTTTGTTCTTTGCTGCTGTTATATGAGTTCCTTTTTTTTTAAATTAAAGATTTTATTTATTTGAGAGAAAGAGAGAGCACATGAGTGGGGGGGGTGTGGGGGCAGAGGCAGTGGGGAGCCCAACTTGGAGCTTTATCCCAGGACCCCAGGATCATGACCTGAGCCAAAGGCAGATGCTTAACTGACTGAGCCACCCAGGCCCCCTGAGTTGTAGGAGTTCTTAATATGTTTTGGATCTTAACCCCTTATTGGGGGCTATATATCTCAGATATATAATTTGAAAACATTTTCTCCCGTTCTGTATGTTGCCTTTTCATTTAGTTGGAGGTTACCTTTGCTGGGCAGAAGATTTTTATATTGATGTAGTCACACTTAGGTGCTTTTGATTTTTTTATTTTTGCTTTTGGTGTCAAAAAAATTGTTGCCAAGACTTATGGCAAGGAGCTTACTGCCTATGTTTTCCTCTAGGAGTTTTATGGTCTCAGGCTTTACATTCAAGTCTTTAGTCCATTTTGAGTTAATTTATGTATGGTGTAAGGTAATGTTCCAGTTTCATTCTTTTGCATGTGACTGTCCAGTTTTAGCAACATCATTTATTGAAGAGACTGTCCTTTCCATATTCTATATTCCTGGATCCTTATCATAAATTGACTGTATATGTATGGGGTTTTTTTTGGGCTCTCTACTCTGTTCCATTGTGATCTGTGTGCTTGTTTTTTATGACAACACCATACTGTTTTACCTTCTGTAGTTTTATAACATATTTAGAAATCAGGGCTCATGGTGACTCTAACTTTGTTTTTTTCCCCCAAGATTTCTTGGGCTATGTGGGGTCTTTTGTGGTTCCACATAAGCTTTAGAATTCTTTTTTCTATTTCTGTGAAAAATACCATTGGGATTTTGATATGGATTAACTTGAATCTGTGATTGCTTTGGGTAATTTGGACACTTGAAAAATTCTAATTTTTTAAATCTGTGAGCATGGAATATCTTTATTTGTGCATTCTTCAATTTTTTTTTATCAATGTCTTAATATTTCTCAGCGTATAGGTCTTTCATATCCTGGGTAAATTTGTTCCTAGGTATTTCATTCTTTTGTATGCAGTTGTAAATGGGATTGTCTTCTTAATGTATCCTGAAACTTTACTAAATTTGTTAATTAATTTGAACAGTTTTTTTTGTGTGGAGTCTTTAGAGTTTTCTATATATGTAGTATTATGTCATCTGCAAATAGTTTTATTCCTTTTTTCTGATTTGGATGACTTTTGTTTCTTTTTGTTGTTTAATTGTGCTGGCTGGGACTTCCAGTACTGTGTTGAATAAGTGGTGAGAGTGGATATCCCAGTCTTGTTACTTATCCTAGAAGAAAAGCTTTCAGCTCTTCATCATTGAGTATGATGTAAGCTGTGGGTATGTCATATATGATTATTATTATTATATTGATGTATGTTTCTTCTATATTCACTTCATTGAAAGTTGTTATTGGAAATGGATGTTGAATTTTGTCAGTTGCTTTTTCTGCATCTGAGATGATCATATGATTTTTATCTTTTGTTCTTGTGATGTATGACATGGATGAGAATGTTGAACTATCTTTGCCTCCCTGGAATCCCACTTGATCATGGTGTATAACATTTTTATAGTATTGTTGAATTTGGCTTGCTAATATTTTGTTGAGGATTTTTGCGTCTATGTTCATATTAGCCTGTAATTTTCTTTTCTTATAGTGAACTTGCCTGGTCTTAGTATCAGGATAATGGAGGCCTTGTAAAATGAATTTGGAAGAATTTGAGAAGGATTGCTATTAATTCTTCTTTAAATATTTAATAGAATTCACCAGTGAAGCCTTCAGATTCTGGAATTTTGTTAGGAGGTTTTTGATTACTGATCTAATACCCTTCCTAGTATTTGATCTTTTTAGGTTTTCTATTTCTTCATGATTCAGTCTTAATAGGTTGTGTGTTTCTAGGCATTTATCCATTTCTTCCAGGTTGTTCAGTTTGCTGGTGTGTAAGTGTTCATTGTAGTCTCTGACCTTTTGTATTGCTGTGGTGTCAATTGTAACATCTTCTTTCATAGTAATCTTTTTCATTACATTCAAGTGCTTAGGTAGAATTTTTTTAATTTTAGAAATGAACATGAAAATCTTAACAGGATATCAAGGCAAGAGTCATCTGAACCTTTCACTTACTTGCCACCACTCTGGAGATCCCTCCTAATTTTTTTGGACAGATGTGATAGGAAAAGCAAGGGCATGAGGGCCAGAAATCTTAGGAGAGGATACAGGCAGCAACTTGAAAGGGACATGTCTGAGCTGGGTAAGATGCATGTAATCCAGAGGTCCCCAACTTTGTCAGCTGGCAGTGGTCACCTTCCATTTTTACCCCCCCAAAACACAGTTCTCCTCTTTATGTGGGAAATACAGTCTTTCACTGGGATTTCCTCTGCAAACATTTCAGAGACTACCCAAGTGATGTAAACCTGTCTCCCCATCTGTTCCAGAAGTTGTGCTTGCCTCTCCTATGCTTCTTGCTCCAGACAATCCCCTGAAGGATGACTTAGCTGTCACTTAACAGCTTTTGCAAGTAGTTGCCATCTCTGCCTCAAACAAGGAGATGAGTTCTTTCCCTAATAATCAAAACCCTGGGGTTGACAGGAAGGGTCACTTGAAGGCTCATATTCTCTTCTGCTTCCTACTGGGGCCAACTTGCTTTCTTTGATCCTTGCTTTCATCTCATTTTTGCCCACTAATGTTTCTGACACCAATGTCCAATGTGTGGGGTTTTCCCCTATACCATCAGGCAATTCTTGGACACCAAATGGGTGTCCTACAATTGAACTCAATTTTGACACTATCTACCTGGAGAGAGTGTCAAATCCCACAGGTTAAGGGCTCAGTCCTACAAGACTGTCCCCCACTTACTTCAGAAGCCAATTGCAAGTCCACGTTTGTCACCATGTTTCTGACCTAGCAGCTATAGATTGGAGGTTCCAATGATCCCCTCCTTGGGTTCAATTAATTTGCTAGAGCAGCTCACAGAACTCAGAGAAGCATTTTACTTACTAGATTATCAATTTGTTATAAAAGGCTGTGTAACTCAGGAACAGCCAGATGGAAGAGATGCATGGGGCAATGTATGGAGAAAGGACACAGCTTCCATGTTCTCTGCGCCATTTCCCCCATATCCCCATGTTCACTAACATGCAAGCTCTCTGAACCTATCCTCTTAAGGTTATTTTTGTTTTTGGTTTTTTTAAAGGGAAAGAGGGTGGAGCATGCATGCAGGGGAGGGGCAGAGGGAGAGAGAGAGAGAGAGACAGAAAGAGAGAGAAGGGGCGCCTGGGTAGCGCAGTCGTTAAGCGTCTGCCTTCGGCTCAGGGCGTGATACCGGCGTTCTGGGATCGAGTCCCACATCGGGCTCCTTCGCTGGGAGCCTGCTTCTTCCTCTCCCACTCCCCTGCTGTGTTCCCTCTCTCGCTGGCTGTCTCTGTCAAATAAATAAATAAAATCTTAAAAAAAGAGAGAGAAAATCCTGGAGCAGACTCCCTGCTGAGCAGTGGCACCTGACCTGGGGCTCCATCCCGGGAACCTGAGTTAGCTGCTTAACCGACTGAACCACCCAGGGGCCCCTATCCTCTTGAGGGTTTGTTTTTTTTTTTAAGATTTTATTTATTTTTTTGACAGAGAATGAGAGTGTGTGCACAAACAGGGGGAGCGGCAGGCAGAGGGAGAAGCAGGCTTCCCGCTGAGGAAGGAGCCTGATGTGGGGCTCAATCCGAGGACCCTGGGATCATGACCTGAGCTGAAGAGAGACACTTAACTGACTGAGCCACTCAGGCGTCCCCCTCTTGAGTGTTTATGGAGGCTTCATTGCATAGGCATAATTGATTAAATCATTGGCCACTGGTGATTAATTCAACCTTCAGCCCCTCTCCCCTCCCGGAGAGTCAGGTGGGATTGGAAGTTCTGACTGTAATCATGGGGCTGGTTCTCCTGCAAGCAGGCACATTTAAAAAGTCGCCTCATTAACATAACAAAGACACCTGGGTCATTTTTATCACTCAGAAAATGCCAAAGGTTTTAGGAGCTTGGTGGGAGAAACGGGGATGAAGACCAAATATATACACACACATATATATTTTTTATTATAAATCACAGTATCACACCCAGGAAGGAGGAATCCTCCCTTTTCCTCCTCCTCATCCCTGCTAATCTGTAGCTTCATCCTCCAGGATGACGTCACTTGAGACTCAGTCATCTTATTCTGGGGCAGGATCTGGCTGTTGGCTTTGCATCTCCAAAATGGCCATGAAGTATTCCAGTACAAAAATTCACCAAAAGTTGAATTCTGCCTCTCCTTTAAACATGAAACTGCTGGCAGTTTGGACATGGTGGTTTCCCTGGCTTCTGCTATCAAGAGGTCAGAACTGGTGCATCGATCATTCTGTGGGTGCCCCGGGGGCTTGACTTGTCTGGAGTGGGTTGTAAGCACCACTGGAAGCCCATCTGCACGAGGCTGAGGAATCTCGCTGAACTCATTCTAAGGAAGAAGTTCTGGTGCAGGGCCATGGCCAGTGGGGAGATGGGGGGCGTGGGCATTCAGAATACAGCACTGGCACCTGGTGCCTGGGGCCAGTGGGGAAGGCGATGGAAGGAAGCAGCAGCAACTCACAGCAACAGGAAAAACCAAACCCAAAGAGCTAGTTAAGTTAGACACACAATCTCGAAGAGGTTGGACTAGTGTGAAGCCTGCTTTGACACTGTGGGGCACAAAAGTGAAGGAAGCATTTCTTTCCCTGGCAAGTATGTTCAAAGTAGTCTCAGCACGTCAGCAGAGCCAGTGACATGGACCCGTGACCTTGGCCGAAACAGGGCCCTGCACTTGGTTTCATGCTCTCCGTTACTATCTTGAAATTCTTCAGTTTTTTTCAAGGGACTTTGTATTTTTGTTTTTCATCAGACCTGCCAATTATTAAGCCAGTCCTGGGTGTTGATAAGAGATCATAAGAGATGGTGCCGGCACAGGCTGTTACTTCATTTGCCAGCAGTAGCTAAAATGAGCTGTCTTGGTGGAACATTGGAGGCTCTGGACGCTGGTGTCTCCACAGGGTGCTCTGGCAGTGCTGGGTCAGCATGGTCTCCTTGGCACCACTGAGACATCTGTGGCTTTAATAGGCATAGGTAACTTTAGGGACAGTAGGTGGCAGGGTCTTGACATGGTCAACAATGCCATGAATGGCAAACACCAGCTACAATGACAGCTGGAGATTCTTTCAGGAAGGTATTAACTAGCCAGAGGAGGGTTCAAAAGAGCAGTCGAGGAAAGGAGAATGAGGCATCCTAGTGAGCACAGGAACATTCTGGTGATTTATTGATTTAATTAATTTAATTAATTTAATTTATTTGATTTTATTTTTAAGCAATCTCTACACCCAATGAGGGGCTTGAACTCACAATCCCGAAACCAAGAGTCACATGCTCTTCTTACTGAGCCAGCCAGGTGCCCTTCTGGTGATGTCTTTAAAGGACAGAGAGAGGTGGTCCTGGTTGACAACATTTGTAAGGATTGGAGGTAGACTTCTAAAATTTTCACTTTTACCTCGACTGGTACAGCCCAAGGAAATGTGGGTTGTACATGAACAGTGTAGAAGCAATATATATCTGTTCACCAAATTCTGATTCTGACTGAGGTAAAAGTCTAGGGGAAAAAAATGACCCCTAAGGCCTAGTTCCTATATTTGTAGTGGGGATAAACACAGGTCTAGACTCCGGGCCAAAAGTAAGAATGAGTAATGACAATAATGGCATCGATTTATGTTAACCTGCCATTCTTGCTTCAAAGTGCTTCCCGCATTTTGACTTAAATGAGCAGGAGAACAAACCTATGAGATAGGTCAGGTAGGAATTATCCCTACTTTACAGATGAGAAAACAGCCTGAAGTTGTCAGCTGACCTGCATTCTGGAACACTGCAGGTGGAATGCAGGTGGGTTTCTGTTCTGGCTTCTCCACACCAGTTATGGAAGTGCTTTCTTTATTCCTTTATAAAAAAATATTTCTTTACTTATTTGAGAGAGAAAGAGAATGTGAGTGGGAGGGGCAGGGGGAAAGAGTCTCAAGCAGACTTCACCCTGAGCTTGGAGCCCTACGTGGAGCTTGATCCCAGGACCCTGGGATCATGACCTGAGCTGAAGGCAGATGCTTAACTGACCGAGCCACCCAGGCGTCCCACAAAGAATGCATTTAAAATCTTTGCCAATTTCACCAAACCCAAAGAGAAATAACATGCAGAATCCAGTATGTAATTTTCTGGTTGAGACTTCACAATTATTGGATCATACAGTGTTTCTATTTTAATTTTTTGAGGAATCTTTATATGGTCTTCCAGAGTGGCTGCACCAATTTACATTCCCACCGACAGCACACGAGGGTTCCCTTTTCTCCACGTTCTTGCGAACACTTGTTATTTCAGTCTTTTTGATTTTAGCCACTCTGACAAGCGTAAGGTGTTATCTCATTGTCGTTTTGATTTGCATTTCCCTGATGAGTGAAGTTGAGCATCTTTCCATGTGCTTGTTGGCCATCTGTAGGTTTTCTTTGGCAAAAAGTGTGTTCAGGTCCTCCGCCCATTTTTAATCAGATGGTTTTTCTAAAAAAAGATTTTATCTATTGAGACTGCGCATGTTCTCGAGCAAGTGGGGGGGGGCAGAGAGAGAGAGAGAGAGAATCCTAAGCAGACTCCATGCTGAGGACAAGCCTGATGCAGGGCTTGATCTCATNTTTCCATGTGCTTGTTGGCCATCTGTAGGTTTTCTTTGGCAAAAAGTGTGTTCAGGTCCTCCTCCCATTTTTAATCAGATGGTTTTTCTAAAAAAAGATTTTATCTATTGAGACTGCGCATGTTCTCGAGCAAGTGGGGGGGGCAGAGAGAGAGAGAGAGAGAGAGAGAGAGANTCCATGCTGAGGACAAGCCTGATGCAGGGCTTGATCTCATGACCCCAAGATCACGACTTGAGCAGAAATTAAGAGTTGAACACTTAACTGACTGAGCCACCCTGGTGCCCCTATTCAGATTATTTTGAGGGAGTGTGTGTGTGTGTGTGTGTGTGTGTGTTACAAGTTTTTAAAAAAATATTTTGGATATTAACCCCTTATCAGATATGTCATTTGCAAATATCTTCTTGCATTCAGTAGGATGTCTTTTCATTTTGCTAATGATTTCCTTCACGATGCAAAAGTTTTTANTACAAGTTTTTTTAAAAAATATTTTGGATATTAACCCCTTATCAGATATGTCATTTGCAAATATCTTCTTGCATTCAGTAGGATGTCTTTTCATTTTGCTAATGATTTCCTTCACGATGCAAAAGTTTTTATTTTGGTGGAGTCCCACTTGCATGAGGTCAAGTCCTGGTTCTAGCACTAATTAGCTGTAGAACCCCCAACTTCTCTGTCCTCACCCAGAAAACAGAGAAAATGCTAGTAATGTTTCTAAAGCCCTTAGAACAGAGCTTGGCACATGGCAAGCACCAAGTAAATATTAATAAATAACAAAAGGGAATGATTCTGTTTTTCAGGTTCTCTTTCAGACTTCACCCAGATGCATGCAGTTTACATTCTCATAATTATAGTGTGCAAACAATTTTGTAACCTGTATTTTTTTCTACCTGTAATCAGTCTTTATTTTCTAATTACCCTCATATCCACTTCCTTGAGTCTCACAGTGATCGTTCTGTGTTGTTTAGTATTTCATAATGATGTAGGCTACTTTATTAACCCTCCCTTTAATGCAGTATTTAGGTTATTTCCAGTGTTTGGCTATTGTACAAAGGCTGTATCTCATGTAGGAGTGACCAAAGAGAGAAGTTCCAGGAATGTGTCAGGGAGCCAAAGGGAGGAAAGAGGTATTGATGGGGAATGTGGTAAAAGCTTATGTGAGCCCCCCACACTGCCCCCCCCCAAAAGGTGCTCCTTTAATAGGAACCAAGTTTGAAGCCACTGAACCTGGAATCAAAAGAGCTCTATGTGGGCACCCAACCCACCAGCAATTTGGCATTTAGCCACTCTGCACCTTGGTGGCCATGCCATAGCCCTTGGGTCCCCGCTTGTCCCATGGAACTATGGAACTCGGGGAGAAGGGAAAACACTAAACACATGGAGGGAATTGTTCTGCTTGCCTAACTGCCATAAAGGTGGGGTTGATAAGTTAGTTTTAGGAAAAATTTCACCATTCCCAGGAGAAGTGGGAGGAGACGGGGGTGGGGGGGAGCAAGAGAGAGAGCGTGCACACGTGTGCACTTGTGAAACCCATAGAAGAATCTAGAATTGAAGCAGTGAGGCAAATAGTTGGCTGCTCTGACCCTTGATCCCTAGAAGCCAAGTTTATAGTTTTGCCTGAGGCTGGCCAGGACCTGGTAGTCCAGCTCCATCTACAAAACTGCCTTTGGCATAAATTCTAGATATGGCAAATCCCTGTTCTGAAATCTTTGGTTCTAGTCCTCTGCTCTATGTACTGGCCTTGGTCACATTCTTCATATATTCTCATATTAGGGGAGCAAGGTGGGACAACCCTGGGTTTCTGAAGCCTAGGCAAAGGAAGCCCTCACTGAGCACTATATTTGTTCAAGTAGTGAAGGATTTTATAAAAATGCATGCGTAGTTCATTTGAACCCCATAATTTGTTTTCTCTTTCTGGTAACCCTGGTATCATCAAATCGCACTAACGTGTGGCTTCATTTATCCCCTGGCCTACTATTGCACGCTACATCCCCCTGTGCCTCAGTGAAAGAGGCACAGGAGGGTGGGTGGAAGAGGGGCGGGAGGGGCTCTCTCCATCCTGTGTGTCATTTCCCTCCTCTTGCTTCTCTTTCCTCTGTGTATAATACTTTCTAGATTTTTTTTCAAAGATCTTGAGAATGGGAGAGCATGGTGGGGGGAAGGACAGAGGGACAGGGAGAAAGAGTCTTAAGCAGACACTGCACTGAGCGTGGAGCCTGATGTGGGACTCGATCTCATGACCCTGAGATCATGACCTGAGCTGAAACCAAGAGTCAGACATTTAACCGCCTGCAGCACCCAGCACCTCAGTACTTACTAGATTTTAAAGCCTTTTTATTTTTGACAAAAAATACATTTTGGGGCGCCTGGGTGGCTCAGTCGTTAAGCGTCTGCCTTCGGCTCAGGGTGTGATCAGGCTCCTTTGCTGGGAGCCTGCTTCTTCCTCTCCCACTCCCCCTGCTTGTGTTCCCTCTCGCTGGCTGTCTCTATCTCTGTCAAATGAATAAATAAAATCCTTAAAAAAATACATATAGACTGCTTTTACTTTTTAATAAAAAGGTGTGTTCAGACTAAGAGAAAAGCTGCAAAATTAGTACAAATAAATCCCATACATCTTTCATTCAGATTCCCAAAATGTTAACATTTAGGCACTTCTGCTTTATCATTTCCTCTCTCTCCTTCCCTCTCCCCACCCCACTGGACACAAACAGATATTTTCCCTATATCATTTGAGAGTAGATTACATACTCCTACCTCTTTCTCCCTATCCCTTAAGACTTCAGTGTGTATTTTGTACCAAATTCAGGAAATTTTATTTTGATGCTATACTTTTATCTAACATATAATCCACATTTAAATTTTGTCAACCCTCCCATTTTATATATATTATGTAGTGTTTCTTTGTAGCCTAGTTTTTATCTACAGCACATTTTCTATCCAGTATCTTTCCTGTCATGGTGCAGGATCACACGTTGCATTTCGTTGTCAAATCTCTTTAGCCTGCTTTAATCTGGAACACTTTTTCAGCCTTTGGCTTACAAGAGATTTTTAATTTTAAATTTTTAAGTTTTTAATGAATTAACTAATTAAAAGTGGGCTCCACACCCAATATGGGGCTTGAACTCATGACCCTGTAATCAAGAGTCACACACTAAAAAACAAACAAAAAACAAAACAAAAAGTCCCATACTTTACCAACTGAGCCAGCCAGGCATCCCAGCTTTGAAGAGATTTTTAAAGAACACAGGCTGTTATTTTATAGAATGTTTTCTCAATCTGGGGTTGTCTGATGTTTCCTTTTTTTTTTTTTTTTAAAGATTTTATTTATTCGACAGAGATCGAGACAGCCAGTGAGAGAGGGAACACAAGCAGGGGGAGTGGGAGAGGAAGAAGCAGGCTCACAGCGGAAGAGCCTGATGTGGGGCTCGATCCCATAACACTGGGATCACGCCCTGAGCCGAAGGCAGACGCTTAACTGCTGTGCCACCCAGGCGCCCCTGTCTGATGTTTCCTCATCACTAGGTTCAAGTCTGGCTGGGACATTGTATGAGAAAATATGTGTCCTTCTCAGGGTGCTGCGTCGGGAGGCACACAGTATCTGCCCCTCATTCGTGATAGTTAATCACCGAGGCAAGGCGTTGTCTAGCTTCTCCACTGTATTGTTAATATTTTACTGCTTGCTATTAACAGTCTGGGGGGCACTGTAAGGTCATGCAGATAATCTTGTTTTTTAAACTTTACACTTTGTATTTAGAATCTGTTGATGATCTCTGCATGAACCAATCTTTCACTGTGGTGACTGCAAAATGATGATTTTCCAACTCTACCACCCCCTTCACATTTATCAATTAGTATTTGACTGCAAGATAGGGCAGTTTGTCCCTTTCATTTGCTTGCCCATCCATCTGTCCATCATCTATCAATCTATCATATCTGTTTATCAGTTCAAACCCATGAATTCCTATTTTAATCAATTTATTATAATCTATTACTGTTCTAATATATTTTAATGCTCAGTGGTTTCAGATCAGTCCCTTCAAGCTGGCTCTTGTGTCCTTTTAATAATCTTCCATCATTTTTTGGAGCACTTTCTTACTTTCTGGCACAGGAAGATATTTCAGTCTCATCTTGTACCTTCCTTAACCCAGCCCTGGAATCATCCACTTTTAGGGAAGAATGATATTTAGAAGCCACAACATAGGGACTAGGTATTCATGGTTTCTAAAGTTTATATATTTACTATTACATATATGTTATTTTTTTTGAAGATTTTATTTGAGAGAGAGAAAGAGAGTGAAAGCACGGAGGGGAGGAGGGGCAGAAGAGGGAGAAGCAGGCTCCCCTCTGAGCAGGGAGCCCGATGTAGGGCTCAATCCCAGGATCCCGGGATCACAACCTGAGCTCAAGGCAGACATTTAACCAACCGAGCCACGCAGGTGCCCCTATAATATATATTATATAGATATAGATATCTATATAATTTTTTAGAATCCATGAGTTCAATTCCAATTTTACCCCAGGATTCCTCCCCCCTCCAAGATTTATTTATTTTTGAGAGAGAAAGGGCAAGCAGGGGGAATGGCAAGGGGGAGAGGGAGAGAGAGAAGCAGACTCCCCACTGAGCCCAACATGGGGCTCCATCTCTCAAGCCTGAGATCACGACCTGAGCCGAAATCAAGAGTCAGATGCGTAACCGACTGAGCCACCCAGACGCTCCTACCCCACAGGGTTCGGTGTCTTTTCTTATTCTACATTTATATTTCCCAGAAGCACAGTGAGAAACCTGGTTCCCAAGAGCATCAACATATTTTTCATATTTTCCATGTCCTCAAGCCTACAATTTACATTAAAAAATTTTACATTTGCATGCTTAGCCACAGTAAAAAAGCAAACTTAACTAAAAACAATTCAAGATTTGTTTGCAGTTCTTTAGTCTTTAACCTTCAGGTACCTAGTCCGAGTGCTGCACTCAGTCACTTGGGTTATTCTTCCCACCACCCACCTTCAGTGTGGCTGTAACTGTTAGTCTATTGAAATACCTGGGGGGTTATTTGTTTCATTTGTGTTTAGTTTTATTTCCCCACCCCTTGTTATTTTATTTTTCGACCTATGGAACATTATCATATTTCTAATAATCAAAACTGTCCAAAAAGATATACTCAGAGGTGTGTCCTTTCCATATAATTTTCATCTTTTTCCTCCTCCTCTTTCCTTTCTAACTTAACCACTTTATTTTCTGTTTTGTCTTTTCTGTATTTCTAGGCAAAAAAGAAAAGGTAGATACATGTATATTTTCTTATTTTCCTTTACTTTTTTGAACAGAAGTCTACCTGGCATATATTAGCTTCCAGTGTGAAACACCGTGATTCCACAAATATGAACGTCATGAAATGCACACCATAAGTGTAGTTACTGTTTGTCACAATACACCGTGACAATGATGTTATTGACTCTATTCCCCATGCTGTACTTGTCGTCCCTGTGACTTATTTATTTTGTAACTGGAAGTTTGCACCTTGTGATCCCCTTTACCTGTGTCATTCATCCTCTAAGGCTTACCCATCTGGCAACTACCACTTTGTTATCTATGAGTCTGTTTCTATTTTGTTTTTGTTTGTTTAGATTACACATATAAATGAAATCATATGGTATTTGTTTCTCTTTGTCTGACTTATTTCGCTTAGCATAATACCCTCTAAGTGCATCCATACTGTTATGACGGCAGAATTTCATTCTTTTCTATGGCTGAGTAATATTCCATTGTGTATATCCCAACTTCTTTATTCATCTATTGATAGACACTTAAGTTGCTTCCATATCTTGGCACTGTAAGTAATGCTTCAGTAAACATAGTGGTGCATATATCTTTTTGAATTTGTGGGTTTGTTTTCTTTGTAAATATCCAGAAGTGGAATTACTAGATCCTGTGGTACTTCTATTTTTAGTTTTTTTGAGGAAATTCCCTATTGTTTTTCAGAGTGACTGCTGTTTACATTCCCAACAACAGTGCCCAAGGGTTCCTTTTTCTCCACAGGTCACAAACACTTATTTCTTGTCCTTTTGATTTTAGCCATTCCGCCTAAGGTGATAGCTCATTGAGTTTTTGATTTGCATTTCCCAGGTGATTAGTGATGTCGAGCACGTTTTCATATGTCTGTTGGCCATCTGTATGTTGTCTTTGGCGAAATGTCTACTCAGTTCCTCTATCCATATTTTATTTGGCTTGTTTGTTTGGCATTGAGCTGTATAAGTTTTTATATATATGTATTTTAGCTATTAACCCCTTATCTGATTTATCATTTGCAAATGTCTTCTCCCATTCAGTAGGTTGCTTTTTCCTTTTGTATGGTTTCTTTCGCTGTGCAAACGCTTTTTAGTTTGGTGTAGTCCTAATTGTTTCTGCTTTTGTTTCTTTTGCTTGAGGAGACTTACCCAGAAAAATGTTGCTAAGGCCAATGTCTATGAGTTTACTACCAAGTGTTTTGTTGTGTTTTTTAGGAGTTTTGTGGTTTGAAGTCTTATACTTTGTCTTTAATCCATTTTGAGTTTATAATGTAAGAAAGTGGTCCAGTTTCATTCTTTTGCATGTAGCTGTCCAGTTTCCCCAGTACCATATATTGAAGAGACTGTCTTTTTCCTCATTGTATATTCTTGCCTCCTTTGTCATAGATTAATTGGCCATGTAAGTGTGGGTTTATTTCTGGGCTCCTGCTTCTGTTCCATTAATCTATGTGTCTATTTTTGTGCCCATACCATAATATTTTGATTGGTATAACTTTGTATTATAGTTTGAAATCTGGGATTGTGATACCTCTAGCTTTGTGAGGCTATACTCGCCCATGGCTGCTCCCAGCCAACACGAGCGAGGATGAACGCCTGCCCATTCCTGCCCAGTGCAGGACTCTTCTAATAGGCAACTTAGACTTGGGGACTTGCTACCATCCTGGCCGGAACTTTTTGGGAACTGGGCCACGGACTGGGACTGGTGCTCTTTGTACATAACCCTTCCTTCCCTCTCCCCATTGACAAGCGATGGACCTCAATTGCCATCTGAAAGCACCCATCTACTTCTGGTCACTTGACCTTTATCCTTCACAGGCACTTGTCCCAGTAATCGCCTTGCATGCTCAATCCTGTTGTAAGTGTCTGCAGCTCCTGGCCCTGAACTGGCACTTCGAGATTGCTAGAATTGAGCACTAATTCTCTTCTGTATTTAAAATTGCCCCTCCCAGAGGGCCTGGAGGCAGTGTCCTTTATCACTCTGACTTTCTTTCCTAACCATAATGTCCTTCTCTCCAACTTGCATGAGGATAATTATCCTCCTTCCCCAGGGAAGGGGAAGACTCCTGCCCAATCCTTAACACTGGTCCTCCGGACAAGCCCAGATGGGTCAGCATCCCAGACTAAACAGTGCAAGCTCACGCTGAGGCCCCAAATGAAGAAGCCATGTTGCACCACTCATGGAAACCTTTGCTCAGAAGGCTCAGTTACTGAGCGGAAGGCTCCCACTCTTACAGAATTTGCAGAAAAGCTCAGAGAAGCTGCTGTTTCCTAGAAATTAGGGTTCCTACATTATTTCAGGAATCAGTGCAATTATGCCAGTTAGGCTGGTATACTTCGAATTACAAAGGGCTTATATTCTTGGATGACTATGCAATACTATATATATATATATATATATATATATATATATATGTATACTTATACACATACACACACATATACTTATATATACATGCAAATATACATGTAATTGTTATGCACGTATTTTATGTATAATTTACATAATCACATAGAAAATACCCCATATACAATATAGAATGACATCTTTATAGAAACTTTACAAACATCCCCTTTCTTTTGTTCTCTTCATATCCTGACAGAACAGTATCAGAAACTTTTAAAAGGGCAATAATACAGCCTAACTACCCAATTAGTACCTAGAATGATAACATTATCTTCTTTCAACACTCCTCCCAAACACACCCTCAGAAAATATAGAGAAGATACTGGACTAAAAATGTAGTCACATTTTTGTGTTACAAATTTGAAAGCTTTGACTTTCAAATTTGCAAAACTTAGGGCGTTATCCTAATCATATTCTGCCCCTTTTGGAAAGCAAGGAACACAGAGAAAGAACTAAAGGTGCTTTGTGTAATATAGCTATTGGCTATATTGTGAGAGGGAGATACCTAGGAAAGTGTGAGACAGTTGGGAGACACGTTCTCTCCGTCCTTTGAGATTTAAACCCTATTGTCTCAGAACTGTCCTTTCTCTGTGTGTTCTGTGCTGGACTGTTGAGGGAAGAAAGTGGAGTGTCTGAAAATTAGAACCGCGGGTCTGCTCTAAAGGGTTGGGGTTGAAAGACGGGTATCACCGAATATCCTGCTGAGCCACAAACCCTAACATTCCCCCCCCCCCACACTCTGAGGTATGATTCCAGATGCAGACTACGGAAAATGTACAGCAAGCAGAGGGCAGGGGACACTGGGATAAGATCAGTCCCTCCAAGTAGAAGGCCTTGGTATATTGGATGGAAGGCAGGGGGGATATGAGGTGAGCAGGAAATCTAAATTAGGAGTTGGAGGGTGGCCTTTGTGAGGAATTTAATTTTCTGGACGTAGTTTTAATTATACCCCTTCTACACTGAATTTCCTTAAGTTTCTTCCAAATATTTCAGTGTAGTCTGACCTACCTGGACAATGTTGTGGGGTGGTTTCTTGGTGGACAACAAGGTCAGACTTCCCTTGGTACCTGAGGAGAAAGCATGCCATCTTCTCACAGAAGTGGGGCTGCAGGTGGTGGCCAGTAGGTCTGGAAGGGTGCTACCCCCCAGCACAGTCGAGAGCAGGGCTGAAGAACTATTCACAGGGGGACTGCTCATGAGAGAGACCGGATAGGAGCATTGACTTCCTGATATTTACCAGGAAATGAGAGAACCCAGTCTGGAGGCCATCAGTAATGGTCCCCACAGGGTGAGAAATACCCACACGAGCCTGTGTGGAGATATTGACTAGAGTCCTCTGCACAATTTTCATATGACAAAAAGTAGGTCTGCCTGTGCTGTGTTTTGCTGTGGGACAAAACAACCGCAGACTCAGAATGTTACAATATTTTGAGATGACTTATGAGAACTTCCCCGTGGGAAGTTTGGAGAGGACTGACCGGGAAGTTGGGCAGCCCCCACAGACCAGTCTAACACCACATCAGAATGATAGAACTTACTTTCTTGATGATTTTGACCTCAGATCCCTTGGGAGTGTCACCTTGTATCCAGAGGAGAAATAGCATTGAAGTAAGGCAGACAGACTTTGTGCTACGCCGTAAGGAAAAGGTGGCCCTATAATTCAAGGGGCTCTTTGAAGAAGCGCTTAACATGCATTTGAAAAATATTCCACTGTTAGTAAGTCACTAAGGATCCATTATGTTTCCAAAAGTTTATCTCGCTTTCTCCAACCACTCATGACTCTTACCTGCTTAGACAACTGTGTTATTTTAGAAGGGCCAATTTCTTCCTCTCAGGGAGCTACCTCTTACTATAGTTCCTAGACAAGCATGAGTGGCAGGGACTCGATGAGGAATTGTCTCTTAATTTGAGGATATTTATGAAAAATAATAGAATGTACATTATCTAGAATTAAGCAGCAGATTAAAGACAGAAATCTGTTGCCTTCTTTGCACATCCGGAAGCTGTCAAGAACTATCTGTGGTACTGAATTGGGAAATTGATCAAACTTTTAAGTAGAAAGAAGCTGGTAGCATAAGATTTTCCTCTGGCATGTTAACAAAGTTTTGTTTTTTATTTGGCCAATAGGACTTACCTGCACGCTGGATGCGAGGGGCTGGGCTGGGTCTGGCAGGAATATTTGAAACAGATAGGGGTCAACCATTCTTTCACACAAGATGTACTAACTGTTGTACTTTTGTTGATTCTAAGTTGTTCCCAGTTCAGGATCTCTTACCATCAACAGCATCCGTTGATGGCTGCTGGCCTGCGGCAATCCTGCTGTCGTCGTCATGTGCGGGTCCACATGGCCATCGCTCTTCAAGTCCTCGCTTCAACAGAGTAAGGTGCGTTGTTGGAATGATATGTGTTGAGTTTCATAAGTTTACCAGTCTAACCACTTCTAAGTGTACAGGTCAGTGACATTAGGTGAATTCTCACTGTTGTGTAACCCTCACCACCATCCGCCTCCAGAACTTTATCATCCCAAATGGAAACTCTATCCATTCAACACTAACTGCACATTCTCTCTTCCCTCCAGCCCTGGTAACCACTGTCTACTTCCTCACTGAATTTTGACTAATCTAGGTAACTCATATAAGTGGATTCATACATTATTTGTCCTTTTGTTACCAGCTTATTTCACTTAGCGTAATGTCCTCAAGGCTCATCCGTTTTGTAGCATGTATCAGATCTCCCCTTTTATAGGCTGAAAAAAATTTCATTGCACTCATATACCATGTTTTGTTTATCCATTCATCCATCAGTGATTTACAATGTTTTTAAAAAAGCAGCTTGACTGAGATCTAATAGGAAACATATTTCAAGTATACTTTTTCTCCTCTTCTACACACACACACACACACACACACACACACACACACACACACACACACATCCATAAAGCCATCACCACTATATGGCATTACAGAAAAGTACAAGGGCATAGATTACATATTAGAGAAGCAAACGTTCATTGTTGGAGGAATGACCAAAATCTTACAGCTTCTTGCAAGGCACCTACAGAGTATTTTAGGAGAGATTAGAAAGAGGATTACTTATGAGCCCGTAAAAACTTTACTGCTACTTTCCCAGGCCAAGCACTGCATCTGAAAGCAGGAAGAATTGCCAGATTCTTCAGAACAGGTTTCAAAGCAGTGACCTAGGTGACTTGAACTATTGTTAAGGAGTTGGGCAATCATCTGTTAGGAACTTTTTATTGAGTTTGAACAGAAGCTGCTCAATTTCCAGAGGCAAGTGGTTCAGTTGTGCCTGAAACAAAACTACAGATGTAGCCCAGTGTGAAATACCCACGAAACCCCAGGGCTCTTCAACAGCCTCCAACTTAGACTGTCAATGTTAACCGTTCCAGAGACAGCAAGATTCTTAGCACAGGTTGTAGATTATTTGGGCCTAAATAAGTCTGAAGGAGCTCTTTAAGCATAAAGTAAGCGTTCTAAAGACCAGAAAGCTCCGTGTCTGGCTTTAGTGGCAGGCTTTGTTTTTCCTTGGTGGCTCGTCAAAAAATGATATCTCCTATGATCGACAGCATCTTCAATTCGAAGAAATGTGGTAATTAGGAAAAGACATGAAAAGTAGCTCAATCTTCTAAGCAAGACATTTCTGGTTGCCATCTACTTCTTGAGACGCATTTGTGCCCTTCACTCTGGGTCTCAGGAGACCACAGCCAGAGCCACCACAAGACGATGGGATCGCACCTAGCTGGAAGGTCCACCTGATCAACCGCACCTAGACAGTCCTATTTACATATTACTCATCCAATTACATACGTTTAAATGATCACTTCAGACTTTAAATTCCCCTTTGTCCTAATCCCTTCCCTTTCGTGGTACTTTCTTGCCTACCTTATCTAGGCAGAGGAAAACACTGATTCACCACAAATGACCAGGGTGCTTGTGGGGAGACTTCTGTGTTTACTTTGCACCAGAACATATCAGCATTATCTGAGAAATGGCTTTGGAATGTTTTGTGGGTCTTCCCTTGAAGGGAGAGGAGCAGAGTTAAACACCCAGCCTTTCACGCATTTTGACTACTGCGCTAGAGAGTTCAGTTTCTCTCCCAGCCCAGTTAGTGTTTTCCGCCTCCCCGCTCGCTCGTTGCTGGGTTTTCCCACACACCGCTTGAGAAAGAAGGTTGTTGTATAGCTTCATTTAACTCCTCTCCATTCTGTGGCATCTGTGCTGCAGAGAGCGCTGAATAGCAAATTGCCTATAGAAAGGTTGCCTTGAAAAGATCGATTCAGTGAAGGAAAAGGAAATATTTTATTGAACTGATCAGATACTAAGTTTGGAAAATAATCAACATTGCATTTTATCGATCGAGCCTCTATGACCACGTAGACATTGGGCCTTGTTAATATTCAACACTCTATGGAGTGATTCTGTTTTAGCCCTGCCCCCTCTCTCCTCCCTGACAATACCACTCTGGAGACAGAAAACTGGGCCTTGGAAGAGTTAAGCAACCAGCTCAGGATCTCACAGCTGTAAAGTTGGGGTTGGGTCATGGTAATGGTTTTGTTGTGACACAGTTGACATATAACATATAACATTCTATTAGTTTCAGGTGTACAACATGACAATTGAAATTTGTATGTATTGTGAAATTATCACCATGATAAGCCTCGTAAACTTCTGTCCCCTCACATAGTTACAAATTTTTCCCCCTTTGGTAAGAACTTTTAAGGACTCCTCTCTTGGTAACTTTCAAATACACAACACAATATTATTAATTACAGCTCCCATGCTCTCCATTATATCCCCAGGACTTATAACTGGAACTTTGTACCTGTTGCACCTTGACCCATTTCTCCCACCCCATACATCTTGCCCCTGACAACTGCCCATCTATTCTTTGTATCCATGAGTTCCGTTGTTTGGCTTTGTTTTGTTTCAATTCCACATATAGGGGAGATCGTACAGTATTTGTCCTTCTCTGGCTTATTTCGCTTAACATAACGCCCTCGGGTTCAATCCATGTTATTACAAATGGCAAGGGTTTCTTCTTTTTTATGGCCGAATGATCTTACGTTGTAGATATATACCACATTTTTTTCTTTTTCTTTTTAAAATTGAAGTATAGGTGACATCCAATGTTAATTTCAGGTGCATGACATAGTGATTTGACAATTCTATGTATTACGTGGGGTTCACCATGATAAGTGTAGTTACCACCTGTCCAAATACTAAGTTATTACAGTATTATTAATTGTATTCTCCATGCTGTACTTTACATCCCCATGACTGACTTATTTTATAACTGGAACTTTGTGCTTTTTTTTTTTTNTTTTTTAAGATTTTATTTATTTATTTGACAGAGATAGAGACAGCCAGCGAGAGAGGGAACACAAGCAGGGGGAGTGGGAGAGGAAGAAGCAGGCTCCTAGCAGAGGAGCCTGACGTGGGGGCTCGATCCCATAACGCTGGGATCACGCCCTGAGCCGAAGGCAGACGCTTAACCGCTGTGCCACCCAGGCGCCCCCGGAACTTTGTGCTTCTTAATCCCCTTCACCTATTTTGCCCATCCCCATATCTCCCTCCCTTCTGGAAACCACCCATTTGTTCTCTGTATTTATGACTGGTGTGTGTGTGTGTGGGGGGGTGTGTTTTAGGTTCCACATGTAAGTGAAATCATATGATATTTGTCTTTTTCTGTGTGACTAATTTCACTTAGTATAATACCCTCCAGTCCATCCATGTTGCCACAGATGGCAAGAGCTCATTCTTTTTATGGCTGAGTAACATTCCACTGTATGTATATATACCACATCTTCCTCATTCATTCATCTACTGATGGACATTTAGGCTGCTTCCATATCTTGGCTATTGTAATTGATGCTGCAATAAACATAGGGTTACATATATATTTTTGAATTAGTGTTTGTGTTTTCTTTGGGTAAATATCCAGCAGTGGAATTACTGGATCATATGACATTTCTATTTTGATTTTTTGAGGAACCTGCATATTGTTTTCCAGAGTGGTTACACCGATTTATATTCCCATCAACAGTGCATGAAAGTTTCCTTTTCACCACATCCTTGTCAGCACTTATTATTTCTTAATTCTTTGATATTAACCATTCTGACCAGATAAGTGTAAGGTGATACCTCATTGTGGTTTTCTTTAACATTTCCCTGATGATTAGTGATGTTGAGCTTCTTTTCATGTGTCTGTTGGCCATCTATATGTCTTCTATAGAAAAATGTCTATTCGGGGGGCACCTGGGTGGCTTAGTCTGTTAGTTTTGGTGTTGGCTCAGATTATGATGTCATGGGTGATGAGATCAAGCCCTGTGTTGGACTCTGTGCTCTATGGGGAGTCTGCTTGAAGATTCTCTCCTTCTCACTCATTCTGTCTCGAGCTCTCTCTCTGTCTCTCTAAAATCTTTTTAAAAGTCTATCGGCCAACATAATATAATAAAAAATTAAAAAAAAAGACATCTGCCCCATAAAAAATAAAATAAAAAAATAAAAGTCTATTCAGGTCCTCTGTGCATTTTTAAAAAAAAAAGATTTTGTTTTAGTGCAAGTGGGGGGAGGGGGAGAGGAAGAGAGAGAGTCTCAAGCAGACTCTGTACTGAGTATGGAGCCCATTGCAGGGCTTGATCCCACAACCCTGAGATCAGGACCTGAGCTGAAATCAAGAATTGAACACACAAGACTGAACCACCCAGGTGCCCCTGTCCATTTTTAAAATCAGACTGTTTTTTTGGTGTGGAGTTGTATGACTTCCTTATACATTTTGGATATGAGCCCTTATCAGATATATCATTTGCAAATAGCTTCTCCCATTCAGTAGGTTGCCTTTCCATTTTGTTGATGGTTTCTTTCAACTGTGCAAAAGCTTTTTATTTTGGAGTAGTCCCAATTAGTTTCTTTTGCTTTTGTTTCCTTCCCTGATGAGACATATCTAGAAAAATGTTGCTAGGCTGATGTCCAAGAGATTACTGCCTATGTTTTCTTTCTAAGAGTTACATGATTTCAGTTCTCACGTTTAAGTTTTTAATCCATTTTCTGTTTGTTTTTGTGTATAGTGTGAGAAAATGGTCCACTTTCACTCGTTTGCATGTAACTGTCCAGTTTTCCCAGTGTCATTTTTTTTTTTTGAAGAGACTGTGTATTCTTGCCTCCTTTGTCATAGGTGAATTGACCATATAAATGTGAGTTTATTTCTGGGCACTCTCTTCTGTTCCAGTGATCTATGTGTCTATTTTTGTGCTGGTACTATACTGTTTTGATCACTACAGCTTTGTAGCATAGCTCGAAATCTGGGATTATGATACCTTCAGCTTGTCCTTCTTAAGATTACTTTGGCTGTATGGGTTCCATCAAACTACCATAGTTCCATACAAATTTCAGGATATTTTTTCTAGTTCTGTTAAATATACTATTGGTATTTTGATAGGGATTGCATTAAATATGTTGATTGCTTTGGGTAGTATGTAAATTTTAACAATCTCAATTATTTCACTCCATGAGCATATTATCTTTCCATTTATTTGGGCTGTTTTCAATTTCTTTCATTAAAGTCTTATAATTTCTAGAGTATAGTTCTTTCACCTCCTTTGTGAAATTATTCTTTTTTGATGCAATTATAAATGGGATTATTTTTTCAAAATTTCTTTCTGCTACTTTGTTATTAATGTGTGGAAATGCAACAGGTTTCTATATATAAATCCTGAAACTGTACTGAATTCATTTATTAGTTTTAATAGTTTTTAGTGGAATCTTTAGGATTTTCTGTATATAGTATCATGTCATCTGTGAATAGAGAGTTTTGCTTCCCTACCAATTTGGATGCCTTTTTTGTTTTCCCGCCTAATTGTTCTGGCCAGGACTTTCTATACTATGTTGGATAAAAGTGGCAGGAGTGTGAATCCTTGTCCTGTTCCTGATCTCAGAGGAAAAACTTTCAGCTTTTCACTGTTGAGTAAAATGTTAATTGTGGGTTTGTCATATATGGCTTTTATTATGTTGCAGTATGTTCCTTCTATATCCACTTTGTTGAGAGTTTTTATCAGAAAATGTTGTTGAATTTTATCAAGACTTTTTCCTGTATCTATTGAGATGATCATATGATATTTATCCTTCATTTTGTTAATTTGGTGTATCACAGTGATTGATTTGCAGATATTGAACCACTTTGGCATCGCTGAAATAAATTCCACTTGATCATGGTGTATGATCCTCTTAAGATATTGTTGAATTTGGTTTGCTAATATTTCGTTGAGGGTTTTTGCATTTATGTTCATCAGGGATATTGGCCTGTAATTTTCTTTCATGTCCTTGTCTGGTTTTGATGTCAGGGTAATGCTGGACTCATAAATGAGTTTGAAGTGTTCCCTCCTCTTCTAACTTTGGAATAGTGTGAGGAGAGTAAGTACTCTTTAAATGTTTGATAGAATTCATCAGGGAAACCATCTGGTCCTGGACTTTTGTTTTTTGGGAAGCTTTTGATTACTGATTCAATCTCCTTACTAGCAGTTGGTCTGTTAAAATTTTCTATTTTTTCATAATTCAGTCTTAGTAGATTTTATGTTTCTTGGAATTTATTCTTTCCTTCTAGGTTGTCTCAATTATATATAATTGCTCATAGGAGTTATCAGATACTAAGGGACTTTGCTTACCAGCATAATTTGCCCACAGCTACATGAGGGTATTCAGTAATTTAAAGTATACAGTGTTTTCCATTTTGTTCCATTGTATCCATTCTATTCCAGCCACATTATCGGGTACAGATACAATTCGCAATCATAGATGCTCGATTGTGTCTTTTTACCCCACAGAACTTATTACTTTAAATTAGGTTTTTAAAATTATACCTTTAAAAGTTTAGAAGTAGCAACATCTATTTTTAAAATGAAGCCCTATTAAAAATGTCTCACGAAGACATGCTGCAGATGATCACAATTTGTTTTCTCACGCTAGGAATATTTAGTTCGGAGCCAGTACACATACGGCTAGCATGACAGATGTTGGTTGGAGCCTTATGATACCTGCAGATGAGACAGTTGCCAAAAATGAGCTGCTGCCCGTCCTGAGAGCAGTGAATGGTGCTTTACGAGGCCGCATCTCTGAGCAAGGAAGCCTGGGAGTTAAGTGCGAAGAAGCCTGATTGCTGAGTGCGGGTGACTGGATTTTAGTCCCTGAGCCCATGTGAAGGGAGGTTCCTGGGGATTTGTTTCTAGCAGGGAGTTGTGCAGGCAGAGCTTGGCTTCAGGGTGATGATCTGAACACAGGAGAAGGTACCCTGGGGGCAGGGGAATAAGAGGCTGTGGCAGCAGAGCCTGAACCAAGGAGAGAGAAAGGAGAGGGGTGAGGGGCGAGGCTGGAGAGCTAATCAAGGAGGAATCCAAGGGTCTTGGCAATCTGCTGAAAGATGGTTTTGCTTACTGCTCTTTCCATGCTCAGTGCCTACCAATAATTGCTCCATCCGTGCTTTACTGAGTGAGTGGATTCCTGCAGATGGGAAGGAAAGAAGAGCTTAAGATGTCATTGAAAGTCCTGGCCTTGGTGCTTGAGGGGACAGTGGTGTGGACAGAGGTTTGGAACTCTAGGGCTGGAGCAGGAACGGGAGGGAAGATGATGTGTTCAGACTGGGTTTGCTGAGTGGTCATCGGCACGCCTGTCTTCTTCCGGTTCTGTCCTTCCTGTGACCTGTACCTTGGTCACTTCTGTCAGCTTCCTCCAATTACATCAGAGCACCTTTTTTTTTTTTTCTTTTGCTGTCTTTTCAGTTAAATAATCTTGTTTTTAAGAAATCTACCAGTACTTTCATGCTCCGTAGAAAAATTCCATCGTCTTTGGACAGCAGCGGCTATTAGAGCTTAGTAAGACCAAAATGCCCAGTAAATAGGGAGGGGCACTCTGTTTAAGTGAATTTTTCTCTGGTCCTTCAGGTTAAGTAGAAAGCCTTAAAAAAAAACCCAGCTTGGGAGAAATGTTTGTAACAAGAAGTCTCCTTTCAGGGTGCCTGGGTGGCTCAGTTGCTTGAGCCTCTGGCTCTTGGTTTCAGCTGGGGTCATGATCTTGGGGTTGTGGGATGGAGCCCCACATGGGCTCTGCACTCAATGGGGAGTCTGCCTGGGGATTTTCTCCCTCTGCCCCTCCTGCCTCTCACACACACACTCTCTCTCTCTAAGAAAAAAAAACAAAAAACAAAAAAACAACCCTACTTTTCTTTGAAGGCAGATGGTTGATGGTTACTGTTAATAAAAATTATTTAAAACTTATAAATAAGAAAAAAAGATGGGCAGCATATTCTCAGTGATGACGCTGTCCTCTGGGGCATTCTTCAGCCCTTCCAGGGGTCATTATCTGGGCCAGGGCTTCTCACCTTTGACACTGTTGACATTTGGGGCACGATAATTCCTTGTTGTGAGGTCTGTCCTGTGCATCGTAGGGTGTTTACCAGCACCCCTGGCCTTCACTCACGAGATGCCAGTCCCCCCAAACCCCACCCTGCCCAGGGCCTCCCCACTCCTGGCTACCAAGTGCTGAGTTGTGACCAAACAAGTCTCCACATAATACCAAGTGTCCCCTGGATGGCAAGCTCTCTCCTGGTTGAGAATGGCTCATTTAGAAGAACGAGCATTGGTTTGGCTCTCCTGTTCCCTATTAGTTACGGTCTCAGACTCCGTGAACTTCCCTGGTAATTTGCAGGTCTTGTTCTGTAGAGATGCAGATCGTTTCTGCTCAGTAGGAGAGAGATCCCCAATTTATGATTTTGTATCATCTGGGAGGGTCTTGACCAGTTTTGTGTCTAAACTAGGAACTTAATTCCAACATTCCTTTATCAATGTCTACAAATAGACTGTTTCTCAGCACGCTCTTTGAGCCACGCGAACCTTCTTCCTTCTCCTCTCTCTTTAATAAGTGAATTGAATAAGCTTTTGGTGCATGTTTGGTGTATATGTTTGGAGAAACATAGTTTTAACTTCTGTGAAAATTCTACTTTAGCGTGACTGACTTTTCCTTTCCGGGCTGGTGTGACCTGGGGTCACCATAGTGAACTTGGGGTCAGAAGGCTCCAACTTTCAGATTTGGTGTTCAGGTCTCCTCAGATCTATCTCTGGGGTACTTTTAAATTCTTCCTGTCTTTCTGTTTGCTCTTTTTATCCCCATTGTCACTGACCTGGCTGGGCCCTCCTCATTTCCACATGGACTTTCATTTCCAGAATCTTCCCAGCTGGCCCCTCAAGTCTAGTTGTTCCCTCCCTCCCTCCCTCCCCCTCCCTTCCTTCCTTGAACAAGGATTCTTGAACCATGGCTGAGACCTGCTGCTCCCAGGACAAGGATGCCAGGATCAGAGAATTTCTGAATTGAGACAGCTGGTCTTTCAGATTCAGGGTTTAGGGGTTTAGGGCTATGGTTTAGGGTTAGAGTTTCAACACAGAGAGGAGACTGAGACCTGCAGAAGCCCAGTAGCTAATTAAAGTCACATGGTGAGGGAGAGGAATATTCTTAAAGAGGTTGGCGGTCAGTTTGAATGTGCCCCGGACAGTCCCTGGAAATTGACTTTGTGCATAAATCTCAGATATCATCCTGTTCTGCATTCACTTCCATTTTAAAAGAGCAGGAAATGTTTGCGTTCATGGGTGTGGAGAATGCCGGTGCCAATTAATCCGAAACGGGCTTCACTCAACATCGTCCAGAGGAGTGCTGTATTTGTATGTAGGTCTTTCCTTTGGCGTTAGGACCCACCTGCTTTAACACCACAAAGGCCTGGCTTTTTCTGCCATTCATTTGACTGTGTAGCAGGTTTTTCCTGATTCTCCCACAATTAACTCTATTTGCTTATCACTGTGTGTTTCTGCTTTCTGCCTGCCCTCGGGCCTCCCAGTGGCACTTCTGTCTCCTTTCACAAGTACCACCTTCTAACCTCTCCTGGATTTTGGCTCTTCCACAGAATCCACAAGTGAGTTAGTCCCTTAATTAAAAAAAATTTCCCCACAAGCATAAATGGATCAGCTTGGTGTTAGATCCCCTTTATCTTCGCAAGATTGCACAGACTACGGTACGTATGGCATTGTGAACTGGGAAGCTTGACCAGAGCCCACGAAAATACAGGTTCCCCCCACTATGGGAAATTCGAGTGTGCCCAGGAAAACTTTCATAAGCCACATGGTATAAAAGCAAGAGTATCTCCCGCTTTCTGAAAGTTTCTGTTAAGCCACTTTGCTTTTTGGAAAGACCTACATCAGTACAGTCACAATCTGTTTTTGTAAAAGTGAAAATCATCTTTGGATTTAATGCACACTAACATAGGTCTTTTGTAAAGTGAAGTAAGTGTAGTGTGAGGAAAGCAGGGGTTACCCATATCTTTTTTTTTTTTTTTAAGATTCTATTTATTTGAGAGAGAGTATGTGTGCTCATGAGTGGGGGAAGGGGCAGAGGGAGAAGCAGATTTCCCTGCTGATCAGGGAGCTTGACACAGGGCTTGATCCCATGACCCATGAGATTATGACCTGAGCCAAAATCAAGAGTTGGACGTTTAACCGACTGAGCCACCCAGGCACCCCCGAACTGTGTTTTTCATAAGAAACAAGAGATGATGGTACTGGTGTGGGGATGAGGAATGTGGTGGTAGAGAGAATGGGAATTAGAGCTCCTGTTCTATACTCTGCAGGCTTCAGACTACCTTCTCCTTACTCCCCTGAAATATGTGCCTATGATTCTAAATATCCCTGAATTAAGAAAGAGCTTCTATATGAATTAGGAATTTGTGAATGACTGCTCATATTAGAGACTTGAAAAAGTAATGGCTAAATAAGTTATCTCTCTCTTCTATAAATGAAATGTAGAAGTAGGTAGTCCAGAACTGATGAAATGGCTCCATGGCATTATTTTCAACTCATGGCTTCCACTTTCAACATTGCCTCAAGCTCCTAGATAGATGCTGAAGCTCCAGCTATTACATCCGCATTCATGAGTTCCCAAAGAAGGAAAATAAGGGCTTAGCCTCTCCTTTTAAAAAAAAAAATTATTTAAATTCAATTATCCAACATATAATACATCATTAGTTTTTTTTTAATGATATGTTAGTCCCCATACAATACATCATTAGCTTTTGATGTAGTGTTCCCTGATTCGTTGTTTGTGTATAACACCCGGTGCTCCATGCAATAAGTGCCCTCCTTAATACCCATCACTGGGCTAACCCTTCCCCCCACCCCCCTACCCTCTAAAACCCTCAGTTTGTTTGCCAGAGTCCATAGTCTTTCATGGTTTGTCTCCCCCTCTGATTTTGCCCCCTTCATTTTTCCCCTCATTAGTTTTTAATGTAGTATTCAATGATTCATTAGTTGTGCATAACACCCAGGGCTCATCATATCACGTGCCCTCCTTAATGCCCACCACCCTGTTACCCCATCCGCCCACCCCCTCCCCTTCCGAAATTCTCAGTTTGTTTCCTAGAGTCAAGAGTCTGTCATTGTTTCTCTCCCTCTCTGATTTCTTCCCATTTGGTTTTCCCTCCCTTCCCCTATGATCCTCTGCACTATTTCTTATGTTTCACGTATGGGTGAAACCATATGATAATTGTCTTTCTCTGCTTGACTTATTTCACTTAGCATAATCCGCTCCAGTCCATCCATGTTGATGTAAATTGTAGGTATTCATCCTTTCTGATGTTAGCCTCTCCTTTTTGAAGAATTTTCCCAGAAGGTCCATTTCTCACTTCCAGTGATATTTTTGTTTATGGTTTCCATATAGTCAAATCTGTCTTGTTTTTGTTTACACTTTTCTGGTCTTGGTGCAATACTAAAAAGAGCTTCCTAACTTAGGTATCATAAATATATTCTATATGCTATCTGGAAATTTTAGAACTGTTTTTTCTCTTTCTTTTTTAAATTTTTAATTTTTTAAAAAACTTTATTTGAGAGAGAGAGCACAAGCTGGGGTGGGGGAGGAGAGAGGCAGAGGGAGAAGCAGACTCCTTGCTGAGCAGGGAGCCCAATGTGGGTCTCGATCCCAGGACCCTGGGATCATGACCTGAGCTGAAGGCAGGCAGATGCTTAACCCACTGAGTCACCCAGGCACCCCTGTTTCTTCTTTTTAGATTTAGATCTGAAATTTATGTTTATAGTGTGGGGTAGGGATCTAACTTTCTTTCCCAAATGGCTGCTCTAAGGGGACATTTTCTTTAACCCATGTATTTGTTCATCTTATAGCCACTAGCCAAGACCCTTCCCTAGACAATGCAGGAGGCAACCACACACATTCTCCCCCCTGCCCCAACCCAGATTTCATTAAGACCCATACTCAGGGGTGCCTGTGTGGCTCAGTCGGTTAAGCATCTGCCTTTGGCTCAGGTGATGACCCCAGGGTCTTGGGATCGAGCCCCGCATCGGGCTCCCTGCTCAACAAGGAACCTGCTTCTCCCTCTGCCCCACCCCTTTGCTCTCATGCTCTGTCTCACTCGCTCTCTCCCTCAAATAAATAAATAAAATCTTAAAAAAAAAAAAAGACCCATACTCATTTGTTTGCCCTTGTATTTCTAACCATTCCATTTTTAGTTTTAACCTCTGGGCCCCAGGACATGTCTCTGTTTGCACTCACATGACATTATGATCTAGTTCACATACTCCTCCCACGTAAGACTATGAGCACCTTGAAAGTAGAGACTGTCTTTTTTTTTTTTTTAAGATTTTATTTATTTGAGAGAGAGAGAGACAGCGAGAGAGCACGAGTGGGGAAGAGAGGAAGAAGCAGACTCCCTGCTGAGCAGGGGGCCCAACACGGGGCTCCATCCCAGGATCCTGGGATCATGACCTGAGCCGAAGGCAGATGCTTAACGACTGAGCTACCCAGGCGCCCCAAAAGTGGAGACTGTCTTGATCAACTCTATCTCCAGCATTACAACTTAGCAATCTCCTCAATCAACAGTTGTTACGTGGGCAGATGCACGGAGCACTGCCATGTTGCCTACCATTTATTGTTGGTTCGTTTAGGTTACTTCTTAATGGCACAGTGGGAGGCACCTTAATCTTATCATTACCATGCTTCCAGATCTCTTCTGCAGGTTATTTTTGAGAAGGTTTCCTAAGCAAAATTAATCCCTTTAAAGCTGTTTGGATTTCAGGTCGCTTCAGCTTGGTGGATTTCATTTTCGTGCACAGCTTACGGGCAGGGGTCTCTACCCATTCATTCCAGTAACTACAGGTGACCCTCGAGCAACATATGGGTGAGAGGGACTACCCCTCCCCCACCACACAGTCAAAACTCCTTGTCTAATTTCTGACTCCCCAAAAACTTAACTAGTAGCCTACTGTTGACCAGAAGCCTTACCGATAACATAAACCGTCGATGAACACGGATTTTCATATGTTTTGTATACCCTATTCTTACACCAAAGTAAGCTAGAGAAAAGAAAAGGTTACGAAGAAAATCATAAGAGAAAACACGTATACAGTACTGTGCTGTGAGAAATTCATGTGTGAGTGGACCCACATAGTTCAAGACTGTATTGTTCAAGGCTCCGCTGTACCCGTCAGCCGTAGTTCCAAGACTCTAGTACTTAGAGGACCCTCCCAGGGACACTGAGGCAACTGTCCATTCAGGAAACATTTGGGGGGAATCTACCGCCTGCAGGATGTCACGCCAGCCTGGGTGGGGAGGCAGAGCTGAGTCAGGAGCTCACGACGCCACAGTGAGGTCAAGTGCATTTTGACAGGTTTCTGAGGTGAGTGGATAGAAAACACGGCTAAGGCTGCCCTCTAGGTCTGCGATGCTGAGGAGCGGGCAGCCTGGCTTTGGTAGAAAGGCGGCACTACCCCAAGTTGGGGAGCTTGGGGGCAGAGAGGGAGCACATAAGTTCTCCTTCACAGTTTAGCAGATGAGCTGTCTCCCTTGGGACTGTGAGTAGGAAGAAGCAAGTGGGATCGTGTCCACCTGAGGAGATGGCTTTCTTTCCTACTTCGGGAAGTCTCCTCTGCATTCAGGGAATAGGTACAGACTGAATTCTGGGGGGGGGGGGTCCTTTCTTCTTTCTTGAATCTCTTTTCCCTTTTACTCCAGGTTGTGGGGTGTGTCCAGAGGGAGGGCCTGGCGAGCACCCCGCCAGCCCTGATTCGAGACTGAGTTGATCGTATCGGGTCTTTTAACCACGTCTGTCTGGCTAGATACCACAGCCCCATTTTCCCCAAGAGCCCACTGACCTAGATAATAGAAGCTCAAAGCACCCCTACCCCATCTTCCTCAGAACCTTTGGCTCCTTTCAAACCCCAGCTCCAGCCCATCCAGTAACACATTAACCTGGCTTAGTGCCTGCTTATCTCTTCTTCCTTCCTGCCTCCCTGAACCACATTCTCTTCTCTGTCAGTCGGCGGGGCAGCCCTTGCTGTCTGCTACCACAGGTAGCATTTCTCTTCTGGAAGCCTTAGAGTTCTAATGTCTACCATGCTGGGTGCAGAGCCAGGAAGCACATGATTTCCAGGAGCTACCGCCAATTGAGAAGACGAAGCTGACACTTCCCAGAGGTAAACACCACCATATAAAATAAGTGAAAGGGGGCATCTGCCAGTTTCTTAATCCAGCTTGAAATGATTGGATTCTGGCTACCCCGGGCCCTCCTCTGACCCTCCTGTTAGGACTGTAGGGGTCCCCGAACCTCCATCCAAGTTAATGCTAAACTCCACTGGATCCTTCCAGATTCACCCTGATGAACCCAGGGTTGGCTTCCCTGTTCCCTATTAGAAGTCCTAGCCCTTCCTTCGAACATCTAAGGATTTATAATTCAGAACTCAGGGGATGCAAGCAAAGCTATTTGCCCAGTGGGGAGACCCAACTCATGAGTCTTACTGTTTCTGAAGTAGCAAAGATAGCTGTGGTCGTCGTGGGAACTCAGGCCTGTGTTGGACATTCTTATTATCTGGGTTCATGTTGCTTTTATTTTTGATAGCCAAGGAAGGGGAGTGGCCTTATCATTTTCAGTGCTTGGGACTTCTAACTGTCTTCCTGTCATCCTGAACTCTTGGACACATTTGTCTCAAAGATCACGTGGCTCTGCCTTTTCATCTCAGCAGGGGTAAGAGAAATCCCATCGAAGGGGCTCTGAGCCCCAGGTCCTGGCTCCTGCCCTGAAAACAGCCTGGTTCCCAGGCACTGTGGGGCTGGGCCCTCCCTCTTGCCTGTGCTCTACCTTCTCTTCAAGACCAGCATGAACTTAGAGTGTGGAAGCTGTGACCATCCCGGATGTCTGTCCGAGTGATCTCTGCAGGTTGCCTGGCTCATGGTTTCCCTGTACCTCCAGCAGTCCTGTCCCCTTGCCTGTACTTCCAGGCTCAGCTACAGCTCATCCCTCAGCTCCGCAGGGCTCTGCTGACCACTTACAACGCAGTCGCTTCCAGGGCACAGAGAAGGGGATGATTTCAGGTCTTTCTGCCGGTCTATCCATCCGGCCACATTACCAGCATCAATACTTTCGCTTGGTCCAGAGTTCAAGAATGCTACTTGTGCCCTCCTTGAGCTGTCCTGTGAGTAGAAGGGCCTTTGTGGGCTGGCACGGGAGTGTGTGTACCTTCAGCAAGGGCCTGCCCACGCCAGGGAGTAAGGCAAGTCTCTCATCATGTGTTATCATGTTTAATCCTCACAACCATCCTACAAAATAGGTATTTTGGTATGAGTCCCAGTTACCCAAGGGAAGTCACCGAAGCATGGACGGATTACAGAATTTCCTTGTCATCATGCAGCTAGAAAGCGACAGAGCCAGGATTCAGACCTCGTTCTGTCTTGCCAAAACCCAGGTGTGCCTGTAACTACTACCCACTTGGTATTACTAATATGTAGATTATCTCAACAAATTATATCTGCAATTTAATTTTTTAAAAAATTTAAATTCAATTAACATACAGTGTATTATTAGTTTCAGGGGTAGAATGTAGTGACTCATGAGTTTCATAGAACACCAGTGCTCATTACTTCACACGCCCTCCTTCCTGCCCCTCACCCAGTTACCCCATCCCCCCACCTCCTGCCCACCCAGCAGCCCTCAGTTTGTTTCTTAGAGTTAAGAGTCTCTTATGGTTTGTCTCCATCTCTGATTTTGCCTTATTTTTACAATTTGTTAACATATTAGCATATATTTAGTAAATAAAAGTGGATACCTGTTTTGGTTACCTTAACAATCAAATATTCAAAACATTTTCTTTTTATTGAAGATTCTGTGATACGACTTTTATGGGAAAGAAGGTGGGACTTTGAGGGGCCCATCAAAGAAAAGTCGTATATAAAGAAATTGGAGAGATTTTTGTAGATTCAGATGCCCAAACAAGCGTTTACTCTTTGTGTTTGCCTCAGAAACGTCACAGCTCAAAACTGAGAGCCACACAGACTCTGAATGATGGAAGCTGACAGAAGACAGAGCCAGTGGAGTGGGGCCAATAAAAGCGGGAGCACGGATGATCCTGCATGGCTCCCTTGCCACTGGCCTGTCTCCATCTATAGTCAGAAACAGGCAGAAGAGGTCCAAAAACAGAAAAGACCTAATAAGTTCCCTAGGCTGGACTGGGGGCCACATAAACAATTCTTGTAGGAAGAAGGTAACTGTGACCGATCTCCATTATTATGCTATTGTCTTCAGATGAAGCCCACATTTTGGAATCAGCTAGGACTTCTGCTCCGCTGGCTCGGCTCCTTATTAGGCTCGGCCAACAGGGGGCGCTGGAGGGAGCCAGTGGCGGTGGAGGCGGGATTTCCTGCTTGCTTCCTGTCTACTTCCTGCTTCTGTGAGCATCACCATGTCAACGCCTGTTTACCTCCTGGGGGCAGTTTCTTTATGTAACTGCGCTGACTCCAGTTACAGTAACCGTGGGCAAAGACGTCAACCGCCTCTGGAGAGGTTGGGATCTCAGCCTGGGGGCTCTCCTCCGAGGTCAGAGGCCCCAGCACCAGTTGAGTAGTACCCATCTTAGAGGTCTTGAGTTTCAGCTTGTTGGTATCCTTCTTCCCAAATTTTAAATTAAAAAATTCCCCAATCTTGACTTCATTCCTCCAGTCTAGGAGTGGTAGCTACTTCTAGCAATTTCTACTTCCCTAATTTAGGGTGTTCTAACACCCCCTCTCTCTGCCCTACAGTTATCTATTTAACTTTATATCTAGTTCTTTATATTAAATTTGCTCTCTCAAATATTTGGCCAGGAATGCTACTTTATTAGAGGGGGGTGTTGGATTCAGGAGAGAGACAGTGGCAAACAGTGTCAGCAGCTTTGAAGAAGGCATTTTTCCACCCTGTATTGCCCAAACCACCCCATGGGGCTCTCACTGAAGTCCAGCTGCCCATAGCATTAATCCATTCCTTCCACTGCCAAGACCTAGACTTGCAGACATTAGTGAGTGAGAACTGGAACCACGTGGGTATTTCTACAACTCACAGATTATTAACAATAATGAATGACAGGTAAATGGATTTTTTTTTTTTTTTGAGCAGTTGCCATTTGGAGAACAGACTCTGGTTTTTAAGGACTTTTTTAAGAAAAAAATTTTTTTTAAATTGCTTCACTCTTGTAATGTTCAGGGAACAAAAGAGGAGTGATACTTGGATTCCAGGCCAAAAGAAGGCAGGGGCATACCTGTGTTTCTGTGGTTCCTTGCTAAGTGGGGGGCGGGGGGGGGAAGCTTTCAAGTTCTTGTGTTGACCATTGACACGTTTTTATGAATGGTTTTGTGGCAGGAGAGCATGGTTACAAACTGGGCTGTTCTGGTTGAAATACCTGTTTGTGGGGCACCTGGGTGGCTCAGTCAGTTAAGCATCTGACTCTTGGTTTCGGCTCAGGTCATGATCTCAGGGTCTTGGGATTGAGCCCCACATCGGGCTCCCTGCTCAGCAGGGAGTCTGCTTCTTCCTCTGCCTCTGCCTGCCACTCCCCCTGCTTGTGCTTTCTCTATCAAATTAATAAAAGAAATCTTAAAAAAAAAAAAAACCAGCTTGCAGATACTGCCAGCATTTTCTTCCTGCCTTACACACCTCCCTGAATGACTAGGGCTTGAGAATATGCTCCTGAATATTTGTGAGCTTGTGCTCTTATCTGAGAGCAGGAAGCCGGAAGGTGAATGATAGAGCCACCTGGTGCTCTCTACTTTGCAGAGGCTGAGGAGGAGCCTGAGACTGGTCGTGGACATCCTGTGACTATCAGAGCCCCCATTTGGGAGGGGTTAGAAGAAGGGGCTATGGTGTGCACATTTGCTTCCATGGATTCCAATCACTCTTCCCTTGGAAACAAACACATCCTCGCAAGTGATCTTTCCTAAGCAAGAACAAAGCTATTAAAAAGGTGAGAATTTTCTTAATCTTCCATTTTTTTCTTCTTAGATTCCCATAAAAGTTATGACCAAGAAGGACACTATCTTATGCTCAGAAAGAGGACACAACAAAGGAAAACGGTCTTTGTTGGGAGGTTTTGTCCTACTTTGTTTCTTGCCTGTAAGGGATTTTTTCCTCTATCATCTGGTTTTCTTTGATGGTATGCAGAACCCTGTATTGTATTATTTAAAAGGTGGTTGTGGTTTGAAGGAAGAAGTATTGGGCTTGCAGACAAAAAATCTGGGGATGAGTCCCATATTTGCTTCTTAAATATACATGATATTTGGCAAAGCTTGGTAATATTACACTTCAGGTATGTTGTGAAGATTAAATTGGGCAATGTAAAGAAGTATTTCTGGCCCATAGAAAGCACTCATTCACTATAGTACATACATAGCTCTGTGTGTCTCTGAGTGTAGATATTTTTAAAATTTGGATAGACTGGGTTATCTGTATGAATGATTACAATGCATATGTTGGATCATACCCAATTTTTTCTACTTCTTTAAGAACATTTTTTTAAAAGGGTGGCTAGATACCACATCTAACCAACGAATTCTATGTGGTGAAAGCAGCCTAACACACAAATCGCCAAACAAGAGCAAGAAATGTACTTTTTATTTTATTTACTTATTTTTTAAAGTTTATTTATTTTTAAATAATCTCCTTACCCAACATGGGACTCGAACTCATGACCCCGAGATCAAGAGTTGCATGCTCTCCCAACTGAGCCAGCCAGGTGCCCCTGTACTTTTTCTTTGAAAAGGATTTAAATCTTTGGATTTCTAGAACAGATGCTGAGAGTCTGAATTTCATGGAGCATCTGTCTAGACAGATTAGAAATTCTAGGCCCCAGATAAGTGCTGTGTTAGAAACAGGGTGGTAAAGGGTTGAGGGGGAAGATGGAGGAATGAAAGGTGGGCAGGGACTTCCTCTTACTCATTACACCTCAACGTCAGCAGGTGCTCAGTTCTGCTTCCCTTTCCTTTTCTCTTGGGTGGAGGTGGAGCCAGATCCTGATCCCAGCATGAATGGCTTGTTTGTAGGGTCAGGTTCTAGACCTCTGTCAACAAGCCAGGGATAAGAGGGGCTCCTCGGCAGGTCATGACTAAGGATATTAATCTAGAGAAGACCTATCTTTTTGCCACCCCTTTGGAGTCGAGCTTGATGTTCCCATGAATACATTCAGGGTTAGTTTGTAATTGAAGGCATTTTGTTCTGTCCAAGGATCCGTCCTCCTCCTCCTTCCCTGTGCCCCAACTCTACTGGTTTCTCATTCCGTGAAGATGATTTGGTGGAAGAAGCAGCTGTGCCGGCAGCGTCACCTGTGGGCCCTGGGCTGCTACATGCTGCTGGCCATTGTCGCACTGAGGTTTTCTCTCAGACTGAAATGTGACTTTGATTCCCTGGATCTGGAGTCCAGCGACTTCCGAAGCCAGGACTGTAGGGACATCTTGTACAACTCCCTGAAGCTGCCGGCAAAGAGATCTATCAACTGTTCTGGAATCATCCGAGGGAACCGCCGAGCAGTGACAGAGGCTCTCCTGGACAACCTGGAGGTCAAGAAGAAGCGGGAGCCTTTCACAGACACTGACTACCTTAACATGACCCGAGACTGTGAGCACTTCAAGGCCGAAAGGAAGTTCATACGGTTCCCTCTGAGCAAAGAAGAGTTAGACTTCCCTATCGCGTACTCTATGGTGGTCCACGAGAAGATAGAGAACTTCGAAAGACTGCTGCGAGCTTTGTATGCCCCTCAGAACATCTACTGTGTCCATGTGGATGAGAAATCCCCAGAAACTTTCAAAGAGGCAGTCAAGGCAATTGTGTTGTGCTTCCCAAATGTCTTCATAGCCAGTAAGTTGGTTCGGGTGGTTTATGCCTCCTGGTCCAGGGTGCAGGCTGACCTCAACTGTATGGAGGACTTGCTCCAGAGCTCAGTGCCATGGAAATACTTACTGAATACGTGTGGGACAGACTTTCCTATAAAGACCAATGCCGAGATGGTCCTGGCCCTCAAGATGTTGAATGGGAAGAACAGTATGGAGTCTGAAAAACCTACCGAGTACAAAAAATCTCGCTGGACGTACCACTATGAGGTGACAGACAAATTGTACATAACCAGCAAGATGAAGGATCCTCCGCCGGATAATATGCCTATGTTCACGGGCAATGCCTATATTGTGGCTTCTCGAAACTTTGTCCAGCATGTCTTAGAGAACCCCAAGTCCCAAAGACTGATCGAGTGGGTGAAAGACACCTATAGCCCCGATGAGCATCTCTGGGCCACCCTTCAGCGTGCGCCGTGGATGCCGGGTTCTATTCCCTACCACCCCAAGTTTCACATCTCCGACATGACAGCCATTGCCAGGCTGGTCAAGTGGCAAAGCCATGAGGGAGACATCACTATGGGGGCACCTTATGCACCTTGCTCCGGAACCCACCAGCGGTCTGTGTGTGTTTATGGGACTGGGGACCTGCACTGGATTCTTCAAAACCATCACCTGTTGGCTAACAAGTTTGACCCAAAGGTAGATGACAATGTTCTTCAGTGCTTAGAAGAGTACTTACGTTATAAGGCCATCTATGGGACTGAACTCTGAGATACCCTATCAGAGAATTGCTACCTGTGGGGCAGGAACTGTGCAAACATGCCCAGGGGGTGCTGGGACAGTGGGGTGGGGGACCGGGGCTCTGGAATCCTTGGTACCCCCATGTCAGGGGGTTGCTATGGGAGTGTGGGTAAGTAGACCTCCTGCCTTATGACTTGCTGCCCTGGGTGAACACTGCGTGGACAGTCACGCCGCTCCTAACAGTTCCCCCACTGACATTCTCTCAGAGTCAGAGTCAGAACCAGCTGTTTGGGAGAGGAAGGGAGGGCAGCGTGGCAGGGGACCCCGGGTTTCAGTTGAATGCTTGGCGTCTGCTTTTCTACACCATGGAGACACTGGTTCTAATAACTCTAGGCTTGGTAGTGGGGGTGGGATGGGACTTCAATGGAAAGAGAGGGCCTTTTGTATTATTAACTTAAAAATAAACAGCTCTTGATTCAAAGCCCTTACCTCTACTTTTTGTCTAGTAAACCAGAAATAAGATAAAAGTGGAAAGCTTTTTCTTGTAACTATTTGTGACATTTACAATCCCTGGTGGCTTTCAAGAGAATCTCCATTATTCCAAAGTGATCATGGCAGGGTGTCTAAATAGCAGATTCAAAAGATTATAGAGGAACAGAACTGATTCTTTCATTGTTAAAAGCCCTCATTTTGTTTACATTGACAGATTCATGACTTCTCTGTAAGGGAAAAAGCAGGACAGTTTAACCAATTTGACCACCCACATCCTTATGGGACAGTTACAGCATTAATTTTGCCAGCTTCACAGCCAAAGCTGAGTTCTGTGACAAAGATAATAGCGATTTAGGTAAGGCCACTATATAATTTATTGTCCAAACGGAAACGTGTTTCCGTGTGTGTGGCGGGGGGGGGCGTTGGCACACTGAGCTATTAATAGTTATTTTGGAAAACAAGAATGAACTAGGACCATCTAGCTAAATCAGGAAGTCTGGGTGTCCCAAGTTAGGCCTCTTTGGTCAAAACTCTTGCTTAAGTATATGAATGGAAGTGTCACTATGTGTAGTTCTGGGATTTATACATTTCTTTGTGGGGAGACAGTTGCGTGTGTATTCTCCATTCCCCCCCCCCCAATAAATGTTACCCAGTGAAAGATTTCTTTCTGAAGCTCCAGAGAGAAGTGTCAGATAATTGGCAGGCAGCTGGCTCTTCGTCAGACTCTATGAGGGGCGTATACGTATATATAAAGACAGGCATATCTTCTACAGAGTGCAGCTGATTTTCTGGAAAAGGGATTTATACACAAGTTAGTGTAACTCGAATGATCCTGGGATGTCATGATGTCACTAATGTGTTCCTCTCTGACCGTGATTCACTTAATCAAGTTCTCTCTCACAACCAACTTTCCCTGCAACCCACGTACTCTGACAGTTATCACTGTGTCTGACACGGTGCGTTTTCTGTTTATACGTTGTTATTTTTGTAAGGTGGTCCTCGGGTAACGGGCATGGCCACCTCCCCTCCCCTACGTTGCAGTATCGTGTCCTCTTCACCTCACTCCAGCCCCACCAGAGATGACTGATGAATGGTCATGTACCAGCAGATGAGCCCTGTGCGGTCCATCCCCAGCCGTGGGGATCATGGACCTCTCCACCTGCTAGCCTTTGTGACTGGCCTTGTTCGTCCTCTGCGGGAGGTTGGAAGGTGGCGGCCTGCTGCTGTGGGGAGTGGGCAGAAATGCTCCCCTGAGTGCGTGTGACCTGAGAAAAGAACTCAGGTCTTTGGTCTCATGTTCAACTGCCTCTGTAAGTTTTCATGTGAAATAAATTGTAATTTAAAAATATAAAAGAGGGGCGCCTGGGTGGCACAGCGGTTAAGCGTCTGCCTTCGGCTCAGGGCGTGATCCCGGCGTTATGGGATCGAGCCCCACATCAGGCTCCTCCGCTATGAGCCTGCTTCTTCCTTTCCCACTCCCCCTGCTTGTGTTCCCTCTCTCGCTGGCTGTCTCTCTCTCTGTCAAATGAATAAATAAAATCTTTAAAAATATATATATAAAAGAGATAAAAATGTGAATTTGTCATTTTGGGGGAGTAAGTTGTTGGAATTTTCCAAGCACCGAAATTTTCTTAAGAAATATATTCAGGTGAATAGGAGGTGCGCTTTATTTAATAACATGAGGTTTTCATATCAGAAGGGTCAAATTTCTCCATTTGTTTAGTGTATTTTAGAAATCATAATGATTAGACCATCATATCTTGTTGATTTTTCCTTCCCTCTGACTCATATCTGTTTCTTTAACCTTTGTCTGATCAAGAAAAATTGGAAGTGAATTGAGCAGTAATGTTTGTATTACCTCTCAAGGTTTGAGTATTTCCTCTCTGATTTGGTAAACATTGCTTTAATAACTATATTTTTGCACAGTCTGCCTATTGTAATCTTTGCTCTTGATTGAAAAAATAAGGAAGAAAAGGTAGTTGATAACAATCCCAACAATTGTTTGGAAACAGATGGCCTGATTTATTTGGGGAGATCAAGTATTTGCATTAAAAATGGAAAGAACAGGGATGCCTGGGTGGCTCAGTTGATTAAGCGTCTGCCTTTGACTGAGGTCATGATTCCAGGGTCCTGGGATCGAGCTCCACATTGGGCTCCTTGCTCAGCAGGGAGCCTGCTTCTCCCTCTCCCTCTGCCTGCTGCTCTCTCTCAAATAAATAAAATCTTGAAAGAAAATTAAAAAAAAAAAACGAAAAGAACAAGTAAGTGCACTGCCTGCCTTAAGGACCTTAGTTGGACTGAAGGCCTGCTGTTCTTTTTTCCATTCAGTCAGTCATTTATTACAAAGATGCTTAAAATAGAGTTCCCATCTCTGTGAAGCTTGAGTGTATGACAAGGATTGACAGAACTCCTGTGTTCATTCCACAGATATTAACTAAGCTCTTACTATTTACTAGGCATTGTCCTTGACACTGGGGGATAGAGCAGTCACCAGAACAGAAGCCCTCGTGCCCCTGTTGTTCACATGCTAGCAGGAAACTGTAAACGGCTAAGTGCTATATACGTGTCTTGGCAGGAGACGGTGCTAGAGAGAAGTTGAAGGAAGTGATAGAGACCTTAAGAGAGTGGGGTGGAGAGGGAGAGTGCTTGACGTTGTAAATGCTGTGGGCAGGGAGGCCCTGGATGGAAAAGCGGCATTGGAGTCAAGATCTGAAGAGGATGAAGGAATGCTCTACGAGAATAAATGGGGGAAGAGCATTCTAGGCCAAGAGGAGACTTGCAAGGCCCCAAACAGGAGCTCGTCTGCCACGTTTGAGGAAGGGCAAGGAGGCTAGTGTAAATGGAGCAGAGGTAACAGTACAGGGGAGAAGGGTCTCCTGTGAAGGTCATGGTAACCTATTACATGGAATTTGAGCAAAACAGGCCACTGGAAGGTTTTGAGCCTCTAGAGGACTGACCTGATCTGGTTTAAAATTTTAATGCTGCACCAAGAACAGACTGGTGTGGGGTTTGGTGGGGGGGGGGGAGCAGGGAGGCCAGCTAGGAAGCAGTGGTCCTCACACTAGCGATAGTGGCTTAGACCAGGGTTACAGAAGTGGAAATGGTGACAGCGGTCAGATTCCGGAAATGCTTTGAAGGTTGAGGATTTACTGACAGATGCATTTGTGAGAGAAAAGGCAGAGTTAAGAATGTCTCCAAGGGTTTTGTCCTGATGATCAGTCAGAAGGATAGAGTTTCCAGTAATCAAGATGGGAAATCTGAGTGGGTTCTTAGGGGAAGAGAGGAGTTTGATGTTACACATACAAGACAGGAGACGCCTGTTCACATCTGGGTAGAGATGCTGAGGAGGCGAACATGTGAGGAACCTGAGTTCAGGAGAAAGATCTGGGCTGGAGACACTTTGTTGGCTGCTGCACTTATGCAGTGTGTACATGACACTGGATGAGAAAATGGAAGAAGCCCCCACTTGAGTTCTGGGGCTCTCCAAAACGAGAGGTCAGGGAGATAAGGCGGAACCAATAAGAGAAAGTTGGAAAGGAGCAGCTAGTGTGGTAGAAGGCATATTGGGCACGCAGTGTTCTGGAAGCCTAGAGGAGAAAGTGATTTGAGAAAGAGAGAGTTGATGGTTATGCCTCAAGCAGCTGAAATGGTGGAAGATGAGGAAGAGGAATTGACCGTTGGCCTTAACAATGCAGAAGCGACCTGGATGAGGAGATCAGCGTTTGTGGAGCATGGAGGTGAGAACGTGATTGGAGTGATTCAAAGACAGTATTAGAACAAATCTGGAATCAGCAAGCATAGATAACTGAGTTTTGCTTTAGCCTAAGAGATGGGGAAAAACTACAGTAACTGAGGGATGAGAGGGTGGTCTTCAAAATGAGAAAAGTGATAGCCTGTTTGTAGGTTGATGGGAAAGATCTAGTCGAGAAAAAAGGTGGAGGAATGAGACGGGAGGCCAGAGTGGCATCCTTGTGAAGAGAGGGTATTTCTGTGGGGGCACAGGAGGAAGGGTCTGCCTTTGACAGAAGCGTGAACAACAGTTGGCCCCCAATAACGGGGGGAAGGCAGGGAGGATGGGCTCAGATGCACACGGTGGGTCCGTGTGGTCGTGTCAGTTCGTGGAGTGTCTTTCCTTTCATTAACATCTTGTCTGAGGTGTCATACGCACGCCGGCAAGTACAAAAATGTCGATCTGTAGCTCAGTTTTTAGGAAGCGAACACACCTGTGTGGCTGGAACCCAGGCCAAGAACCGGGACGTCATCAGCAACCCGAGCGCGCCCGCGTCCCTTTCCCGTCACTACCCGTGCTGCTGCAGAGGGAAGTACGGTCCTGACGCCACAGATGAGCCTGCCTGTCTTCGAACTTCTCGTAAGTACTACGTGCTCTCCTGCTCCTTCTGACATTGGCTCCTTCGCCTCCGTGTCGTGAGTCTTCCCTACGCTGCCGTGAGGAGCGGTAGCTCGCTTCGTCTCCCTGCTGTGTAACGCTCCGTTATACGACCGTACCGTAGTTCAGCCACTCTAGTGGGGATGAACATGTGGGGTGTTTCCGGCTTTTGTCTGAGTTAGGCTCCTGGGAACCTTCTGGAACCTGTTTTATAGACAACATGTATACGTTTCAGTTGGGTATACATCTAGGGGAGAAACTCGTGGGCCCTGAGTATACATCTGCTCGACGTTCATGAACAGTGTCCTGTAGCTTTGCAGCATGACCTACCAGCTCAGCTCCCACCAGCAAGGTGTGAAAGTTCCATTTGCTTCCTCTTTGCTACAGGCATCCCTCGCTTTATTGCGTTTTGCTGAATTGTGCTGCTTTTTCACATACGTTGAAGGTTCGTGGCAATTCCACATCCAGGGGGATCTCGTGGTGCCTTTTTTCCAACAGCATTTGCTCACTTTATCACTGCGTCACATGCTGGTAACTCTTGGCACCACTTCAAACTTTTTCATTATTGTTATATTTGTTACGGTGATCAGCGGCCTCTTGAGACGGAATCTACTGGTGAAGATGCCATTAAGATTGTTGAAATGACAGCAAAGGGTTTAGAATATTACATACACTTAGTTGATAAAGCAGCGGCCAGAGGACTGACTCCCCTTTTGAAAGAAGTACTGTGAGTAAAATGCCGTCAAACTGTATCGCATGCTGCAGAGAAATTGTTTGTGAAAGGAAGGGTCGATTCATGGGGTGAACTTTGTCATGGTCTTATTTTAAGAAATGGCCACAGCCACCCCAACTTCAGCAACCCCTCCCCTGATCAGGCAGCAGCCATCATCGAGGCAAAGACCTTCCACCAGCAAAAAGATTATTATTTGCTGAAAGGTCAGAGGATGGTTAGTGTTTTATTTTTTAGCAATAAAGTATTTTCAAATTAAGGTATGTACTTTTTTTTTTTTTTACATAATGCTATTACACACCCACCAGACCACAGTGTTACATAATTGTTACTTTTATATGCACTGGGAAACCAAAAAATTAATTTGACTTGCTTTATTGTGATAATTGCTATTTTTTTTAAAGAGTTTATTTATTTATTTGACATAGACAGCGAGAGAGGGAATACAGGTAGGCGGAGTAGGAGAGGGAGAAGCAGGCTCCCCGCTGAGCAGGGAGCCAGATGCAGGGTCGATCCCAGGACCCTGGGATCATGACCTGAGCTGAAGGCAGATGCTTAACAACTGAGCCACCCAGGCGCCCCAATAATTGTTATTATTGCAGTGGTCTGGCACCCAACGCACAGTATCTCTGAGGAATGCCTATGTGACTATCTGGCTTTGTCATTTCAGCCGTTCTGGTGAGTGGTGGTGGTATCAGATTGTGGTTTTAATTTGCATTTGATGACTAACGATGTTAAGTAGCGTTTCCTATGTTTATTAGCCGTTTGGATGTCCTGGAATTTCTCTTTTGATTACTACCTTTATTTTGTTCAGTGAAATACAGAGCAAGATGATTTTATCCGATGAGGATGGAGGGGATATTGGAAATGTTTGGGAAGAGGAGAAGGTGTGATTGTATCACATTGGAAACTGGACAAGAAGCGAGACCAAGGGGTGGGGGGGATGATGCCAGGCAGCATTAAGGATCCAGTGACATTACGGAGAATGAGTCTAAGAAGAAATCAGCCATATAGAGCAGGATTTACCCAGGTTTGTGGTTTACTCAAGCAAGTACGAGAGGGGGGCAAAGGAGTTGATGTTACACGCAGGGGAGTGGTCATAACGATGGGCCATGAAATTTAATCTGAGTAAGGTGGGAGAGGAGGGGATGGTGCTGGAATGATATAAAGGGTATAGTGGACTGTCGTGTTCTATATGCGTTGGGACTGCTTTGAAGTGAGGGATTAGTTCTATTTCAAGGAGTGTCTTAAAGGTTTACAGAAACAGTGATATTTGAACTCTCTTAAATCTTTAATTATAGATTTCTCCTTCCACTTTTGGGGGGTATTTTTGGCAATTTGTTGAACAAGCTCTAGGTCTTTTCCCTCCACAGTTCCCTATCTTTGGGATTCTGCTGATAGGATCCCATCATTTTTTTTTTTTTATCAGTGAACATATTCCCGTCCCAAATATTTCTCGTAAACTGGTACTTAGATCTAGGCTTCAGCAGATCCAGTTTTGAAATTTTTGTCAAGAACATGTCATAGTTGGTATTTTGTATTTCTTGTTGCACTCCATCTGGAGGCACATACTTTTTTTTTTTTTTTTTGAATGATGGATTGATTGAACTGTGGGGTTTGGACGTTGTCAGCCTGATTATGAATTCCCCATAATCTTCTCCCACCTGATTGTTTAAGCAGCCGCTGACGATCATTGCTGCTATTTCATAATGGATTGCAAAATGGAGACATCTTAACTCTACAAATCTTTCTTTAGATTTTTCTAGAAAGCAAAGCTTCTCTAACTGTATTTTCCCAGTGAAGGACAGTTATTTCCCATTGTCAGCTTTTCAAACACTGAGTAAGTTACCTAGTGACAAATTTGTGTACACAGAGAGGGCATTGGCATCATTTTAAAAAAAGATTTATTTACTTATTTTAGGGGGGGAGGAGAATCCTAAGCGGACTCCCCGCTGAACACAGAGCCCGAAGCCAAGCTTGCTCTCATGACCCTGAGGTCATGACCTGAGCTGAAATCAAGAGTTGGCTGTTTAACTGACGGAGCCACCCAGGCGCCCCAGTGGGTGTTGGTATCATTTTGAACTTGTGGTTTAAAAATGTAATTTCTGTGCTGTGATTCACTACAATTATTCTGATGCGCAAAATGCTCCACCTTTGGCTAGTGTATTATTTCCCTCTGGGTGCTGTACCAAACGATCACAGATTTGGTGGTTTAAAACAACAGAAATTTTATTGTTTCACTGTCTTGGAGGCCGGGAACCCAAAATCAGTTTCACTGGGCTAAAATTAAGGCCTCTGCAAGGCTATGCTCCCTTTGAAGGCTGTAGGGGAGAAACTGTTCCTTGCCTCTTCTGGCTTCTGGTAGCTGCCGGCTGTCCTTGGCTTGTAGCCACATCATACCAATCTCACCCTCCGTGGTCATACGGCTCTCTCTTCCGTGTGGCAAATCTTCTTTTGCATCCCCCTTATAAAGACCTATAGCATTGCATTTAGGACATACCCTGACGATCCTATATTCTCCCCATCTCAAAATCCTTAATCACATTTGCAAAATCTTTGCTGTATAAGGAAACACATATTCCAAGGATTAGGACCTGGTATCATTGGGGGCCATAATACAGCCTCCTAACGCTAGTGAGAGCGCTTTAAAATTGGCTTTTAAATCCCCAAAGCTCTGTGTCGTTTTGATAGGACTCCAGTGATTTTTGATAACTGCCTTACTTCCTGATAAAGCCTTCCCGGGTTCTTTATATATTTCTCATTGCTCACCTTTAACCAGCCACTCGCCAAGGGGGTGTGTTTTGTTTGTTTGTTGTTTTTTTACGTGTGAATGCTATTTATAAACCACAATTTGGGCATTAGGAATGCTCTTTGCTAGTGAGTTGTCCACTGAATCAAAGGGTCCAAGAATCAGGGGATGGGGTAAGTGAGAATGACTTTTCTTGATATTACATCTCATAACCCGCTCACTGAATTTTGGCTTCTGTACCTACAACTTCGGGATCTGCTGGCTGGGTTCCCAAGGAAATATGTCCACTAGGAAACGAACAGTACTCTCAATGAACTGGAAATTGAGATTCCCATTTGGGCATTTAGGGTTCTTGTGCCGCTGAACCAACGGGGAAAGGGGCTTGTTGTATTGACTGGGGCGCTTGATCTCAATTGCCAAGGGAAATATGGCTGTTGCTAAACAACAGAGGGGGCTTTCCAGAGAGCCTCCAAAGTGCTTCCACGCTCGGGGGTTAAAAGTTAATGGAAGGCTACAGCAACTCACCGAAGACAGAATCAATAAGGACTTAGATACTTCAGGAATCAAGTGCAGGGCCTTCCCACCAGGTAAAGAACCCTAGCCAGCGACGATTCTGACTGAGGGCAACAGGAAAATGATATAGGGTGTGAAAAAAAGATGAGAGAGAAACATTTGATTTATAAAAATGAGGACTATGCCAGCTGTTTCTTTCTTGCATATTTTTACATGTTACCCACCTTCCCCCTCTCTTCTATCCAACGTAAATGTTCTGATGGTAACTGATCTACAGTTGAGCCTTAAACTGTCAGCATATTGGGGTGGGGGTGCTTTGACGTACCCGGAATTATCATCACCCAGATATTCATAGTGACTGGTGGGACTTTTCATCTTTTGGGGGAGAGATTAAGTCTATTTTGTACCAGAAAGTCTCTGTGTGTGTGTGTGTGTGTGTGTAGATCTCAAAAGAGGCAAAAGGAAGGGCATCGTAGATGTTGAGTAGCTGAAGGAGGGTGCTGGATTCTGTCTGTTCCTTCAGCTCCATGCCAACTCTTCTGTCTCTTCCTCTTCAGTGGACTTCCCCGGACTCCCTGCAGCTGGATTTCTTCTGTGTAGTCTAACTGTTGAGAGGCAGTACTGGGATGTTGGTGAGAAACCATTTTTCTTATACCTTCCAGTAGTGTCTCCAGCAATGGTGGGGACAGCTGTGGGAGCCGGGGTACAGTGCCAGCAAGGCGGCAGCTGTGGCACATGAGGGGAGGCCTCCGGCTGCTGGTCGGGCAGCTGGGCTCCCCAGCAGGAGCCGTAGTGGTGGTGACCGTGGGTCTTACTCTTTCCGTCTTTGCTCCTTCCAGCAGTAGGAATGGTGTGCTGCTTCCTTAGTACTCTTTATATACACTCACCTTTCCTCTTTGCTCCTCCAGCCCTCTGAAGACCTTTGCAACAAACTCCCTGTATTATGTTCCTTCTGATCGAAATACTGAATGTGGTTTCTATTCCATGGATTGGACACGGACTGATACAGTCCCTCCAAGACAGGTACTGTTGGGGCCCCCAAACGAGCTGAAGACAGTTCTTTTCTTCAGGGGTCCTACAGCTTGTCAAGACAAGTAGATAATTCAATGCTAAATAGGGTGGTACAGGAATTAAGGGAAAGTTGAGGAGCATGGGAAAAGAAAGGGGAGGGAAGGCTTTTTCTTCTTTTTTTAAAAGATTTTATTTGACAGCGCAGAAGGAACACAAGCAGGGGGAGTGGGAGAGGAAGAAGCAGGCTCCCAGCGAAGCAGGGAGCTCGATGTGGGGCTCGATCCCAGGACCCTGGGATCATGACCTGAGTGGAGGGCAGATGCTTAACAACTGAGCCACCCAGGCGCCCCTGAGGGAAGGCTTCTTAGAAGTGGTGGGGCTCCAGGAGAACAGGCAGAACTGGGAGGGGCAGAGAGAAGACACATAGCAGGTTTTTCCCTAAGCATTATTTTTTTAAAGGCTAAAAAAAATGTGGCAAAATATACATAACATGAATTTTTTAAAAGATTTATTTGAGAGACAGTCCGTGTCCAAGTACAAGCAGGGAGTAGGGGCAGAGGGAGAGGGATAAGCAGACTCCCCGCCGAGCAGGGAGCCCAATGTGGGGCTTGATCCCAGCACCCTGGGATCATAACCTGAGCTGAAGGCAGATGCCTAACCGAATGAGCCACCCAGGCACCCTGACTTATTTTAGAGAAAGAAAGAGAGAAAGAGAGAGGGAGCACACACACATATGCATGTGCAGTGGGGAGAGGGAAAGACAGTCTTAAGCAGACTCCATACTGAGCACAGAGCCTGACGCAGGGCTCGATCTCACAACCCTGAGTTCATGACCAAACCAACCGTCAGACGCTTGACTGACTGTGCCGCCCAGGCACCCCTGCATCACATGAAATTTACCATCTTAACCATTTTAAAGTGTACAGTTCATTGTGGTTCGCATTGTTTTGCAACCAGTCTCCCAGAACATGTTTCATTTTGCAAAACAAAACTCTGCACCCATCAAACAACAACTCACCCTTCCAGCCCCAACCCCTGGTAACCACCATTCTGTCTAAATTTGACTGTTCTAGGTACCTCATATAAGTGGGACCACACAATATTCGTGCTTCTGTCTCACTTAGCATAACATCCTCAAGGTTCATTCATGTTGTGGCGTGTGTGAGAATTGGTTTTGAAGGCTGGGTGATAGTGCCTGGATTCAGAACAGGTTTATCCCTTCATTCACTGATAGGCGCTGCGGTTGCTTCCACCCTTTGACTCTTACAAATAACACTGTCATGAACGCTGGTCTACAAATATTTCTTCAGCCTCTCCTTTAGTTCACTTGGGTATATATCCAGGAGGAGAAATGCTGGATCATATGCTAATTCTTTTTGAAAATTTTTGAGGAACTGCTATACTGTTTTCCATCGTAGCTGTACCATTTTTACAGTCACAAGTGCACAAGGGCTGCCATTTCTCTACTTCCTTCCCAACACTTGTATTTTTTTTTTTTAAGATTTTATCTATTTATTTGACAGAGATAGAGACAGCCAGCGAGAGAGGGAACACAAGCAGGGGGAGTGGGAGAGGAAGAAGCAGGCTCATAGCGGAGGAGCCTGATGTGGGGCTCGATCCCATAACGCCGGGATCACGCCCTGAGCCGAAGGCAGACGCTTAACCGCTGTGCCACCCAGGTGCCCCTGTTTTGTTTTGTTTTGATAGTAGCTGTCCTAATGGGTGTAAGGTGGTCTTCAACCACCTTACACCCATTAGGTGTAAAAGATTAAAAGATTTAAAGATTAAAAGATTTTGTTTCTCACTACATGGTTTTTAATAAGTCTGTGGAATTTGTTATCTCTTTTTCTGTGGTACTGTGTCTTTTATTTCTATTTAAAAAAATGTCACTGGTTTTCAGCAATTAGATTAATATGTGCATGGTTATCTCATGTGGAGTTTATCAAGCTTCTTCACTTCAGTTTATGGTTTTCACCAAATTTGAAAAAAATCTGTCCATTATTTCTTCATTTTTCTCCCTTTATGACAAAAAGAAAATTCTGGATAGATTTTACTGCTAGGTCTTCAATTTCACTGACCTTTTATCCTGTAGTGTCTATTCTATTAATTTATCTAATTTTATTGCATATATTTATTTCTATTCCATTTAATTAAAACATTTTTCACTTTTTCTTATGTTTTTAATACTTGTACAAAATCAGCTGTTTTAATATTCTTGTTTGCTGGCTCTATCATCCCTGCTGTTTCCGGGTCTTTTCCTAGACTATTTCTTCTAGTTATCAGTCACGTTTTTCTGCTTCTTGACATGTCTCGTAATTCTTTAATTAGATGCAGGACATTATGACTGACACAATATTGAAGATCTGGATTTTGTTTATGTAAGTGTCGGGCTCTGTTTTAGCAGTTATTTGTAGATCACTTTGATGCCTTTGAATCTTGTATTTAAAGCATCTTTGCTAGGGTGGGTCTAAGCTAAAGTAGCCTTCACTCCGGGGATGTTTTATGGCTATTACTAAGGCAGGACCCCTCTGGGGTTGCTAACACCCTGGGTGATTACTGCGGATTCTGCGCTCTGGCTCCTGGTCCTATGTGAGCTCTGGCAATTGCTGTATACAACCACCTCCACCCCCACCCCCAGTCACTTCTTGTTTGATCTCGTAGAGTGTCACTGTACTTATGGAGCGTACCCAGTGAAGACTCTAGGGGACCACTGTATTGATTCCTTTCTGGAACTCTGCTAACTTCCAATTACCTGAGTGTCCCTAAACCCCAATCTCTACTATCCATCACCACAGAGCTACACATTTATGTTCTTGTGATGAGAACTTTTATGATTTTTCTTTCAGTAACTTTCAAATATGCAAATACCGTGTTGTTAACTGTGGTCACCATCTTGTACATTATATCCCTAGGATTTACTTATAATTGTACATTTGTACCTTTTGACCATCTTTGAACATTTTGACCACCCACCCCTACTTCCTGCCTCTGGCAACCACTGATCTAGTCTCCGTATCTATGAATTTGTTTTTTAGATTCCAATTACAAGTGAAATCATACAGAATTTTTTTTCATTTAGTATAACTCTCAAGATCCATCTACCCGTCTTGCCACAAATGGCAGGATTTCCTTCTTTATGACTGAATATTCCATTGTGTATATATGTATATGTACATAGATTTATCACATTTTCTTTATTCATTTGTTGACAGACACTTAGGTTATTCTATGTCTCGAATATTTAAATAATGCTGCAATGAACATGGGGCAAATACCCAGAAGTGGAATTACAGGGTAATACAGGAGTTCTATTTTTAATGGTTTGAGGAATTTCCATATGGTTTTCAATAATGGTTGTGCCAATTTACCTTATGAGTTCTTCACATCCTCACTAACACTTACTTTTTGATAAAAGCCATTTCAACAGGTATGGGGTATGATATCTCATTGTGGTTTTGATTTGCATTTCCCTGGTATCAGTGATACTGAACACCTTTTCATGTACCTGTTAACCATCTGTATGTCTTCTTTAATGTCTATTCTAAATCCCCATTTTTAAAATTGGACTGCTTTTTATTAAGTTGTATGAGTTCTTACATATTTTGAGTATTAACCCCTTATCAGATATATGATTTGCAAATATTTTCTCCCATTCAGTAGGTTGCCTTGTCATTTAGTTGATGGTTTCCTTTGCAGCATTTTGGTTTGTGCAAGGCTACTTGTTTGTTTTTGCTTTTTGCTGCCTTTGCTTTTGTTTTTTAATTTTTTAAAAAGATTTTATTTATGTATTTACTAGAGAGAAAAGGAGCTGGGGAGGAGCAGAGGGGGGGAGAGAGAATCTTAAGCAAACTCTGCGCTGAGCACAGACCACGACATGGGACTTGATCTCATGCCCTGAGCCAAAACCAAAAGATGGATGCTTAACCAACTGAGCCACCCAGGTAGGTGCTCCTGTTGCCTTTGCTTTCCGAGTTAGATCTAGATAATCACAGCCAAAACTGATGTCTAGGAGTTTACCACCTGTTTTCTTCTATGAGTTTCATGGTTTCAGGTCTTAAATTCAAGTCTTTAATTCATTTCTTTTTTTTCTTTTTTAAGATTTTTAGTAATCTCTACACCCAACGTGGGGCTTGAACTCACAGTCCCGAGATCAAGAGTTGCATGCTCTACTGAGCCAGCCAGGCGCCCCGGGCTCATTTTTGTGTGTGGTAGAAGATAGCGGTGAGGCTGAGTTTCATTCTTTTGCATGTGGCTCTTCAGTTTTCTCAACACCATGTATTAAAGAGACTATCCTTTCTCCATGCATATATTCTTGGCTCTTTGGTTATAAATTAAGTATATTTGCATGGGTTTATCTCTGGGTTCTCTGTTCTACTGATCCATGTGTGTGTTTTTATTTCAATACCATACTGTTTTGATTACTATAGCCTTGTTAATATAGTTTAAAATTAGGGAACATAATGCCTCTAGCTTTGTTCTTAAGATTGCTTTGGCTATTTGGGGTGTTTTGTGGTACTTCATCTTGGAAAACAGAATGAATAAAATCACAGGGAAAAAAGCATAGAGCATGTGTGTCCACTCCCTTAACTTAGGCAAAAGCTTGGTACTTGTCCTTGTATTTCCAGAAGTGGAAAGAAAATAATCTCCAATCTCTGCCCAGTGGCAAAAAAACCAATTTTGAAGCCAATTTCTCCTGGAATAGAACTTTAAGAGGTTCAAAGAATCAGAAAATAAGAGTTGGGACATTCAAGACAATACTGTTGAGTCTTTCTGCATAATGCTCTTGAGCTAACTGCATTAAATTCTTTGCTGCATGTTGCCACATTCCTGTACCTATTGTAAAGTGAAATGCCTCATCCCAAACCCCATGCAAATCCTATCTACCTAGGTATTAGGAAATTAAGATCCTATTACTACTGCAGCATGTAAAAAAAAAAAATAGCTGGGCGAATTTTCACCAAATTAGATGGCATTTTTAGAATGGACTGACAAAACAAAGGCTTTGAAATCTACCGGAAGGTCCTGGAAGGCTCCATAAAGAGACGGCAATCGTTGTCTAGAGCAGCTGAAAGTTGAGTTATGAGATTGCTATGTGGGTTCCATATGCCATGGTAGTAAGATAATGTGGACAGAGAAAACAAGGGTAAAAAACAAGCCCTAAATATAATGTTTTAGGCCAAATGCTACACATTACAAGCATTCAGTTTAGGGGAAAAAATCCTTTTATTTAAGAAATTTTCGAACATATAGTCAAATAGATGAGTATAATGAATCCCATTTACCTATTACTAAATTTTAACAACTATTAATGCATGGTTAATTTTATTAATATCCCCCCCCACCATACCCATCACTTCCCTCATTTGTTTTTGAAGTGCCAGGTATCATATAATTTCATTCAAAAATATTTAGCGGCAAGCATGGATTTTGATTGACTTGGTTCGCACTTGGACATTTCCGTGTAACATGCTCCTACATGAGTAGCAGCAAGGACTTTAAGATATACTTTTTAAATTTAAATTCAATTAATTAACATAGTGTATTCTTAGTTTCAGAGGTAGAGTTCAGTGACTCATCAATCTTAATACCCAGTGCTCATTACATCCTGTGCCCTCCTTAATGCCCAGTCAGTCAGCCCCCTATAGCCCCTCCAGCAACCCTCAGTTTGTTTCCTAAGAGTCTCTTACGGTTTGTCTCCCCCTCTGATTGCATTTTTTAAATTTATTTGAGAGACAGAGCCCACGAGAGGGGGTGGGGTCAGAGGGAGAAGCAGACTCCCCGCTGAGCAGGGAGCCCAATGTGGGGCTCAATTCCAGGGCCCCGGGATCATGACCTGAGCTGGAGGCAGATGCTTAACTGACTGAGCCACCCAGGCACCCCTGATTCCATCTTATTTTTTCTTCCCTTCCCCTATGATCCTCTGTTTTGTTTCTTAACTTCCATATGAGATCATATAATTGTCTTTCTCTGACTGACTTATTTTGCTTGGCAGAATACTCTCTAGTTCCATCCATGTCATTGCAAATGGCAAGACTGCGGGTATCTTTTTGATGGCTGCACGGTATTCCACTGTATATATACACTGTATCTTCTTCATCAGCGGGGTCTTATGTAAAGCTGTTTAAATAATAAGCAATGCTGTGAAGGACAGCTTGTATTTTTCACGTACCCGTTTTACAGCTTGGGGTTTTACACTCAGCTCTCAGGACTGGCTTTTTGGGCTTGGAGAAGCGGACTCCCTCTGACTCTTCCTAGTGCACTGAATGAGGTTGGATTCATTGGTTGAACTTTGAGGTTCCATCAGCTTTGAAGTCTCTGATCTGCGAACCTCATCATGGCCAGCAGGTCCAGACAGATGTCCGTATATATGTTAACACCCTGAACTCCCAGCTCCGTTGCCTTTTTTTAGTGCAATTTCCCTGATCTGGAGGGCTCACATTCCCACAATCATTTCTCTAGGCCAAATTTTAACTCCTGTGTGGATACTCTCCTATCTTTCCTGCATTATTTCAGCTTTGTTTCATGTGTCTCCCCTACCCAAAGGCCATTAAAGGCTAAGAATTTCCCTGCCCAGCTTTCAAGACCTCTGGTAATCTCTCATTCTCACGTCAACTCTATCTTTCACTTTCCCTTACCCTGTGCGCTATTTTATTGAGTCCGCATTTCATAACTAGGCTACAAATAATGGCTTCTCCAGTTGAGAAATTTATATATATATATATATATATATATATATATATTCATAATACATGTAAATAAACTTCCAAAACTTTACTATTAGTAGGAATCTAATTGTGACCCACTCAAAACTGAAGGCAACCTACCTTCACATGGTAATCGATGTCTACCAAGAGAGAAACTATTCACTTTTCTTTTTCAAAACTAGCTGAAGATCGATCAAACTAAATAAGCCAAACAATGGCCAACCCACCACGTCCAGAGAGGGCGCTCTCTGCTGTTCAGGCGTTAAAGTAGCAGCATCTGCAGCGGACTGGTTCTACGTTGTCACAACAGCCCAGCTTTTACTCTTCGTTGTTAACAGTAGAAAAACTAATGGATTTTTTCTTCCCCAACATTAACAGGCAAGTAAACTTATCACTGGAGCCTGTGGCCAGTTGGGAAAGCACAAGGTGGAGTGAGTTCTTGCTGTGACCCTTTTGTAATGCCGGTAAAGTGTGAGTACCACTATGGGACCATTAGAACACCTATTGCAATCAAAGCGTCAGCTGTTTGAGGTGAATGCCAGTAATGAGAACTGACAGGAGGAGGCGTGAGCTAGGATCACTGCACTCCTGCCCAGGCAAAAGCTGGTATGTATGCTGACTACAGACTTCAACTGATGGAACGAAGTTCCAATGAGGTTAACTGGATTGAGCACCTGAGTGATTAGTGCAAAAGACCGTGTTCCTCCAATCTCTTGTTGTGTCTTTTCACATATTTAAAGGACTCCTTTGTAAGAGTAGATCAATATTAGTTACACGCAGAGACAAAACTGGGTTTGACTTTTAGAAGGAAAGCCATGAGAAAGGGGGGAATCAACATAACCAAACTTGACTGGAGCAGATTACGTGCTGGGTGGTAGGGAAGGCTAGGAAGAGAACACTGGAATTGATTACTAGGATGGGCTGCAAAGATAAAAGTTAAGTGTTAATGTGAGAGTCAAGGATTACACTAACATGCTGAGGAAATACTATAGAAACACAGCACCGAGTTAGGTCAGGCCAGCCAATAGTATCTTACAACAAACTCCTCTCCCAGGGAGGAGAAATGCTTCTGCATTTCTTGGAAACAAAATCTACTGATACCCTTTATAGGATTTTAAATTCCCAAACAAGTATACAACTCCAGCCCTATTCTTCCTTCTGTAAGATCTCAGTGACTATTACTAGCCCAAAAAAAAAAAAAAAGTTTAAATCATGACTTACTCTTTAAGAACCAAAAATTTCTACAACTATTTACTATCAACATACTTGTCCCCTAACCATTACGTTGAACCTCCAAAGTAAAAAGGCTTTGCTTTTGATTAATTGCAATTAAGAAAAACCCTAATTATATTTCATTCGATAATATAGAGAGGTTGAGTTTGTTTCTTAATCTGTAAAAAGGGAACAAAGGTCTTCTGAGGTTGTTGTAAGAGATTCCAGGAGAATCTCTGTAACACATATAGCACTTGGTCTCACTCATAATAACGTCAGTACACTTGCTATTATCTTGCAAACAAAGTCTGTGCCGCTAAACAGATCAGACTTGACTGAGCACTGACTGCTTAAAAATGACACTTGTTACATGACGTGCTCCTACAAATGAAAAAAGGGGGACTATGTGTAATACAAAGACCTATTTAACATTTTAATAGGTTTATAAAAAGCTATTTTGCTGAAGATTTTTGCCAACTCTATTACCTCTTGGCAGTATTATCTTTCAGAGAGAGAAAGAGGTAATTTTTCATCCGAGGGTAGCTTTGGCAAACTAACTGAGGTGACCACAGGACGGGGTTGTGAAGAGCCTACCCTCACCAAATGATCAACAGTGTCAGATCCTCATTAGAAATAGCTGGTCTTGCTTCATGTATAGTCAGCTGCTGAATTTCAGTTACCTACTACCCAGGGCTGATATTCTCCCTCTGATATTTTAGAAAACCCACATTTTTCATTATATATACCTAGACTGACAAACAAGGAAAACTTTTTTCCTTCAAGTACACAAAGATATGGCATATATTCGATAGGACTTTTTATTGGAAGTCTAGTAACTAAGATGTGGATCATGTTAAAATATATGAAAAATGACCAATATAGCCAGCTTAAGAAATTATTTACATGTCATGTAGAGACTGTTTTATGCTGCTAGGTTTTTTTAGTTTTGTTTTGGTTACGGAAGCTGTGTAAAGATTGTCTAACTTTTCCTAATTGTACCTAGGTTTTTCACACCAATGGTTGGTTTTATATTTTTAAAAAAGGCATATTCCAATCCAGAATTTGGTTTTGCCCTACTGATGAAACCAACTTCCCTTTACAGAAAAGAATGCACTTCCTAATTTCCTTCGTAAGGAAGATGGTGCTCATTCAAAATGCTTACCTAGTATCTTCATGTTGCTAGCTTAATAGCTCTACTACTTATTACTCACACTGAATTTTAAAATGAGTTTATTCAAGAATGTTCTTAGGAAGGCAACAATATTTGTTGTTAAAAAAACTTCTGTTTCTTCATGCTGAAAAGGTAATGTAAGAGGCTATAGTTATAAGCTTCTTTCTGTTGGAATTCTGATAGTATATATAGCACAGTGTAGTCATTTCTGCGATGCTAGAATAAATAAAAAAAAGTCTCTTCTATGCTTCTCTTCAAAAAAGCGATGAATAATAACAGAAGATGACATAAAAAAGCCATTTTTTTCTATTCATTCTGTAGTATTGGAGCCAGTATCTAGGAAACAGAGGAGAGAAAGAGTAAATTCAAGGAGCAACTTAAAATTTAAATATTTTGAGAATATCTTTGAAAAATAAAACAGGAACTAATGGTGGTGGTAGTGTGAGGGGTGGGGAAGAAGAGAAGGTAAGGCTAAGGGAAGCTGATCAAGGAACTGCCCTGAGAACTTAAATAACTTTCCTTTTAAGGCATAGGTAAGAAGACAATTCTTAGCTCTCCATATTTATGCTATTGCAAAACCAAATTATATTATTTGGTTCATTACATAAGTTATACTGATTGGCTTCCTAGAGCTGCTACATGACCATTTTCTCCCCTCAGGTCCTCTACTGTCCCCCAAATTTTAAACCACAAAGGACCATAACATATATATTCAGAAGAAAACTGTATTTTAATTCCTGGTGAGAAACAGACCAAAATTCCAGCCACTATCACACTCTTCCTGTCTCAGAAAGCTGACTCTTAGAAAAAATGGGCTTATTTCATAGTAGCGCTCCCTTTATCTGATCACTAAGGAATGGTTGTTTCTATGTTTTAATTTTGGAAAGAAAACATTCTAAGATTGTATTCTTTTCTGCTGACAGAATACACAGAACACAACTGAAGTTTTTCTTGAATACTCAACAGTTTTTTCTTCGAGATCAGTTAATACCTTGTGCTGGAAGCAGGGCAAACTCAGAAGCTATGGCAGCAGGTAAGGCTGATATGCTACTTTTCATCTACTGAATTTTGAAAAAAAACAGCTAATCTTGCATCTGTAGGCAAGAGTAGCTGTGCTGTCCAACATGGTAGCCACTGAGCCACTGGCTAGCTACATGTGGTTATTTTATAACTGATAAATCAAAAATAAAACATTAAATTTCTTAGTTGCCTTAACACATTTCGAATGCTTAAGAGCCATATGTGGCCACTGGAAAGTACAGCTAGAGGACATTCCTGTAGGTACAAGTTTTATTTACTAAATAGTACTGGTCTACATCATTAACTTATTTTGACAGAGAAATGGAAGTTATAAATTAATGCCCAAATTCCACAGTCTAGTAACAGCTTTATCTCAGGGTTATGAGGATGCTATTAGTCTAAATTAGAAGAAAAATATGAAACAAGTATACATTATCTGATATAAAGAAATGTTATCTTGTAATCCAGAACTATAAAATTACATAGGTCTTTTCTGTCATGACAGCAAGGAAACAAAGTATTTGATAACTATCTTAAAAAGTCATCCTTGCTTAAAGTTCTTAGAGTGATGACTCCTAGCTAACCTTCTGAAAAGTAAGTCATTGAAGTGTTGCTAGTTTCAGAGACTTTCCGATATCTGGAAGAGACGATTTCTTTAAAAAAAAAAAAGGGGGGGGGCCCAGTCCAGTATAAGACTGGAAAGTTATACAATAAAATACTAAGTACTGGAATCTCCAGATGGTGTTACAAATTATGCTTTTCTTCTGTGTGCTCTTCTGTCTTCTCTACATTTTTTCATTGATCAGCTTATTTCTTTTGAAACCCAAAATACATAAAACAAGATAACCTAAGAAATTTAGGGTATTTCTCTACATTTTCTTTTGCTTTTCAAAACACCCTCCTCCTTAGAGAGTTTCAGGAACAGCTGTTTAGACACAAATGGTTCAGATCATAAAGTAAAAATATATTTAAAATATCATGGAAGAGAAAGATGTATAGTTTTTGAAATATCTGACTTAAACAAGGTCCTAGATCGGGAATGCATATTTACCATTGTACCTGATAAGGTTCTTAAAATCTTTTAAATGATTAAAAATATATATAGGCATCCAGCAACACAGAAACTAGGATAAATTTCAAAATTAAACACTTCAAATTGCAACTGACATGGGGGGAGAAATTCCGCAGCTTGCTTATTTTTAACCCACACAAATTCAATCTGTGGAAGCAGTCTGTGTCCTATGAAATGTTCACACCTAAAGTCATTAAGATGACTGAGAATTGAGATCTAGAATTCAGAATTCAGCTGAGATGGAAGCCAGATCTCCAGGCATTTCCCCCCATAATTTCAGACAAAGATTTTTTCAAGTAGCTTTGCTTTCACAGTAATTAGGTAAACACTTACTTTTACCATCACAGGCTACAATTTTCACTTTATCCACTTTGATAAGTTCTGTCACCTCTCTGAATTCAACATCATTCAATACAAAAGTCCACACGTTATCGCAGAATCTGTATGTATTTAGAGAGCCCTTTAAAACAAAACAATTAGACATACCATGAAGTCATTTTTTTCCCAAAAGCAATCTGAGAACTCAGCTACCAACTACCTAATTCTTAAGGTAAACATTAAATAGTCCTACTGTTTTAAGATTTTCCTTAATTTTCATCCTATCACTTAAATAAAAAAACCACCCTAGATGAATTTATTAAGAGTTAAACAGTGCTGAAAATAGGCTGCTAACAATAGTTAGGTGAAGAAAAGTTGAAAGGAAATTTGAATTTGTATTTCTACTGCCCTCTTGTGGCAATATGATAAAAGTTCACCCTTCTCGCAGTAGAAAATCCACACAACTCGTGATTCCACCCAAATTTAACTATTAATAGACTGTTGACCAGAAGCCTTACAGATAACAAAGTCAATTAATACATTCAGGGTACATTCTATGCATTATATTGTGTATTTTTACAACAAAGCTACAGAAAAGAAAATGTTAAGAAAATCCTAAGGAGAAAATACCTTTACAGCACTGTATTTATTGAGAAAATCTGTATGTAAGTGGATCCATGCAGTTAAAACCCATGTTGTTCAAAGGTCAACTGCATTTTATTGTATGTGTTAACTCTCCGAACGTGTACAGAAGCAGGGAGCACCCAGAAACATTCAATTTTAACCTCGTGCTTCACTCAGATGAATGACTGTATTAGCCACAGAAATGACAACATCCTGTGCGACTGATAAAAAGTTATTTTCTCTTTTTAGGAGCAGGAATATGTGCTTGAACATTAAAAAGAAATTTTTGAAGAATGGAGTGAAAGTGCAAGGATAGACACCAACTGAATACAATCAAAACTTGAGACATAGATACACATGGAATCTTCACAAATGAAATTTAGTATTTGGTAAGAGATTTATATGCCCCAAATCTTCAATTCAGAAAAATACTCTGCAGTGTTACCCGAATAGTAAAAACTAGTCCAACTAAATGTTCTATCAAGTGAGAATGATTTGGGAAACTATGACGGTTATGAATGACTTAAAATTTTAAAAATGAGTAATTATTATTTGTTGGACTATGCTAGGCTCTGAGGATACAAATATGATTCCTTGTCATCAACAAGCTTCGGGTAGCAGGCGGGAGCATTAAAACAAAATACACAGTATAGCAGTATTATGAAAGAATAATAAGCTAGGGGCACCCAAGGGTATGGAACACACTGACCACAGAAGGCTTCTCTCACAAAGTGAAGTTTGAGTTTTGAAAAATGAGTAAAAGTCAAGGGAGATAAATGGGACAATAAGTTCCAGAAAATTAAATGTGTCAAGAGGTCCCAAAGGGAAGGAGATCCTGGAGAACCTTTCGCTGTATCCTAAATGCATTAGGTCAATGAAGGATTTTTGAGCAAAGCAGTAACATCAGATTTGCATTTCTGATAACATGAATTGATTTGGGGCGGGGGGGGGGGGCAGCGCTGGCGGGAGGCGGCAGGNGAGCTGATGCCTGAGAGAGGTGAGAGTGGCTTTACTACAGGAGCACAGAGGTCAACAAAAGGGAGAGAAGGGCGCCTGGGTGATGCAGCTGGTTGAGACTGACGCTGATCTCAGGGTCATGAGATCGAGTCCCTTGTCGGGCTCTGTGCTTGTCCCTCTCGCTCTGCTCCTCTCCTACCCTCTCTAAAATAAATAAAATCCTAAAAAAAAAAAAAAAAAAACCNNAAAAAAAAAAAAAAAATCCCTGATAGGACTTGACAACCCGCTGGCTATGGTGGGGAGACAAAATTTGTTACCTCTCAAGAGTCTGGCTCCAGTAACAGTGCAATCACAGGAAGAGCCAGTTTGATAAATCCGAAACTTTTCAGTTTAAGATCTAAATCACCATGTGCAATAAGCAGCTGGTGTGTGGAAGAAAGCCTAGGAGCAGGAGCCGAGTGACTTTAGAGCCAGAGGGTTGGAGTCATCCGTTCAAGGAGACTAGGTGGAGCCCTAGCTAAACCTAAGGAATACCAACAACAGAACTCCAGAGGGTCTAAGAGAGGGGGGAAGAATGGCAGCTAGGATAGTATGGTTTCAAGGGAAGTATGGGTTTCAACAAAGACGGTCAATCAACAGTATCGCAATTATGCATTAGGGTTAGCAATAACATAGGAAGAAAAGTTTCAGTGGAGAAGTAAGATTAATGCATGGAAAACCACATAAGACACACTGTTAGATCTCCTTAGCTACAGTCAGGGCCTTTAGAAGGCTACACAGCCCAATGCCAATTTTACTGTTTATTTCTAGCATCCCTGAACCTGTGTGTAATGTTACCATCATAGCCAATGAGTGATAGCTATGCCAATAATCTGAAGTGTGAACATTCACTTGCAAATATATAATTGAAATTGTTAGTTATATAAATACAGCAATTTCACAATAAGTGAAGCATATACATTAAATGCTTTCTAATATTTAGATTAAAATAGACAACATAATTGAGAGAGCTCATTGGCTAGATAACTTCTGAGCCAACAAAAGCTTAATAAAATGTGAAGACAAGAAGAAATTAGATAAAAAAAAATGTAAAAAGATTATACTGAGATTTTATTTGAGAGTGAGCACAAGAGAACAAGCATGGGGAGGGGGAGAGGCAGAGAAAGAGAGACAAGCAGGAAGCCTGACACGGGGCTCAATCTCAGGACCTTGGGATCATGACCTGAGCTGAAGGCAGATGCTTAACTAACTGAGTCACCCCTCTCTTTAGAATCTCGAATAAATGTAAAATCTTTCTTACAATATGTTTACTTAAATATCTACTTCACTGTCTTTATGAGAAAGTCATAATCTAGTATCTCAAGTATAGGGATTCAAGAATCAAAAATTTTATTTAAAAAATGTATTGGAAGGAACTTCTTAAATATTAAAAAATAATTATATTTGGCTTTGGTCAAGTAACTGATTTGAACAGTAACTGACCTGGCAAACTGTATCTTGAATGCACCTCTAATAAATACATGTGTTTTTCTTCCCCCCATTAATCTACAACTGGGCAACAGTCTTTCATTAAAATATCTTAATACATGTTTATTAAAGAAATGGAACAGGTAGGGAATTCAGAAGGGTGATTTTTCTTGACCATTAAATCTTTTAATGCTTACCTAATTACTATCGGAAGTTTAGTATTTCAACATTGTTACTCTCACCTGCCAGCATACATTCTCTCAAAAGCATACGCTGACTCTTTGAAGGACTAGCTCAGTATGAATGTTCTCCCTAAAAATTAGTTCGAGGTTCTGGGCAAATATATATTTTGACTTCTTTTGCTAATAAATTTTAACACAAATTGTTAAAATCTTAATTCTCATACTCAAGTAGCTTTTTCCCCCTGTAACATTCTACTGAAATGATCTAGTTATATGAAATTTGTATGAGGATTAAAACAAAAATTTAGCATGTTACCTAAACAATATAGATTTAAATGTGATCTAGCAAAATGTCTTTGAAAATTAGAAATTACCAATGTGTGATCTCTTCTGCCTTTGTCTTATGTCTCACCAAGCAAAATAGGTTATTTGCAAACATTCTGGACTTAAAATTGATCAAGTGAAGTCTGCTGTAATGGGAGAGGAAATGAAAGCCTGAGCTTAGAACAGTAAGAAAAGAAAAAACAAGAACAGTAAAGTCAGATGGGCTCAAAAACTAATTATTTCTAGCTTTTGGAAAATAGACAAACTTATAAAACACTATGCAAGAGAAATGCAAATGTCCAATTATGTTTAACTTTAGCTACATAGATCCAAACTGGAAACCAACAATAATACAACTAGAATACTATTAGGTATCAACATGGATCAATTTCAAATTAAAGCATCTTGGCAGACTTGTACACATGGTTATACAAAACAGCAAACTAATTTTGCAGAATCGTTACTGTTAAAAATTCGAGAATATACTGATAAAATTTTATAAAGATACATTTTACTCCAGATCACTTTTAGGCATGTGAAACTGGTAAGAGACTTATTATATAACATACATAGAGACTTTATCCCTTCACTAAATTTGTTGTCTGCCAACCCAATATCCACAACCTTGCATGGCATGTAATAGGCACTGAAGTGTTTGCTGAATAAATTTTAAAGAGCAAATTAACCTCTGTTTTTTTCATATACTGTAACCTTTTAATTTCTACTTTATGGTATCCCTTAAAAAAACATAGGCGTAAGTATCATATAACTGTACAATGATATTTGATTATATTTATCTATCAATATCAATGTGGTAAAATTACTTCTATTCACCATGATACTTTCAATGGGCCTTTAGTTTGAATTTACCATCAAGTTGAGAAAGACAATTTTGTTCAGTTCAGGATTATTGTTCAAATGAGATGAAGCTATCAGACCATTATCTATCACCAGTTCAGGTCTTCATAAGAGTAGGTGGGAGGCAACATGAATGTACTTCCATGGAATGGGTGAAGATCAGAGTTCAAAAAATGTTAAGTGAGCTTTAGGGACTAGTCTGTCACTTACCTTCAATCCTGCAGGTAATGGTTCGGGCGTTTGAAATCTCAGTAACTCTTCAGGGAAGGCAGCCAAACGTACATAGGCTGATTTGTGAAACAATGGAATAAAAATCTAAAAACAACTCTATCTCACATTAAGTGGATAAATTTAGTAAAGTATAATTATTAAACAGATTCCAAACTTTGATTAAACCAGCGGGTCCTTTTATGATTCATAAATATGTAGGGGTCCTAAAAAGCACTGTTGTAACAACCACTGGTGCAAGCTTCTAGATTTAGGAAAATATCCTTACCCTGAAATTGACTCTGTTCCTGACCCTCTGCGCCAACGCTGAATTTATAGCTTTATCAAACTGAAGGAGAACTTGAAGGGCAAGTTGGGGGGTGATCTGTTGAGACTGAGAAAAAGTAAAGGTTTTAGATTAAACCTAATTTAGAATTCAAACTAATTCCCCTCTTAGGGAAGGACACTAAAGACAAAATACGTACGAATTATCATCTAAAATTTAACTGAGGTTAACCAGAGCCTCTTAAACTAGACTCCCTTGTTCTTCTTTGCCATACTGACAAGGAGTAAAGCCTGACAATGTTTTCTTGCACTGTCTTCACACAAACATAATTTTGAAAAGAAAACATGCCGTGATGTTACACTGCCAGGACAAAACTCCATCACTCCTTTAGTGTCTGGCAAGAGGCATATGATAGATTGAAGGAATGAAGTTTCTTTCAAAACCTAATTTCATCAAAGCTCATAAAATACATGAAAACAAATGGAAATACTTAATATGTTCTCAGATGAGTTTACTTTAAAAGGTTATTTCTCCTCACACTGAAACACAAAGTCAAATCTCAAAAGACTTTATCAAATTGTGCAAAATTATCTTAAAGCTACACAGACTGTGCCTTATAAATAAGAGAAAACCAATAATCTCAATTTTTATATTTAACAAAAATCTTTGAAACTTTAGGCATGTTAGACCACGTCATAATCTTCATCGTATTTTATGCCCTGTGCTCAGGATGGGATAAATACTGACTTGCTGGGTCAAAGAGTCGAACAAAACTTACTGCAGACTAATCTAAATAAAAGTTGGTTTGTAGTCTCTCCCACCTGTATGAGCTCATCAAGGCTCTCCTGGAGACTGTTTCCCAAAGTGGTATTTCTGTATAACTGATATGCCATGGCTTAGGAAATTGTTTTTCTTATTCAGGCTTGCATTGATGTCCTAAAAATTTAATATGAAAGTATTAAACATTATAAACCACATATGTAATACAGTCTATTTCATACATTCTAATATATGCTACCACAACTCTTAATAATTGCAGACTGCTATACAATTAAGACAAAAGTTAAAAATGATTTTTCTAATTTTTTGACATAGGCATTTATACTCCTTTCTATAAATATACTTATTAAAACATACATCTTTACCATTTCTTTTAAAGGTCTGCCTTTTGACCTAATCTAGAATGAATTTACCGTGTACTACCATTAATCTCTCTTTACTGTCAGTCAGTGATCCAGACAATCTTTGGCTCACGCTTGCGGGCCCTCCATTTTTTCCCCTTAACATTTGGTATTTAAAGAGTGCCTACCAACAAGATAACACTGTGATAGGCAGAAGGGAGAAGGAGATGAATAAGGGTATGCTCCTGGACTCTAAAAAACTTATCCTCTACAGATGGTAACAGATATACCAAACAGTATTTAACTCAGCAGGGAATAAGCACCGTGATAGATACACACAGTGTGTGATGGAGGCTACCTGTGGACTGAGTGAACTCGTTCAAAAGCTTCCTGATTCTTCAAGCTAGACTGCAGCCAAGCAAAGGCAGAAGATCATCTTAGGCTGAAAGAACAGAATGAGTAAAGCCACAGGAGTATGAAATCATACAGTGTGTAGAGAGAACTATAAATTGTTCCACAGTATTAAGGTGCAAGTAGAAGAGGAAGTAGCAGGAGATGGAGCTGAAAAAGATGGCACGGACGTATTTGTTCCAACAGGAGGGATGCCAGGGTGAATGTACTGGAAGATGAGAAGGAGATAAGGGTTTGAATACGGTGACAGTAGTTTCGACAAATACCGAGCTACAAGTCATATACAAGATCCCTGACCTCATGGTACTTTCAGCTTAGAGATGGACAGGAGACATATTCAGGAGTTAGCAGGCAAAACTCAGCAAAAATAACGACTAGTTATCAGTCTTCACATTATATACCTGCAAACACTTGATACAAGAGTTCATTTCTGCTTTCTTGAAACCTTTTCTTTGGCTTTTGGGGCCCCACACTCTGTTCTCTCTTCCAACTCACTGGATGCAGGTACCTGACTTCTGTTTGAATGCCCTAAGGCTTCTTAGGTCTTCTCTAGATGCTTTACTCCCTTAGTTAGTATTAGGCTATCTGCTGATGACTCCCAAATGTACATCCCCAGTCCTTCGCCCCTTGTTGCCCTATATAAAATTGCCTCCTTGCCACTGAATGGAAATATCAAGTAGGTAGCTCAAATGAAACGTCAAAAACCGACTTCCTGATACTGTCCCTCCAAACCTTTTTTTCCCTCACCTTGCCCGTCTTAGTAAACAGTCAATCTAGTCTAGGGTAAGACACCCCCCCAAATTTTACATTCGGCATTAGCTTCTTTCTCACCCTGCATTTAATCAGTCAGTCTTTTGAGCCAGANGCCCTCACCTTGCCCGTCTTAGTAAACAGTCAATCTAGTCTAGGGTAAGACACCCCCCAAATTTTACATTCGGCATTAGCTTCTTTCTCACCCTGCATTTAATCAGTCAGTCTTTTGAGCCAGAAGCTGACAAATTCTACCACCTCCAGCACTCCCACCCAGCCCCCATCTACCAGCAAGATTACTGCGAGAGCCCTGTGAGGTCTCCCTGCTTCCACAACTGCCCGTAACACCCCTGCCCCTGGAGCAGCCGCACTGAGCCTTTTACAACATAAATCAAACCACATGACTCATGTATTCAAAACCTCCAATAGCAGCATCCCGTTTCAGAATAAAAAAGTCCTCCTAATGGTTTGCAAGGCCAACATAATCAGGGTCCTCCACTATCTCGATGAACTTACCTTCTGCCACTTATTCCTTCATTCCCTCTGCTGCGGTCATACTGGTCCCTTGCTGGTTTTCAATATGGCAAGATAGTCTTGCTTTAGTGTCTTCGCACTGTCTGTCCTTTTTGCTTCAAGTGTTCTTCCCAGATCCCTTCATGGTTCACTCCCTGATTTAATTCAGATCTCTGCTCAAATGTCACTTCATCAGAAAGAACTTCTCTGACCAACCTATAAAAAGGAACTACCTCCCTTTCCCCTTATACTACTTTAATTCATACCATTAACTGAAGCTGACATATACATGCTTATTGTTTCCATCCACTACAATACATGTTCCATACGGATGGGGACTTTTGTTACAGTTATATATTTACCATCTGTAACAATGCCTAGTATATAGTAGGCATTCAATAAGTATTTGTTAGTGAATAAGTAACTTGGCGGTATATCTAGATGCCATTATCAGATATAAACTTGTCTAAGTGTGATACAAAGTCTTCTACTTTAGCGAGGAAAATGAAGCAATGAAAACTTCCCAGACTCTCAAAACGGCATCAAACCACCTAACAATATCCATAACCACATACTCTGCCTCCCTACCGGTCACTATAGCCAAACTATCCATGCTGTTATCCAAATAAATACAATCTTTCTATCTCTGCATCAAGCCTATTCTCTAGTACACTCAAGAATATTGTTCCAACAACTGAATTAGTCCTTCTCTCCCTCACCATCAAATTTCCCATCTCTATGGAGTATTACCATCAGCAAACAAATAGATGGCTACTTCTCCCATCTTCCCCCCCCCGCCACAAAAAAAATTGTCTCAACTCCCTTTCCTCACTAGCTACATGTATTTGTCTGTTCCGCTGTGCAGCAAAGCTCCTAAAAGTCATCCATACTCACTGTCTTCTCATTCCTTTTCTCCCATTTTCTCTTATACCCACTCTTCACTCCTCATAGGCTCACTCCTTATACTCACTCCTCATAGGCTTTTGCCTCCAACACTCAGATGGCGAAGGTCACCAACAGCACTGGCAAAGCTAATCCAAAATTCTCAGTCCTCACCAGACGTAATCATTTGACACAGCTAATTACTGCCTCCTCTTTGATAAAGGAGCTTAGCTTAGCTCCTGGGACACCACACCCTCTGGGTTGTTCTCTTAGACTCACTGGTGCATACTTTTCCTATACCCTGCCCTTGAACTCACTCCTGGATCCGACTGCCTACTCAACATCTTTACTTCCTGTCTTTCCCATTCAGTCGCTGTAACTCCACACTTCTACCGGCTTACGCAAAAACCTTTGAGATTATCCCCCACTCCCGTCATGCCACCTTCACATCCAATCCCTGGCAAATCCTGTAAACTTCATGCATTCTTCAACATGCATTCAGAAGCCATCCATTTCGCACCATTTCCATTGTTATCCCCCTGGTCTGTGCTACGATCATCTGGCACTGGATTACTGAAACAGCTTCCTGATTGGTTTCCCTGCTTCCACACTGTCCCCGTACTTGAATCCCAGCCCAGCAGCCCATATCTCTTTTCTGCTCCAAACCTCCAAGGCTTCCATTGCACTCAGTCCTTACAAGAATCTGGCTATGATCTCTCCAACCATATTGCCCATCTCTCCCTTGCTCTCACCCTTCTACAGATGCACTGCCTTCCATGTTCTTCTTAGAACACGACAGACATGTACCTCCCTAGGTAAGCCTTTGTAAAGACCACTCGTTCTACCTGGAATACCCTTCCTCTAGATATCCACTTGGTTCTTTTAATTCCTTCAAGTATAATATGCACTTAATGAGGCTTAAACTGATGGCCAGACTTAAAATACCAACTTCCACCTCCACTCTGGAACTTCCCACTCCCCCTTTTCCTGCTATGTATTTTCTGCATCCTCCAACAGGGACTTCTATTTTGTTCACTGACTGAAGCAAGTGTCTAGAACAAACCATAACTGATTCATAACAGAGGCCAAATAAATATCTGTTTGGTAAATTAATGAGGGCAAAAACCTAAGTATGTGGGTGGGTGGGGTTAAAAAGGGCAAGCAAAGGTCCCAATGGAGATAACACACCTGACAAAGTAGGAGTACCAAATCTTGTGTCATACTCATTTCACAACAGTTTAAGAGTTATCTAGACAACAGCTATAAGTTAACAATGACCTATCAGAGAAATTAAGAAAACAATTGCATCAAAAAGAATAAGAGACCTAAAAAAAATTAACCAAGGTGCAAGGCCTATACACTGAAAACTGTAAGATACTGAAGAAAGAAATTGAGGACAACAAAAATAAATGGAAAGACATTCCATGCTCATGGGTTGGAAGAATATTGTTAAAATCCCCATACTACCCAAAGCCATCTACATGTTCAATGCAATCCATATCAAAATCAAAATTCCAATGCCATTTTTCACAGAACTACAACAATCCTAAAATGTACATGGAACAACAATTCTGACAAAGAAGAACAAAGCTGGAGGCAACATGCCTCCTGATTTCAAAGTACATTACAAAGTCATAGTAATTAAAACATTATGGTATTGGCATAAAAACAGACAAATCAATGGAACAGAATAGAGAGCCCAGAAATAAACCTACATTTATATGGTCACTTAACCTATCACAGAGGAGGCAAGAATATACAATGGGGAAAAGAGTATTTTCAATAAATGGTGCTGGACAATTTTCTTACACCATACACAAAAATAAACAGAAAATGGATTCAAGACCTAAATGTGAGACCTGAAATCCTAAAACTCCTGGTAGAAAACATAGGCAGTAATCTCTTGGACATTACCGTTACCAACTTATTTATGCAAAGGTCTCCTCAGGCATAGGGAACAAAAGCAAAAATTAAACTCCTGGGACTACATGCACCAAAATAAAAAGCTTTCACACAGCAAAGGAAACCATCAATAAAACCAAAGGCAACCTTGTGAGTGGGAGAGGATATCTGCAAAGAATATATCTGATAAGGGGTTAATATCAAAATTTTATGAAGAACTTCTATAACTCAACACCAACAAATCAAGTAATCTGGCTAAAAAATAGGCAGAAGAGCTGAATAGACCTCTTTCCAAAGAAGACATACAAGTAAGTGGCCAATACACATGAAAAGAGACTCAACATCACTAATCGTCAGGGAAATGCAAATCAAAACCATGAGATCTCACTTCACATCTATTAGAAGGGCTAGTATCAAAAACACAAGAAATGTCAAGTGTTGATGAGAATGTGGAGAAAAGGGAACCCTCTTGTACTGTTGGCAGGAATGTAAATTGGGGCAGCCACTGTGGAAAACAGTATGGAGGTGCCTCAAAAAATGTAAAATAGAAATATCATATAATCCAGTAATTCCACTAGTGTGTATTTACCCAAAAAACTGAAAACATTAATTTGAAAAAATATATGCACCCCTGTTTTACTGCAGCATTATTTATAATAGCCAAGATATGGAAGCAACCCATATGTCTTTATCCATTTGTCTACGGATGGACAATGTGGCATATATATACAATGGACTATTAGTCATAAAAAAGGATGGCATAATGCCATTTGAGACAACATGGATGGAGCTAGAGTGTATTATACTAAGTGAAATAAGACTGAGAGAGATAAATACTGGATGGATCTACTCATAAGTGGAACGAAAAAATTAAAAAAACAAACACAACCAAACAAATGGATAAACAAAAACAAATCAGGTCGATAAGCACAGAGACTGATGGTTGCCAGAGGGAAGAGGGGTGAGGAGGTGGATAAAATGGGTGAAGGGGAGAGGGGGATACAGGCTTTTCAGTTACAGGAATAAAAGGCACGGCATAAGGAATACAGTCAGTGATATTGTAAAAGCAATGTAACAGGATAGATGCTAGCTACACTTGCGGTGAACACACATAATATGTATCTACTTGTCAAATCACTAAGTTGTACACCTGAAACTAATGTAACATTGTGTGTCAACTCTACACAAACCCCCCCCACAGAACTGTGGTATATATATACAAAGAAATAGTACTCAGCCATAAAAAAGAAATCTTGCCATTTGTGACAACATTGATGAACCCAGAGGGTATTATGGGAAGTGAAATAAGTCAGATAAAGACAAATACTGTATGATTTCACCTCTAGGTGGATTCTAAAAAAAACAAAACAAAACAAAACAAAACAGACTCTTAAATATCGAGAGCTAGTGGTTGCCAGAAGGGTGGCAGGAATGGGCAAAATAGATAAAGGGGATTAAGTCGTACAAACTTCCAGTTATAAAATAAGTCACTGACTAAGAACCATCCTGCTCAGGAATGACTCGATAAACCAGGAAACCAAAAATCAATTTAAACAATTTATAGAGACCAACGAGAATGAAAACACAACACTCCAAAACCTATGGGATACTGCAAAGGCAG
>NC_048222.1:47221633-47380884 GCF_002007445.2 Ailuropoda melanoleuca | reverse complement strand
GCCACTCTGGAAAACAGTGTGGAGGTCCCTTAAAAAGTTAAAAATCAAGCTACCCTATGATCCAGCCATTGCACTACTGGGTGTTTACCCCAAAGATACATACATAGTGAAGAGAAGGGCCATAGGCACCCCAATGTTCATAGCAGCAATGTCCACAATAGCTAAATCGTGGAAGGAGCGGAGATGCCCTTCAACAGATGACTGGGTCAAGAAGTTGTGGTCCACATATACAATGGAATATTACTCAGCTATCAGAAAGAACGAATTCTCAACATTTGCTGCAACATGGACGGCACTGGAGGAGANGAGGAGATAATGCTAAGTGAAGTAAGTCAAGCAGAGAAAGACAATTATCATATGATTTCTCTCATCTATGGAACATAAGAACTAGGATGATCGGTAGGGGAAGAAAGGGATAAAGAAGGGGGGTAATCAGAAGGGGGAATGAAACATGAGAGACTATGGACTATGAGAAACAAACTGAGGGCCTCAGAGGGGAGGAGGGTGGGGGAATGGGATAGGCTGGTGATGGGTAGTAAGGAGGGCACGTATTGCATGGTGCACTGGGTGTTATACGGAACTAATGAATCATCGAACTTTACATCGGAAACCGGGGAGGTACTGTATGGTGACTAACATAAAAAATCATTATAAAATAAAATAAAATAAGTCACTGAGATGAAAAGTACAGCATAGAGAATACAGTCAACAATAGTGTAATAACATCGTATGGTGACAGCAACTATACTTATCATGGTGACTGAGTAATGTACAAAATTGTCAAACTGATATGCTGTATGCCTGAAACTAACATTGTATGTTACTTATACTTAAAAAAAAAAAGACTATTATAGACGTAAGTTGTTATATGTAAGCCTATGGTAATCACAGAGCAAAAACCTACAGTAAAAACACAAAAGAAAAAGGATACCACTAAATTTTAGAAAGTCATCAAACCACAAAGGAAGAAAGAAAAGGAGAAGTACAAAAACAGCCAATAAACAACAAATGGCAGTAAGTACATACCTATCAATAATTACTTTGAGTGTAAATGCATTACATTCTCCAATCAAAAGACACAGAGTGGCTGAATGGATACAAAAACAAAACAAACTAACAAAAAACAAGGCCCACCTATATGGTGCCTACAAGAAATTCACTTTAGATGTAAGAACATATACAGATAGAAAGTGCAGAGATGGACAAAGATTTTCGATGCAAACAGAAACCAAAAGAAAGCTAATATAGCTATACTTATATGACAAAAAATAGACTTTAAAACAAAGACTGTAATAAGAGACAAGATGGGTGTCACATAATGATAAAGGGGTCCATCCAACACAGAACATTTGGAAATACCTGTGCACTCAGCACAGAACACCTAAACATACAAAGAAAATATTAACAGACCTAAAGGGATACATAGACAGCAATACAATAATAGGAAGAGATTTCAATATTCCATTTATATAAATGCATAGATCAGCCAGACAGAAAATTAGTAAGGAAACATCAGTCTTAGAAACTTAGAAATCAGTCTGGTCAACACGTTAGACCAGATTAACTTAACATAAATACACAGAACCTTCCATCCAAAAGCAATAGAATATACATTCTTCTCAAGTGCATATGCAACATTCCCCAAGATAGATCATCGATTAGGCCACAAAACAAGCCAATGAATTTAGGCGGACTGAAATCATACCAAACATCTTATACGACCACAAGGGTATGGCACTAGAAATTAAATACACAAAGAAACCTAAAAAATTCACAATGTGTGAAGATTATACATGTTACTGAACGACCAATGGGTCAAAGGAGAAATCAAAGAGAAATTCAAAAATGCCTTGGGACAAAAGGGAAATGGACATATATCCGTTTGTTGGATACGTCAAAAGCAGTTGTGAGAGGGAAGCTCATATTGATAAATGTCTACCATGAGAAATAAGAAAAGTCTCACAAACGACCTAACTTTACACCTCAAGGAACTAAACACACACACACACACACACACACACACACACACTTCAAATGAAGCCCAAAATTAGCAGAAGGAAGAACATAAAGACAGAGATGAAATAGAATTATTAATGAAACAAAGAGCTGGCTCTTTGGAAAGATAAAATTGACAAGTCTTTAGTAAAACTCACCTGGAAAAAAATTCAAATAAATAAAATCAGAAATGAAAAAGATGTTACAACTGACATCACAAAAATAGGATCTTAAGAGACTGCTGTGAACATTATATGCCAACAAACTGGACAACCTAGAAGAATTCCTTAAAACACAGAACTGAATAATGATGAAATAGAAAATCTGAATACACCAATTACTCACAAGGAGATTTAATCAGTAAACAAAAACTTCTCAACAAACAGAAGTCCAGGATTAGATGGCTTCACTGAAAAATTCTACCTAACATTCAAAGAATTAGTACCAGTCCTTCTCAAACTCTTTCAAAAAATAAAAGAGCCAGGGTCATGGGACTGAGCCCTGCACTGGGCTCCCCACTAAGCAGGAGGTCTGCTTGAAGATTCTCTCCATCTGCCCCTCCCCCAACTTGGGCGCTCAGGCACGTGCACTCTGTCTCAAATAAATAAATAAATAAATAAATCTTAAAAAAACAAAAAAAAAGAAGAGGAATAAACTCTTCCAAACTCATGTTAAGAGTCCAGTATTACCCTGAAACCAAAACCAGACAAGGATGCCACAAGAAAAAAAAAATTGCAGGCCAACATCCCTGATGAATGCAAAAATCCTCAATAAATATTAACAAAGTGAATTCAACAATACATTAAAAGGATCATACACCATGATCAAGGGGGATTTATTCGAGGGATGTGAGAATGGTTCAACAGCCTCAAATCTGCCAATGTGATGCACCATATTAACAAAATGAAGGATAAAAATCATATGATCATCTCAATACATGCAAAAAAAGCATTTGACGAAATTCAACATCCATATATGATAACTGTCAACAAAGTGGATGTAGAGGGAACACACCTCAACATAATAAAGGCCATATAGTACAAGCCCATTGCTAACATCACAGTCAATAGTGATAAGCTGAAAGCTGTTCCTCTGAGACCACAAACAAGACAAGACTCTTGCCCTCTTATATTCAATAAAGTACCGTAAGTCCTTCCAGAGCAATTAGGCAAGAAATAGAAATAAAAGCCATCCAAACTGGAAAGGAAAAAGTAAAATAAACCAGCAGAGAAATAAAACAATCACATTTGCAACTGCATCAAAAGGAACAAGATACGTAGAAATAAATTTAACCAAGGAGGTGAAAGACCTGTATATTGAAAATTTTACAAAACATTAATAAGAGAAACTGAAGAAGACTAAATGGAAAGATCCATGCTCATGGATTAGAAGAATTAATATTATTAAAATATGTCCTTACTACCCAAAGCAATTTACAGATTCAATGCAATCCCATCAAAATTCCAACAGCATTTTTCAAAGACACAGAACAATCCTAAAATTTGTATGGAACCTTCAAACCTCCAATAGCCAAAGCAATCTTAAGAAAGAACAAAGCTGGAGGAAACATGCTCCCTGATCCCACAATATTACAAAGCTTCTACTGGCATAAAACAGACACACACATCAATAGAACGTAATAGCCCATAATGAACCCAAGCATAGATGCTAAATGAATTTACAACAAAGAAGTCAAGACCATCTAATGGGGGAAAGGACAGTATCTTCAATAAATGGTGCTGAGAAAACTGCACAAACACACGCAGAAGAATGGAACTGGACCACTCACTCACACACCATACACAATAACCAACTCAAAACGGATTGAAGACTTGAATGTAAGACCTGAAACTATAAAACTCCTAGAAGAATACACAGCTACAGTAAGTTCCTTGACACCGGTGCTATGATTTTTTGAATTTGACCCCAGAAGCAAAATCAAAAAAAGCAAAATACAAAAGTGGAGCTACCTCATACTAAAAATCTTCCGCACAGCAATGGAAATCAACAAAACAAAAAGGCAACCTACTGAATGGAAGAAAATACTTGCAAATCATATAAGAAATTAATATCCAAAATATACAATTCATACAACTCAATAGCAAAAGAACAGATAACTCAATTTAAAAATTGGAAGGAGATCTGAATAGACACTTTTCCAGAGAAGACACAGAGATGGCCAAGAGACACACGAAAAGATGCTCAACATCACTGATCACCAGGGAAACGTAAAATCAAAACCACAATGAGGTATCACCTCACATCTGTTAGAATGGCTATTATTAAAAAGGCAAGAAATAACAAGCGTGGGTGAGGATGTGGAGAAAAGGAACCCTCGTGCCCTACGGTGGGAATGTAAATTGGTAAAGCCACTGTGGAAAACAGTGTGGAGGTTCTTAAAAATTAAAAACAGAACTACCATATGATACAGCAATTCCACTACTGACTATTTAGCCCCCCAAAATGAAAACACTAACTCGAAAAGATATATATATGTTCACTGCAACATTTACAATAGCCAAGCTATAAGAGCAACCTAAGTGTCCACCAATAAAGAAATTGTGGTGATATTACAATGGAATATTATTCAGCCATAAAAAGAATGAAATCTTGCCATTTATAACAGGAATAGACATCATGGGCATTATCATTAAATGAAGGTAAGTGAGACAGAGAAAGGCAAATACCATAGGATGTCGGATACATGTGGAATCGAAAACCAAAAAGGGGGAAAAAACAAAACAAGCATGTAGATTCAGAGAACAGATTGGTAGTTGCAGGGGTAGGGGCATGATATGGTAGAGGGAGTTGATGAACAACAGACACAGAAGGTTTGAATCATTCAAAATACTGACTTTTATATATATACTAAATACACAATTTAAGAGTTAAATATTAGAGAGGACAAGTGAACTGAAATGTTGAGCAATATAGACAAAGTAGAGGTTCAAAGTGATAATAAATAAACATAGTTGTACATAAAAAAACAAAGGCAACCTACTGAATGGGAGAAACTATTTGCTCATCATGTATCTAATAAGAAGCTAATACCCAAAATATATAAAGAATTCATACAACTCAACAGCAAACAAGCTGATTAAAAAACAGGCAGAAGATCCAAACGGACATTTTTCCAAAGAACACATACAGATCAACAACAGACATATGAAAAGTTGTTTAACACCACGAAATCATGAGGGAAATGCAAATTAAAACCACAATGAGCTATCACCTCACACCTGTTATAATGGCCATTACTATCAAGACGACAGGAGATAAGCGCCGGCAAGAAGGTAGAGAAAATAGGACCCTTGTGCACTCTTGGCGGGAATGCAAACTGCTGCACACTGTGGAAAACAGTATGGAGGTTCCTCAAAAAATTAAAAATAGAACTACCAAATGATCCAGCAATTCCGCTTCTATTTATCTGAAGAAAACAAAAACACTAACCTGAAACTAATGTGTCAATTATACCACAGTAAATACTAATTTAAAAAAACAGCTCTAAGTTATTTAAACATTTGTTAAAGTTACTTGCTTTAATGATCTTAGATTCTTAAAAATCCCTTATGAAATGTGCAAATAACTCAGTAGTCCTAGTCCTGTTTAAATTCATTACCCTGTGGGAGCTGGCTTGAAGTTTAAGGCGGACTTCAAACAAGCGAAGCAGCATAGGAAGGAGACACTTACGGAATACGCTCCCCTGATACTCGGCAAAAACAAACAACACAACCCAACCCTGGATGCGTAAAGACATTCACCTGGCTAAAAACACCGCCCTGGGCTGAAGACCTCCCCTAAGGCCGTGGCTGGCGCCCCGAGGACCACAAACCTCCCGCCAGAGGACGCAACCGCCTCCCGCCGCCTCCCGCACTTTTCATTCGCGGGTACCGGCCGCGGGGCCATCCGGGCAGCGAAGTCGGTAACGGGCCCACCCTGGGCCCCTGCCCTCCGCGCAGCCCTCGGAGACCCAACCGACCGCAACCCCACCTCGGGGGGACTGCAGGGAGCGCGAGCCCGGCTCACCAAGTACCTGTGGGGAAGGCGCTTCCCGCCGCGGAGCGGACAGAAGCGGAGCAGCCAGCAGCCCAGCAGAAAGCACCTACTTCCCGACCACCTCTTCGGCCGCTGCGGGAGCCGCAGAGCTGAGCCGACGACCCGGAAGTGCTCGCCGAACCTGGAAGTGACAGCACGCGGGTGGGCCGGGAGGCCCCGCCCAGCCCGTGCTCCCGCAAGCCGCTCGAGACTCGCCAGGAGAGGGCTGGGTGTGGAGGGAAGAGGGGCGTGGAGCCAGCAGCTTTCAAGCCCTACGCCCGTGGACTGGCTTCCTTTGTGAGTAATGCAGCAGGTTTACTAAATCATTCATAAGGGAATTTTAATTTTGAGAGACTAATCTTACCCACTGTTAGATACACAATTAGGAATGTCAGAGCAGTCACATTTTATGCTTGAAATGTGTTCTGGGTAATACTGTTGAAGACCCCGCAATACTAAATTGAAGACAAATTCTGAAGATTAGAGCAGGATTTCTTTACCATTTGAAATAGGGCTGCAACTCACTCAGCCCAGCCAGCTCTTGTGGTTCCTGAAGAATTTTAATGTGGGAGAATATGTATTTAAAATTTGCACCTAATGGAAGACAAACACTACACTATTATTGAGTTTATATAAATCCAAATGGTATCCTAATTGTGGATTAAAGGCAGCAATATGTGTACAGCTGTTTGCCATTAAGTAGCAGAACAGTGATTAAGGAGTAAATACGTGTTACTAAGTGGAATCTCTGAGCAGGTCTATAAGCTAAACAGAGTCTGATTTATGCCATGTTTTCAGCCACTTATTGAATTGATTTTATTGTTGGATTCCCCACTCCTAAAATGATTCTAAACTATGAAATACAAAGTATGATAATTAAGGTAATGTTTAAAATTAAAGCAGGATGAACACTTCACTCCCTTGAAGAATAGGAAGTAGAACCCAGACTACAGAAACAAAAGGCCTAGAACTATTTAAAAGGCTTATGAGATAATTCAGTGTAAAAATTTAATAGCATAATGGAAGACAAAAAATGTCATAAAAATGAGTCAAAAACAAACTTTCCAATTAATTTATTTAAATTCATTAACGTTGCAAAAATATGACGTGCAACAAATCAGGACACAAGTTACTGTATTCCTAACAAGTCAAAGGAAAAATATTACACCTCCTTAGTAAATCAAGACCAAACCTATTATTTCTTACAGGGATCACATCAACATCTTGCACACACAGTCATCAGAACTAAATTTCACATGCTGTAAAATGACAGCACCAAGGCTAGGCAACATCAACTGAATAGTAGTGAAATGATCATAGCACACTGTGTCTCAATGGCAGCACGTGAACTTACATTAAGAAAAATATTTCAATTTTTGAAATCTGTATCAAAGTGTGTAGGTGTCTAACTCACTCTGAATTGTGTTCTATGTGAATAGTGTCCTATGGACTGTGCAAGTCAGTGGTCCTGAACACACCTCCAACATTTGCTAGCTAGGTTTATGTAAATAAATGGTTTAAGGGGCAGAACTTTTAAAAGTGCAGTGGAATAGCTAATTGGTATTATTTTCCAAGTTCCTCCTTAGCCACACTGATTGTGAAAACACAAAGATTCCAAAATGTAAATGTTTTAACCTCTTGTACAATGTCTTACAAGATAGAATCAGACAGCTATATGAAGCAAGCAGCTCAATGCAATTCTTTATCAATCTGAAAGCTTAATTAAACCCTTGATTTTCATCAGGTGTTTAAGTGCTTTATGTGAACTTTTCATAGTATTCTTAAAAGTAATTCTCCAAAATTAGAAATTAAGTAGATCTATCATAAACAGTTGCAACAAAGTAACAACTACATTCAAATTTTAGTGTCAGTCGTTATGTTCAACACAATACTTATTTTCAAGTACCATTTGGAACTTGAAAAGAAAGTTACTTTACTGGGACTCACCACTGATCTGATTCTAATTTCATTCGGAATCTTGGGACTAGGGAAAAGGTGAGTGAAAGGATCCCTAGGTAATTCTTCTGTACTATTAGAACACTGAGCAGAAAATCTCCCACTTCCCTAACCAGCTGACCTTCTCAGGTGAGGCTAAATTCTTCATGCTTTCTCCCAGCGACTCAAATCACACAATTCCTGTTCCCTGTGACAAGGATAAACTCTAACAGAATATTTGGTCTAACTAATAAGCACATTAACTCCTCTATTTCTTCCTTTTGAGGTTTGTGATCCATTTCTCAAATGTCTAAATATTTCAAAAAAATAAGAAAACAAATGATGGAACGGATTAGCAAATTTCTATTTTCAGCCTATCTTCTCCCTTCTGATTGAGCAATGTTAGCAATTTTCCACATACAACACAGGAAAAAGGACGAAGCTACTGTCACCTTATATCCATACCTTTACTGATCTCAACAAGAAATCGGCCTATTCTAACCAATACCCTAATGCTAATTTACCTCTCAATTGAAGAAATCTAAAAAAGCCACTTCTGCACTAAATCGAACACTTCCAAATTCCCAAATAGTAACACTATAGTCATCTACAAGAAATCTCTATCAAAAACAGAACCTATCAAAAACAGAACCTTTACCTTAAATTCTGAAATTTTAGTTGAAGAAATTCTAGCTACTGATATCTACTTATCAATCAGCAAATTTCAGTGTTCAGTGCAGTCACTAAATAGTGCTGTCCATTTTGGAAGACTACATTGTTTACCATGTTTCATAAAATATGAAAAATAACCTAGTCCTAAACTTTAATCTGAGCAGTGTAATTGCTGACCCTCTCTGTACAAACTTGCTTCTGTATGAAGAGACAAAACAGAGGAAAATACAAATTCTCATTATAGGTATTATCAGCTTTTGCCCTCTTCACTCTAGTCTTAATTCACATATTCTGTGCAAAGCCTGTAGGTTTTCCCGTTGGATACAAGAAAGCCTGTTACATGGTGCAAAGAGCCGCCATACACAGTACTTCCCTTGACACATTCAGTGACATCCGAGATAAAAGCTCCTCTTAGCCCTTTAGAGTTCTTTCTCTTCCTTGTTTTGTTATCTTCCTTTCAAACTACCGTATTAGGCTCTCCTTAGGACCCTATCCTCCCCATGCCCCACTTGAATTAAAGGCTATTAAGCTTCAAGTGTGGGGCCAAAATAGCATTTTCCTTGGTGCTACTTAGGAATCTGTCCAAGCAGAACACAACCAAATTATTTTATATGAGAAACTTTTGATTAAAAAGAGACACTCAGATCCCACGTATAACAAAATATAGTGACAAAAATCACATTGAACAAGTTAAGTTAGATCCATGACCCCAGCAGAAAGGTAAAATAATACATTTTACGTACTTTCATTTCAACCAGCACTGGAAAATTAAAATCGAATGATATGGGAGGAATGTCACATAGTGACAAATTACAAAGAACAAACTTGCTAAGTGCTTTTCCTCTAACCTACTAGTTATGATCTTATGCCTTATAATTATAATTATGAAACATTTATTATGGGGCATGTCCCTATACCAGATTCCATTACGGTGTAGGTTAGAGCAGGTGTCTTTTAATCCAATGATTCACAGCACATCCCAAGTATTAACACCGTTCCCTCTGAATTTTCATGTTCTAACAGATTAAAGGTTATTTGTACTTCAAAAAAATATTGACGAAAATGCACCACTTTTGCAACAAGTTGTGTCTATAGTTAGGAACAATGCTTGCAAAAGCAAAAGTGATTAAACACAACAAACTGTTGAACCTGAAGAACTGTGTGCTTTATGTGGAGGAAAACCACCTATTTAAAAAGCTCAGCAAATTTTCAACAGAATAAAGACTTACAGATGAAAGACTACTTAAAGAGCTCTATATAGACTCTAATCATAATTAAATTCAGTGATCCTTTACTCATAATTCTCATGCTAAATTCAGAAGGAATGCCTAAGTTGTTACTGTTAGTTTGTTTTCAACACTAACTGTTTCTAAGGTTTGAGCAAGCAATAATGGTTTGGGCTTTATTTGCTATAATGACATTAGTTTAGGATCTGCCCATGGCTGCTGGATCCAAGTTAAGTCAGAAGGCTGCTGAGGAACATCTCATCCTGGGAATCCTCCAGCATCTCCCATAATTGGACTTAGGTTAGCATGCCAAGTTTATAACTGAGGAGGACAAAAAGTAAAGGAAAATTTTCTTTTTTAACAGAAACTTTATATAAAAAATGGCAAAGGTAAAAGCCACATGTGTGTTCAGTCAGGGACAGAATAAATCCTAAAAGCTTAGCTCTCATCTGCTTCAATTTTGCTATTCCGGGACATTCATTTGTAAATTACCTTATAGGAAGGGCTGGGGTGTGGAAGTACCCTCAAACTTGGAGGATGCTAATTTTCCCACATGAGTATGAGTCACACAAGCATATGACACAGTATCAGACCAATCTGTTGTTTTAGGATGATTTTGTGGGTAACTAAGTTCTGTTTGGGCACCTCAGTACAATGTATTTCAATGTAGAGTCAAGGTATTTACCAAATTAAACAAAAAGTTTGTATGCTTATATCAAACGTCGTCCAAAACAGCATAATGTAATGATGCTCTAAGACTTAAAAAAATAACTTAATTTACAGTACTGTCAACATGATTCAACAGAAAATGTGAATATACACAAATCTGATTAGGTCAAACACCTACCTACTATCAAGTTTAAGAAGTATTTTGGTAAAGTGCCCACATTGAGAGCAGTTAAAAAAGCAGCCCCTATTTTCTACAGAAAAACAGTGACAGTGAGTCACTCCTCACAGTCTCTGACTACTACACGGCACTCACAAATTCTGGAGAGTGATACCCTGGACACACAGCTTATTTCACATTAGTGAACAGACCAAAAATTTTTATAAAGTTCTGACTTTTGGCCAGAAGATAAAATGTCCCATATATACATATATACAAACCCCACTTCTTAGCCTCTTAAATTCTCTAGTTCTAAAAATGGCTTTTTGACTTGTCTTTAAAAGTTTAAAAAGGAAAGTGTGCAATACACTTGTATTTGCGCTTCTGAATTAAGAAACGGTATTAAATGAGGAAAAAAAAGCAGCTTAGGATAGTATTAATCTACTTAGACTATGTACATGACCTTTGGGTATTCATGAGAACCAGTTTAACTGTCCCTCACCTTAGGGGCAACTCTGTTTTCTAAGTTACCCAGGAAATGTATCTAACCATTTACAAAAACAAAAATTCAAACATGCACTTTACAAATCATGGTCTTATTTACCTGCATATTCTTCCACAAGACAGGTATACATTAAAAAATATTGCTCAGAAACATAAAAATATATATTATCTCTTTCTTTTACCATTTAGGCATATAAATAGTTTACTGAAGATGATGCATCATTCAACAAACAAATGCAAAAACTGCTTTATATAAAGTGTGGTTCTCTGCTATTTAGCAATATAAAATATAAAAGGATTACAATATAATTAGCTAATAAAGAGCTAAATTCAAGAGATTTGCAAACCAATACAGCAGTGAACAGTCCCTTATACAAAAGTCCATTAAGGAAGAGTCAAGTCAATTTTGTAACAGGTTACATAAAAATCAGGGCCAATAATGCATTATAAATGCAAAAAAGAGCACTGCTTCACCAGCACGTTCTTGTCTTGTTTGGACTAGATGCCAAACTTACTGTTCACTTTTCGGTTCATCTTGTTTTCCATTAAGCTCTTGATCAACTCTGTTTAATGAAAAACAATAAAAATAATAAGACACTAGCAACTAAACAATTTTCTTTCTAAAAATTGTGACTACTTTTAGCATAGAATATTATTCTGTTAAAAACAAAGCTTTGCAAAGAAGCAGACATAGTAAAAAGGTTACCAAACATTTCCCGAACCAGGAAAGATAATTTTTAAAGACAAGAGGACACTGGCAAGAAATGTGGCTGCTGTTTCTTTAAAAATTATAAAATACTTTACGTATAAATGCCCATAAGCTTTATTAAAAGTTCAAATTTTAACAGGTATATTAAAATCTTGAACTGTAGCATGGCTGGGATCGAAGTGATGAGAGAGCGGCAGGAAAAACAACTCCCTCAAAAATGATTTTGTTAACTGAAATACTAAATCGCCACTAATGCCACCAGTTGATGAATGTTTTTAAATTCAGTGATACATATGCATATTTATAGAAACTGTTCTCCAAAATTTATTGGTATACGTAGAATGTAAATGCCTTTCACTTATTTTGATAGAAGACATCAAATTTAATAATTGGAAATATCTAGATTGGGTTAAAAATAGAACTGGCTTAGTGGTGGGTTATGGAGAGATCATATCAAAATTTTGGCAAGTGGGCATTAGAAGAATTATGTAATTACAACACAATTATAAACTACACTTTAAACATAATGTACAACAGTCTATTACTATTATATTTGTACCCGTTTGCATTACTGATGGAGAGGAGTTTAAAACAATTTGGTGTAATATATGATACTTTTCACACTTGTTTCCGTTACTATGACCATCACCACCCATGACTAGGATCACCTCAACATGAGCGAATGAGACCCAAAAGTCTTGGTCTGTGGTAGAGACGGATTAATAAGATTTAGAAACATTTTTTAGCCTGGTATCAAAAATATGAGAGGTATATAGTCTCGATAAGGCATGCAATATACATCCAGTCTTTTGAACATCTGAACTATGTCGAAAATTATTTTTAAACTACATCCCAACATTTTAACAACTGCAATCTCTCTGGCCACACTTGCACTGAGTTGTTTGAAAGAAACATCTACAACATTTAAACCTACTATGCTTGCACACTCAGTTTTGAATCCTCCTCATTTCCAGTACTCATTCATAGAGATTTCACCTTAAGTAAGCTCCTCCACATAGAGCCTCGGTAACATTTTTTAAAATATGTTCCTTTATTTTTAAAACTTAAACGTCACCACTTTCAAGCTGACAAGGATTATTTTTTAAGACTAACAAACTTTGTGCAAAAACTAAGAAGTGTCTGAAAGATATATGTAATGATTCTACCACAGTTAAACAAAACAGAAGTAAAAAAAGAAGAAAAAAATCAAGATAAAATAGTATTGGTAGGTGTCAAACGATATATTTAAATAAAAAGTATAGTTCCACGGGGCGCCTGGGTGGCACAGCGGTTGAGCGTCTGCCTTCGGCTCAGGGCGTGATCCCGGCGTTATGGGNCCACTATTTTTCTGATGCCTGAATTCCAGGTAATTAAAAACTCAGAACTTTGTAAAAAGGAACAATACAGATTTTATCAACAAAGGCAATTCATTTTGAAATCCATGAAGCAGCTGGCTTCATTATACAATTATATTTTTAATTTCAGTTATCTATCTGGCAAGTGTACCCCAGTGTCTAGAAAGGAAAACGATTAGCAATATCTCAAATTACCATCCACATTTCTACGTTAAAATGTTTGTTAAGCTGTTAAGAGTCAAATAAAAATGTAAAGCTATGATCCCATCACATGGTCAACTGAATTCTGGCTCACCAACAAAGCCAAAATGTGTTCAAAGAATCTCTCCACTTAAGAGAGACTGTATTAAAGCTGCTTTGCTAATTTGCCATTAAAAAAAAAAAAAATCCATTAACAAGTCAGTTCCAAATACTACAGTGTTCTAAACTGCTTTACAAAATGGTAACTATTTTATACCTTGCCTTTCCTCTTCTATGCCAAGATATTAATAGCTAATAGTTTGTTATGCTCAAAGCGGAAGTATTCAAAATTAAAGATGGAAAGCAGAGTGTTTAACTATTTAATGGTATACTGAATTTTAGGTATTTTATCATATGTAGAATTTGACTGGTTAGCAGGCCATTTAAGCGTATAGGGAAATCAATGTTGGTTAGCCAAAGAATATATGCATTGCAAATATACTCATAAACCCCAGGGAAATAAATTGTTACCTTAAAAAAGTACATATGTATTTATCAAAAGCACTAGTTAGACATTCAAACAACAGGGTGAAACAGAGAAAAGCTTAGAGGTAATTGGTTTTCCAAATAGTATTTGTAGCAATTTCTTTGGTTTTGCTATCAGTATGTATAACATGAAGGAGTGAGGAGGGGCTATGGCCTTTAACTACTAATTGGCATTATACATGGTGTTAGAACAGGGTGACTCCAAGCCATATTCAGCATCAGGAACTTCGGATTCACTCTATATTTGGATTCTGGGGTATGTTTATATTTACAAATGCTATTATCTTTGTCTACAAGCTAACCAACCAATAAGGAAGTTAGTCTGTGCAATGCAAATGGACTAGTCTAGATGCAACCCAGTCAAGGTGTGCATATACCTTTTTTGTTTCTTTTTTAACTTTTCTTCTTCATACCTTGGTAGGGAAGAGTTATTTCAGTAAATATACATGTTATGAAGGTGAACAAAACTTGAAAAAAGGCACTGACAATAAACTCATATAAGTCTGCAGGCAAAACCAAAAATATTTAACACACTACGTAGAAAGTCAAAACTGACCTAAGAAATCTGGCTTTGACACATTCAATAGACTAAACCACAGATTAGTAGACCAAAAACCTTCTTCTACATTTTACCAGTGTGACACTCAAGGATTTATGTTAACAGCCTTCTACCAAAGCCTTTTAAAAAATTAGATGGAGGTGATTTTGGTAAACAGAATATATTCCAGCCACTAGAGTGAACCAAGGTTAGGCTGATATAAATAATATTGTATTTCTCCAGTAATAGTAACTTTTTGAATAGTAATTATTCAATGCCAGGATGAACTGACTCAAATTTGGACAGCAGCATGTTCAAGTTTAGAGAATGTTCTTTAGTACTGACTGATCAGGAAATCACCTCTTAAGATTGTAAATAGTCTTTAAAAATAAACAGTTTTTAAAAATAAAAATTAATCATAACCAGAAATAATCCTTCTTGCTTCTTCAGCTGATAGCCTGAAGAAAATGGTGACTTATGGGGAAGGTGCTGGAAAATGGCTTCTTTCCCCTTCCCTTAGTTACAAAAACAAGAGCAGTTACAAAATATTTCTCATGTAGGAAGTGAAAAAGAATGAGTATTGAAAAATATTTACCTCTTGCACATCAATATATAAAGATCCAATACAATTAAAGAAGTAAAACAAAACATACTGTTTTATGCATTCTGGTATGCCAACATACTCCATGGGGACAAGTTCCGCTAGTTCTGCCAAATTAAAGACGTATCTAATTTTTTGGCTGAATTTTGAGCTATGGAAGAAAATAAAGATAATTACCTCAATATTCTGACCAACAGAACTGACAAGAAATTCACATAAGGAGTTTGTGTTTTTGTTTGTTTGTGTTTTTTTTTTTTAAAGTCAATGACTCTCAGAAAATTACCTAATAAAGGGTCTTGTGACAGCTAGAAGTGTTCTGATAAACCATGAGGGATGTACAATGATTAGTGATTTTAGGTTTTTCCGTAACCTGGAGTTAAAAAAAAAAAAAAAGAAAAAGAAAAAGAAATAAAAAATTTAAAGCTCTATAAATTCTAATGCTAGAAGAAAAGGTAAGGCATCAATAAGTATGTGCAACTTTACACACACACACACACACACACACAAACCCTCATCCAAAAGTTCATTCAGATATGATATTCCTAAGACAAGAAGACACACTCTTGAATTCTGATGGTCTCGCCTACTGCTACGAGATGAACTTTACTTCATTTGGCTAAATTTACGTTCACAGTATAGCCTGTTGTTAAATGTCTCCTAGATACATTCACTTGTCTTTAGAATTCTGTCACCAGAGGTAGAAATCGATACTAAATACGAAATTTCATTTTTCAGGACAAGAGGGGAACTGGTATTCATTTCTTCAACACCATGAAAGGCGCAGTGCCAGCAGAAAGCTGGGGGTCAAGATCACCACAGGAACAGGAAATGTAAATCAGATCTAACACATTCTTATGGAGTCTAAAATTCTAAATAAAAATTAAAGGCATTACCCTGGATGACTTAAAATGACCAAATAAAACCTGCTGTTTTACCATACCTATCCCACACTTAAGTAAAGTGATCATTAAGGATTTTTTTTTTTTAATTGTAAGGACCAGCCCATGCCATGTTTAGGTATTTAGAGAAACCTATTAATGAGTCTGAATTCATTAAACTGGTTCAAATTAGCTAAAGTCAAATCAACCCAATTGGAGATTCAAAGTTCCTTCCGTTAGCAAGGATGACTAACTCCCAGGAGAATAGGCTCCCTAGAGCTCATTCCAAAGTAAGATTATAGTTAAGCATCTTAAAACCCATAAAATATTCTAAGCACTATAAGTCAGGCAAAATTCAGAATGTATTAAAATAGGAAATGTACTAAGTTCTCCATCCTTTCCCAAAACGTAAATTATAGGAAAATGTTCAATGTGGTATAAATAAGGAGAAATAAAGAACTATTTTATAGGTTTGTTTTAAGGAATTCTTCTTTATATATAAAACAGATCAAAACTAATTTCCTTCATGATATTCTAAAATACTGAACTGAGAATATAGAAACGTGTTATGAAATTAACAAATATAATTTATGGTGTCCTTAAGTGACAACAGGAAATAAAACTGAATAAAATTATAAAAGTTATTCAGACTAGCTTTCAATGTGTATTTACAATACCTTCTATCAATTTGCTGATAGCATTTCCTGAGCCATCCCAGACTGGGCATTTTTCTTCGAGTTGTAGCACCATTTAAATAAACTATCATGTAGTTTTCTGCTACTAACAGCTCCAAAGTGCCAATAACATACCTGTAAAAACAAATTAAGTTTAAGCCTTAAATATTGCTTTGCAGAACCCAATAAAATTATCCAAATTATATAATGCCCATCCCTTCCCTTCAATGACAGCAAAACCAATTAAAATTTCAAAACTGCATTAGTTGGTATTATGGATATGTATCAAAAACAGTTATCTTTTAGAAATATACACTTAAAAGTTTATAGATGAATGGACATGATTTCTGGGACTTGCTTCAAGGTTATACAATGGGAGAGCATACATTTTGGGAATGAAGTATGAACTGATTAATTGTGGAAGCGGGTGATTCATACACAAAGATTCAATACACTTTTCTGTACCTTTATACAAGTTTGAAATTTTCCACAATAAGTTTTCTTAAAACACCACTAACTTAACAAATAGAATGACTCTGTGGAAATAGAACTGAGTCAATTCAGTTACGTTTGGCTTTTTGGGAGTAAATGCAGTTTAGCCATATGATTTTGAGATAAAAGTAATTTCTTTACACTTAATGTAAAATAAAGAAGTTGGAACAGATAATCTAAACTATCCCTTCCAGTTTTAAACTGACAAGTTTCCTATTGAGCTGGAAAATGAATAGTTTCGTAATGCCAAAGAATAAGGACTTAAAGAACCAGAATGGGGATAATTATAATCTTCTCCCAGGTAAAGTTCACTTCCTTAAATTGGAGATCTAATTCACCCAGAATTCTGTCCAGAATTTTCTGTGAAGATATACTTACTTAAAGAGATTGTCCATCAGGTATCTATAGTTAGGCTGACCACTTTCGGGCATAAAACAGACAGCAAACACAACAATGGCATTTAATCCATCCCCGTAATATCCTGAAACAGAAATCAAAGATAAATTCACCAGCATGATCCTCCTTTTTCGGAGGAAGTCTGTACAGCTGATAGAGTTTAGTGGTTCACGTCCCACAAATTTTTTGAACCAAAAACATGGTTTCTTTTTTAACCATATATAGCCTTATAGATCTTTAAATCCCCTCTTCTCAAAATGAGAATAAAATCTGAAGAGGAAACAGTGGGCATAAAAACCAGAAACCCATTTAAAGTGGCATAATCAGAAAGCCAGTCTTATTTTAGTAAATGGACAGATGAAGTGATATAATCCAAGCAGGCATCATATGAAAACATCTGCAATAAAACAATCTTATGCAGGTTATGGTTAAAGTGGGTGCTTTTGAAAAAATACTTTTACACTCAAAAATGCCTAGCATTTTGTAGATTTTAGAGTATTAAAAACTACAATCACATCTCTGACAACTTTAACTGAAGAAAAACAGTGTTAAAATGTGTAAGTTTATTATAATCTCTAGATATTAAGCTATATCCAGTAACATTGTTTTAACTTTCATTTCTCTTGTTTACAAACACGCACTGAAAAGGTTTAAACATTTCAAGTACGTTAGCATCTTCAATACCTTTCTCAATCTCTTGGTCACAAAACACATTGTGATAATTCAATAGGATAAAATGGTCCTAATTATTTCCCCCTAATCCAAATAAAGCACTCTTTCTGAAAGATACTAGGTTTAAACCATGAGGCAGGTCTCACAACTTGTTTCCTATGAACTGGCGAAATTAATGCAAGTCTGTGGACTTCCCGATCCAGATTATCCTGTTTTCTTCATCTGAATAGGATTAAATTAGGCGGAATAATGTAACTGCAAATATTCAAGTGATTTGCTTTCAGATGAATGAAGACTATAGAAATACGGAGGGGAATGCATTTGGCAGAAAGTAAATTAAGTAGAAAGGACTCTACATAAAAAAACCCCAATCTGTTTAACCTGTGTGGTCCCCTTTCCTGCATTAGGATTTCAGGTAATAAGAAATGTTTTAGAGAGCGACTTGCGTTTTGACTACCATTAACATTCTGACACTATTTTCAGTGTCAAGGTAAACTTCTAGACATGGCACAGACGGATAGAAGTTACAGTCGTACTCCCATAGCTTTTCCCGTTTGACTTGTGATTTCCTAAGAAATGAAGCCTTGTATTTTTGGATATTCCACAAATATGCAAAGTTGGTGCTCCATAAAAATGTGGAATGAACTACTTCTGTACTTTACGGTAAAACTAAATGATTTACTCACAGTTTAAAGGCAAATTAAGAGTTTAAATTGTTTAAATGTGCAACTAAACTCATAGTTTAAAATGCCAGGTTTTACTCATATCTACAAAAAGACTAGTACAAGAATGTTCACAGCAATTTTAATCATAATGGCCCAAACTGGAGACAACTCACATGTACATCAAAAGAAAAATGAATAAGCCAATTGTGGTTTATCCATGCAATGAAATACTCCTTAGCAATGAACAGGAACGAACAACACACATGAAACAACATGGATGTCAAAAACATGCTGAGCAAAAGAAGTTGACAAAAGAGGGTGTACTACATGATTCCAGTTACATGAAATTCTAGAACAGACAAAAGCACTCAAGGGGGTAGACATTAGAATAGTGGTTACTGGGGGGGGGGTAATCATTGGGAAGGAGTTTGAGAGAATTTTTGGGGGCAATGAAAACGTTCCACATGTCTAGGGGTAGGTGATATGGGTATATATATGGTTATATGGGCATTTGTCAAAACTCATTCAATACATTTCAGATTAGAGCACTTCTAAGTGAAAAAGTTCAGAAAGAAAAACAAAAAATGTACGATATCACTTATATGCAGAATCTAAAAATGCCAAACTTAAGAGACTGAAATGGTGTTTACCAGGGGCTAAGGGAAAAGAGGAGATGGCAGTCAAAGAATACAAACTTCCAGTTATACGATGAATAAGTCTAGGGATCTAACATATTGCATAGTGACTGTAGTTAGTAATACCGTATTATGTACTCAAAAGTTGCTAAGGGAATAGATCCTAAAAACTTCCACTACAAAAAAGAAATGGCAATCATTATGCCATATGTATTGTATCAGATCAACATGTTTACACCCTAAACTCACACAATGTCGATTATATCTCATGAAACTGGGAAAAAAATTGCAAAGCTACAAAAAAGGATTATAGCATTCCACTATATATAAATTATAAATGGATAAAAAGGGGAGAAAGTCCCAGTTTTGGGGGGAGTGTCTAGAGACAGGGTGGAAAATAGTTTTCACTGTATACTCTTGTACCTTTTGAATATACTGTGTGCATGTAATAAAGATTTTTAAATTTGGTTTTATCCTTTAACTTCAAACCTGTTTCTAAAATGACATGATGTGTGTTTATTATATATATATTTTTTACGTAAGAAAGTTTCTTTAAGCATTTACATTTCTGATATTGCACTAAAAATATGAACAATCTTTGATAGCTCTTACCTCCATGGCTGATAACTTTTTTATAGGGTTCAATTGCCTTCATATCGACTCTGTGGTCCTGTTCTCCAATTCTGAACATACGCCAACGTCGTCCATCTTCTTTTTCCTCTGCTGCTGTGTATTCAGTAATTGAGCCTTTCCTAATAATTTCAGTAGTTTTGGGTTTTGGAAGGTCATCTGTCAAAATAAAAAGGTTTTGAATCACAAATTGTTATTTATACAATAAAAATCAAATTACATGTTAACCACTTTACTATCTAATTAGATTGTTCAGAGAATTTTTCATTATACCTTCTGTGGAATTTTAAGTATTTCTTTTGTAACAGAGGAAAAGGCTTGCTATTGATGTGAGGCCATTTTATGTTTTTGGAAATTATGGTTAACTTTTTTTGTATTGGCTAATCAGAAAGCATCTAATCACAGTGCGATGTATGTTCGTAAGTCCAAAAAAGATAATACACACAGCCATCAAAATCTTAGTACACTGGCCCTACAATACCGTTCAGATCCCATTTACAACATTGTTCTTGGTAGTTACCACTAGGATTATTTAAAGTAACTGAGAGCAAACTGTTTTTTGTTATTGAACACATAAATGATTCCCCAAACACTGTAATACCAGATAGAAAGTGGTTAACCAGTCGATGATTATTTCTCATTTGATCAGTTTTACTGAGCAGAAATTTACTAATAATATTCTGACGTGTACATGCAAAAGTCTATTTTAAATTGACATTAGCCAAAGCAGAAGCACCAATGATTAGGTGTAATTTATATTTCAAGATTTCATTTTAGCGGATTTTAAATGAAGTAATGATTTTCAAAATTTTAGTATCATAGTCCTTACCAAAAGATGGGGGGAGGGGAACCTACGGCATGTTAGTTGTTTGTTTCCAAGATAAAGCTGTTAACGGAAAATATCCTTCCAGGAAATGACTACAGCAGCATTAAAGAAAGAAGAGACAAAACACATAGGCAGAAAACTATTTCAGTATCTTTTTAAAATATTGCTTATTAGTGGACTGCTATTGAACCAGTAAAACAGGGAAGAAAAAAGAACAAAGATACAGTGTATCAAGGATCTTACTCTTTACTGCACATAGTGCTAAACACTGCTTTGAAGTAAAAATCATTTAAAGACGGAATATACAAACAACTACATAAAGATACCGTACACAGAAATTATCTAATTAAAGAAAACATGCAAAGCAAAACACAGGCCAATTCCTTTAAATTCTAAATAACTAATAATAAGGAATATAAAGTTTGGGGACTAAGAGTGTATATTAATTCAAGCTGGTTGTTTACATATTGTGGCACTATCAGGAAAACCTAGTTAAAAAAGTCACCCTCAAGAAACTCCCTTCAAAGCTCCCTCTCTGCAAACCCTTAACTACTTTTAGCATATTCCCTATGTTACATGTCTCTTCAAAGCCTTTTTTCTTAGCTGACTGACTAAATAAAAGAACATGCTATAATTATCAAGCAATATTTTGGAAGCAACATGAAAAAACGTAACTTCACGATACTGGGCAATTAAGAAAGAAAATAAAGGCACCTGTGTAATCTACTAAAAACAGTTTTAAAAGTCATGAGAATATTCAGTATTAGCAGAATTTCCTATCTTAGTAACAAATATAGTAGGAACTTTAAAAGGAATAACTTCATATTTTAACGAAATCCCTTAATCCTTGATTTTAGGTTCAAGATCAAGTTTTAAGTTTTTCAATTATCCTAATATGAGACAGCTATTCAGAAAACAGATATGTATATAGAGACAAACATTCATTAATAAAGGTCAGATAAAAACAATGAAGCATTTACCTTCCCACTCAAATTCATTACTGTTTTCTGATGGCGTGTCTAAGCCATCTAAGTCAATCTCCCCACTTTCATCCAAATCATCTGACAGGACAGAGCCATCGCTAGGATCCAGGGTCAGGCTAATGTCTGGAGCCATGAGTTTCTTTCTTACTTTATTTCCATTGCCTTCTAGAGAGCATGGAATGGTAAAAAAAAAAAAAAAAAAAAAGTGAAAAGTAGATTAGAAGGAATGTTTACATGCTCAAGCTGAATAGCTTAGGGCTATTGGATGGCCCCTGGATGGCTCAGTCAGTTAAGCATCTGCCTTCAGCTCAGGTCATGATCTCAGGGTCCTGGGATCTAGCCCTGCATCAGGCTCCCTGCTCAGTGGGGAGTCTGCTTCTCCTTCTCCCTCTGCCCCCCCCCCCGCTCATGTGCTCTCTCTCTCTTTCACCTTCTCTGCCTCTCTCTCAAGTAAATAAATAAAATCTTCAAAAATATATTTATTTTTTAGAGGAGTGAGAGTGTGAGCATGTGAGCGGGGGGAGAGGCAGAGGGAAAGGGAGAATCTTAGGCAGGCTCCCAGCCCAGCACAGAGCCCAAAGAGGGGCTCGATCTAATGACCTTGAGATCATGACTTGGGCCAAAATCAAGAGTAGGACGCTTAACTGAAAGAGCAACCCAGGAGCCCCAAACAAGAGAAAAATTCTAACCATTTCATTCTCGAGAAAAACATCATTAATCAAACACAATCCCAAAGCATTAATTTACAAACCTTGGATTTTGATCGTTATTGCTTCTCCATCACAGCAAGACGACACGTTCCACCAAGCATGTGTCTTTTTAAGTAGTAGAGGTAAACATTATAGTTAGCTCTTACTACTAAAAATGATCTCCTCTCAACCTTTTATTGTAGAAATTTCCAAAACCCAAGGGTACGTTTTTGCAAAGTTAAATTTCCAAAGCATTCAAAAAATGCTTTCTTAAACATATCCTCTGGCTCCCAATAATAGAACAAAAAGTGAGTATACTTTTTTTCCGTGACAAACAATGTGTTAAAAAATAGCACCACGTCTACCATTTCATTGAAACCAAAGTGCCAAGTTCTTACCAGGCCGGCCCTCTGGTCCAGTCACAGCTAATACATCCGCTTCCATACCATCATCCTCGGGTAGAGGTCTAGAAACGGAGACAGAAGTTTTAATTCACAAATTAAAAAATTGTTTTTGAAGTTCAAAGAGCTATTAAAAATATCTTACAGAACTAATTATGTGGAAAACTGAATAAAGCAGTTTCTTAAGCTTCAGTAATTCGCAAATGACTTTTAAAGACAAAATTTTCAGACTGTCAGAGATGATTTACATATTTATGGAACACATAAAAATAGATGTAAATTCCTTATGCAACTGGTCTAAAATACAACTACAAAACAAACCTGAAAATTATAAACAACCTAAAAAACATATAACTCAAATGCACGTTGAACGTGAAATACGATAGAATGTGTGGTGATGGTAATGTGTCCCTCACATTCGAGTATGGTAATGATGGCTACAGTTCTTTTGAGCTTGAGCTCAGCATTTCTGTATTATTACTATTATCATCATGTGCTATACAGTGACTTAGTACACCCACCGGCTGTCCATATTCTCACTGTTAAGGAACCTTCCTGTGCACTGGGAAGGTCTTCAGACCAAGACGGTATGGAAGCACCATTTAAATATAAGGTCTGCTTTGCCCTTTTTCTCTTAACCCAGCTGGTACCAATACAACTGTAAACACAAATGCAAAGGTGTCAAAGTAGCTGCCAGATGATCTAAAAAACCCTTATATAGTAACTTTTTTCTTAAAACAGAAGCACAAAATTGAACAATTCTTACAGACCTCTAAAGACTCCCTTCCCCCAGGAACCCCTCAGACTCCAGTTTAAGAAATACCATATTTAAGCATTTTTTATAACAGCAAACATTTTAAAATTTAAATGTTGAAAACAAAAATAAAAGATTATGGAAGATCACATATATATTTAGTGGAAGATAAGATACAAGAGAATTCATCTAACTGTTGGAAAGGAACTTTCATTTTCTAGTATCAAATGAACACCTTTTGACATGGGGTTTCTGTAAGAAGCTCAATATTCATTTAATCAGTGACATCTCAATAAAGACATTCTGAAGTTTTGTTTTAAATTTGTTTTCATTTGAAAGTATTGCTCACATTGGAAAATCTTCATCTTGCCATTCTTCTTTAAGTTCCACACCTTCCATCCTCAGCTTAGATTCAATATCAACTACAAACTCCTGATAATCCAGAGAGCCAATGTCCTGTGAAAAGACAAAAATTTATTAACAACATATTTACCATGTTACTTTTTATCTGGTAAAAAGGTGCAATAATCTTACGCTTTAGTTCATACTTACACCCTAGTTATGAAATCAATTCACAGGGCTGCAATTACCATTAAAAAAATAAAAAGAATTAGAATGAAAATCAGAGTATATATATTCTAGTAAAGTAAGTACTATTTGTAGTAAGGGTATTGGGCAGTGAAAATATTGGTTTTCAGTTACAGTTACGCATGTGTGTCCCAGGTTGTGATTTAAATTTTATTAAGTTTTGTGAATTATGTAAAAACAATCTGGGGGGAGGCACAAGGAATAAAAATAAATATATTCTCTACTCTAGATCCATAATTAAATTTTCTGTCCTCTGGATAGAGGTTGATTCTAGAAATTGAACACTAGCAAATCACATTTGCATTCATGATTCAGTAAAGCCAAGTGGTATGTGTGCTGTATCTTTTTAAAATTGACATATAATTAACATTTTTAAAAAATATTTTATTTATTTGACAGAGAGAGAGCACAAGCAGTGGAAAAGGCAGAGGGAGAGGGAGAAGCAGGCTCCCTGGGGCTTGATCCCAGGACCCTGGGGTCATGACCTAAGCCAAACGCAGATGCTTAACCAACTGAGCCACCCACGTGCCCCTATAATTAACATTTTTAAATTGAAGTATAATTAATGTGTCTATACTTCCATCTCTGTAGCTTCAATGCCATCATTCCAGAGCCATTTAAAGAAGGCTACTCAGTAACTATCCAGTACACGAATGCTACCTTTTGATTTGCTTCATATCAACACTAAACTTTTCTCATGTAGTTCAGCATCAGTTTTCAGACACTGAACTTAGTATTTCTATTCATGCAATTACATTTGCTAACCTAGGCTACTCAGTTTTAGTTTTAGTCTGTTTAGTTTCGTCTGTCTAAGGAAGGGTGTACATCCTCACTTTACAAAGTGAAGAATGAAGAGATTGGTTTGGCTGATGGAATAAGAACTGGAGGTTTAAGTATATTATTTAAGAAGTCATAAAAATCAACTGGTTAATGAGTATGACAAAAACTGTGACAACTTTAGGGCACAGGAGGTATAAATGAGCTAATATTTTGTTCAATTGCATTAGAGCAAGTCAATAGATGACTAAAGTTATTTTTTTTAAAAAGCAGTAAAACACATATTTCTTAAGAGATAGAAGTATCACTACAAGTATTAAAAACAAAGCAAAAAGTGGTAAGCACCAGTGGAAGAAGAAAGAGGGTGAGATGGGGAGAATGACTGATGCTTTTCACAGTAAATCCTAAACTATCTAACTTGTAAAAACCATGTACATATAACTTTAAAAAATACTTATCAGATAAAACGAATGGTGCCAGCTATTCACTTCAATTAGTCTTGTAAAACAAAGACACGATGCCTCCACACACTGGAGTATTACTCAGCTGGAAAGAAGAATGAACTCTTGCCATTTGCAACAACATGGATGGAACTCGAGGATATAATGCTAAGTGAAAAAAGTCAGAGAAAGACAAATACCGTATGATTTCACGCATATGTGGGATTTAAGAAACAAAACAAATGAATGAAATACAAAGAGATAAAAAACAGACTCAAATATATAGAACTGATGGGGGGCGCCTGGGTGGCTCAGTCGTTAAGCATCTGCCTTCGGCTCAGGGCGTGATCCTGGCGTTCTGGGATCAAGCCCCGCATCAGGCTCCTCTGCTGGGAGCCTGCTTCTTCCTCTCCCACTCCCCCTGCTTGTGTTCCCTCTCTTGCTGCTGTCTCTCTCTCTCTAATAAATAAATAAAATCTTAAAAAATATATACATATATATATAGAACTGGTGGAGAGGTGGGTGGGAAATGAGTGAAAGAAGTGAAGAGGATTAAAAGTACACTTATCATCATGAGCACTGAGTAACATACAGAATTACTGAATCATACTGTACACCTGAAACTAATGGAACACTTAATTACAGTGGAATAACAAAATAAAAATTTAAAAAATTAAAAAATAAATAAAACAAAGATGTGGTCATGGTTTATGATTGCTTTATCTGTCATGACAACACTCAAAAGATGTACAAACCTGTACAGAAAAAACACTATGTTCCAGAACAACAAAATTACACTGGCGATTTTCTACAGTGTTAGATTTCACACGGTAAACTAAATTTATATCTCTGCCAAGACTGGGAGGCTCTCTTCTCAGTTTGAATTCTTACTTATGCTCAAGGAAAGGTTTCACACATTCTCAAAAGGTTTCAATTTTCAAGGACAGAAAAAATGGCAAATGCTCTTTTCCTCACCAACATATTTGCTTGGAAAACTCAGTATTTTATATATGTAAGTCATTTTTAGTTCTCTGGGAAAACACTGAGCCAGGCAATGTTGAGAAACGAATGGAAAACACACCTAAACTACAGTAAACTTGACTTATTTACCGTATTCTCTGTTTCTAATATATAGACCACACCTTAACACAGGTCTTCACTGATCATAGATTGTTCTGATAGCAACTCTTCCTCTCTGTAGAAAAGAAAGTAAACAAAAAAAGGTACACCTATCTGATCAATCTCTTCTATTCAGAACACAGAACTAGCATAAAAGACCCCAAATTATGACCCCAACAAGCCCAAATACTTATTACCTTAGAAATTAACGCTCAAGTGAGACTGAAACACTCTATTACTAAAGCTTTAAGACTGTCTCTTGCATATTTTTAATTCACTGTACTTCTCAATTTTTTTCTGAAGTCTTTTATAATCACTCTACTAAATTCAATAATCAGAAAAAGTCTCTGTTATTTTGTATGACCTTTTTGCAGGTGTCGGAAAAATATCAGGATGTTCTTGTCTTTTTCAAATATCCCACATATTCAGAAAAATATTTAATATCTTAGAAATAAAAGCAGAGACTGAAAGTTACTATCACTCTATTCCCAACAGCTCGCACAGTGCTCGCACATAAGCCTGTAAATGCTACTTACGTGAATACTGTAAGGTAGGACACTGGATAGCAAGCCTTTGTTTTGCTCTGCCCCATAGGCTTATTTTTCTTATTCAACTACATTATTCAACAGGCTTTCTGTTGTTTTACCCTCAAAAAATGTAATGAAAATATTTAGGGCAACCCATACACATGCAATTATCAATTTCTGTCGGTAAAATCATTCCTTATTTATAAGAGAAAATATGTAACTTGAAAAATTCTGTAAAACGAACCATGCCCTTTAGTTCCACTACCACTTGAACAAGTCTATCACTTGAAAATAACTCCGCTAAACCCAGACAGCCCAAGTCCTTCAGGTCTCTCAGCTGATTCATTCAATTTTTACTTCAAAATCATATTGAAACATGTGATTTTAATACACACAGCACATGGACATGGATATTTAGTTTGGGGATATTTATTAAAGCCAGTGAAACAGAACTTAGGAGGAGAGATACAGATAGATTCACTCTTGACCATTCCATCACAGACTGTAGAGAGAAAAGTACACTGGACAAAAAGTTCAAACAATTGAGAGAGTATTGTTCTTGGAAGCACTTAATCATCAGCAGCTGTAAGAACAGGAAACAAACAAGAAAGGAGCAATATAAGCACAACCACTTTGAAGGAAATCAGGACACTGCTGACTCACAAGTTAACTGTGGCTGTTTCCCATTTTTTGTTCATAAATTTTGGTAAATTAGAACAGGGAAATAACACTTTAACATGCCATTCGTTAAAACAACCTAACGCAACAGGAATAACTTGATTTCTCAACGTACTTGTGGTACTGGGGGCACATGATAACTTATGCCAATTAACAAGAAGGCATATAGATAAATTCAGAACACTTGCTGACCCTCAGTGAGGTGAAAAATCAAGGAGAATGGATTACCTCCTGACACAACTTCTGAAGGGAGATGCAGTGGTAAATTCAACCAAGAAGGGGATTTTCCTACGCAACTCAGCAATATAAGCAAAAATTAAGTATTAAAATCATATTTACAACTGTCTGAATTATAAATTATAATCTACACGCAACTTTACTATTATGTAGTCTAATAGTGCTGCTGGAATAGGTGCTAGTAACTACCAACTATGCTGAAATCACTTATTATTGGCAGAAGGAAATGTCCAGGCAAGTCTTTCACTTCCCCATTTAAACAAAAGGGATTCATTCTAAATATTTATGTTCACTTTTCCCTGTGAGGCTGGCAACACTGGTAGTGCTATAGGAAAATACTTTAGGCTAGCCTATATGTTTACAGAGATCATCAAAACACTTCCAGAAAAATCTTACACACTTGTCACTGCTTCCTTAAGAGCAGGGTCATATAGGTTTTTAAGAATGAAATGACACAATGAAATATCACCTTACCCCTGTTAGAATGGCCATGCTTGAATAGACAAGAAAAGAGGAAGTGTTGGCAAGGGCGTGGAGAAAAAGGAGCCCCTGTGCACTCTTGACAAGAATGTAAATTGGTAAAGCCATTATGGAAAACAATATGAAGGTTCCTCAAAATATTAAAAATAGAAATACCATTTGATCCAGCAATTCCACTTCTGGGTATTTATCTGAAGAAAACAAAATCACTATCTCAAAAAGATATATGCAGCCCCATATTCACTGCAGCATTATTTACAATAGCCAAGATACGGAAGTAACTGGTTTCCATTGATAAATGAATGGATAAAGAAACTGTGGTATATATACACAATGGAATATTATTCAGCCATAAAAAGAACGAAATCTTGTAGGTTGGGACAACATAGATAGATCTTGAGGGCATTATTCTATGTGAAGTAAACCTGACAGAGAAAGACAAATATTATATCATCTCACTTATATGTGGAATCTTAATACACACACACACACACACACACACACACACACACACCAAGTTCAAAGATGCAGAGAACAGACTGGTGGTTGCCAGAGGGGAGAGGCATTGGAGGAATGGGCAAAGGGGTCAAAAGGCACAAACTTCCAGTTATAAAATAAATCCTAAGGATGTAACGTACAGCATGATGATTGTAGTTAATACTGTATTACATATCTGAAATGTGCTAAGAAAATAATTCTTACAAGTTTTCATCACAAGAAAAAAGTTTTAACAATGTGTGGCAATGAATGTTAAATATACTCATTGTGGTGATCATTTCCCAATACATAAAAATATCAAATCATTATTGTATGTACACCTGAAACCAATATGTTAATATGCCAGCTGTACCTCAATTTTAAAAAAGAACAAAATGAGATACTCTATCAGAAACATTAACACAAAATTTAAGAAAAATTACAACAGCACTGACTTTTCTCAAAATTGTGAAAATAAAGCAAAGGATAATTATACCACCTCCAAACACTACTTTTATGATCAGTATGCAGAACATACTGGAGATGCTCTAAGACCTTTAAAAAGATAAAAGTCTAATATTGATCTCTGACACTTTATTGTAGTTATAAATATTTGTTGTAATGTAAATTATAATTGTGGAATATTACTATCATCGTATTACACTAGTATTCTTTATAAGCCATGTAAGCTTAACAAGACAACTTTCGATCCACTGCCAGCCAAGGTTAATTTTTCAGAACCGGCTATATATGCTTCCTTTTTTTTAGATGCCTTCCTCCATCGCTGCTCCTACCAGCATTGCTCCAGAGGCAGTGAAGAGAACCACTTTCCTTTTCACGTTTACTAACGACTTGTGCATTCATCATCCCCATATGTTCCAATCAACAACTTTTGTGCGGTATAAAACATTAGTGTTATCATCCCCATTTTATCTTATATATGAGGCAAATGACACTACATCTTAGTTCCCAGATGAAACGTAGGCTTTCTAATACAGCACACTGTCTCCAGTTCACTGGCAACTTTATGCGGAGTAAGGCTGTAATGCCAGATTTGGTTACATTTAATTTCAAAGGTCTTCTAATACTTAAAGACTGCAACCACACTGACTTATGATGATCTAGTTCAAGTTCAGTGTTTGCAGAAGTGGATCTGTCATACTTCCTGTATAAGCCCAACAATGTTAGGCTGCAATAGAGGAGATTATGAAGAATAAGCATAGTTTAGAAGAAATGTAAAATGACAAGAACTAAGTAAAATATGTGCGAGTTCATCAAGAAGACAGTATACAAGGTAACTTAATAGGGTAACTGCAGTTATCAACGTTTTCCATCTACAAGTTGCAGAAATTCTTATAAAATTTTAGAAAAAGAATATGTTTCACTGAAGAAGTTCAGAAACTAGACATTAAAAGAAATAGAGACCCTAATTTAAAAAAAAAGGTGAGGATGAAAAAAAGCAACTCTAAAATGCAATCACACACTTCAACAAACTATAAGGAAGGCCCTATGACTACCAGGATGAACAGGGCAAAAACTGTGCTTTCAAAGGGCTCCCGCAACAGGCAGACAAGGGAAGTTTCAAAGCAACGTAACAGATGTGAATAAGTTTAACAGGGCTGGATCTAACAGATCTCCAGCTGCATCAGATACACCCAAGAAACCCAAACCATTAAGCAAAAGGTGATGTCTGAATCCACGCAGGAGCTCGGCTTTTGAAGGCAGGAAGGTCTACTAAAGCCCTCATTACAAATGCCGTTTCCTTATCTATTCCCCTAGGGTACAGGGCACATCAGACGTCGAGTTTCTTTGTTCTGCACGCTGGTCTTAAATACGTGACCAAAGTGGCCGGGTCACCGCACCCAGACGAGGGTGTGTGCAGCGGGGCCGGGAGGGGGGCAAGTTCCATCCTGAGCACAACAGCACCAACGGAAAAGGGGTGGCCGGCCGGCGGGCAAGGATAGCAAAGGCAAACAGGAGCCGAGCCAAGGGCGGGGGACTGGTCTGGGCGGGGATCAAGGGAAGCACCTCCCGGGCAGGTTCTCTGGCGCCCCCTACATCGGATAACCCTCTGGGCTTCCTCTCTCGGGCTGTCCGGGGGGCACTCACCCCTTGGAGGTTCGCCCCAGGCCTGCTCTCAGCCCAGACCCGCCATGCCCAGCCTTCCCGGGCCGCACTCACCCCGGAGGAAGCCTTGGCTCCCTCGTCTTCTTCGCCCCTCCAGGCCGGCGACGTGGGGCTGACGGCCAGGGCGCAGAAGGCAGCGCCGAGAGGAGCCCGCTCCCCTCGGACGGCAGTGGAGACCCGGGCCCAGTCGCCCGGCTACAGAGGCAGCGGCAGCCGCTGACCCGGACGCAGAGCTGCCCCGGCGGAAGTGACCGTATCCCGGCCTTCTTCAGGCGCGGCGGCCGGCAGAGACGGAGGCGTGGCGTCTTCTCGGAGCCGCCTAGACCCTGCTCCGCCCCCTCGGCCGTCGCGGACTCACGTCTGCGCATGCGCCTGACGGCAGCCCTGCGCTCTGCCAGAGCTGGTGCTTCAAGGCTTTCTCTACTTATGCGGGTACTGGGCCCTTGAATCTCAGAGATATTTTTACATTCTTTATGTTGGCTTTAGTGACCATTACAATAATTTTATAGCATAAAATGGGTGAAAATAGGAGAGGGAAAAATATCCGAAGCCTCATTTTGGGAAACTAAACCTCAGAAGAATCCTTCGAGTTTGGTAAAATTCTCGAGGGTGAATATAATAGTGCTGCCCAGACTATACGTAGGAAGCGGTCAGATTAGTTTTTTGAATTAACAGTTAGTTGTGGACCATGCTCTGGTAAGATAAGATAAAAATATTAGAAACATTTTATCATTAAAGTCAACAGCCATAAAATACCTGTAAAATTACCATAAAGTTTTCCAAATGCTTAGTTTCTGTTCCTGCCTGGCCGTGGACGGAACAGAAGGGCCCGCCTCCGTGGATCATACTCGGGGTAGCAACGCTGCTCCACAGCTTCAAGGAACTAAGATTAGTTTGGAGAACATCATAATCCCTCTCGGAATTCTTATCCACTAATCCCGACAAAGGCAGCAGTCAACTATTTGGGCAATGCATTTGGGAACGGGGGCGGGGGGGGGTTGAGGGGAACTGAAAAGCTCAAAAATTTAAATCATTGACCCGAAATGCAGCTCCCTGGTTTACCCTGTTTTGGCAACATTGACTACTGTTGGCAGGGGTTAAGCTCTTCTGTGTCTCATCTATAAAAACGGAAAAATAATATCTACTTCGTAGGGTTTTTGTGAGATAAAGTGCTATTTGTTAGAACCGTGCTTGACATACTATAATCAAATGTTTGATATTATTTTCCTCCTATTCTGGAAGTTTTGTTAAATAGCTGGCAGAGAAACCAAAACGGATCAACTGATAAGCAGAGCTTTAGCTAAACAACTTCTTGGATCATGCTTATGTAAGCGATTTCATCTTCAGTTACAGATTTTTTTCAGTTTCATATTTTGCTTGTTTCAGTCCTGCAATGAGTAGCATTCCTCACAAGGTGGCAGCAAATCATTTGAAATCATATACAGTTAAGTCTTTTTTCTTTTTTTTTTTTCGATCTTTAGTTTCTTTTTTCATTTCAGCAATTTTATTGTTTATAATAAGTTTGGTGAATGTTTGCTTTGGTTTTGAATAATCTGTTCTATGATTTATCTTTTTATCCCCATCTCATGAATTATCCATATTTATTATTGAAACATTTGAAACTACAGATAAGGCAAAAAAGATAGTCACTACTAATACATTTATGTATATCCTTTCAGATTTTTGTATACATATAACAATATAAATAGTGCATATGTTTTTATAAAAATGAAATAATGTACCTGATAGTTTATAATCTTTTTTTTTTTTCATTTAAAAATATGTCCTGGGCGTGCCTGGGTGGCTCAGTTACACCTTCGACTCTTGATCTCAACTCAGGTCTTGATCTTAGGGTCATGAATTCAAGTCCTGCCTTGGGATCCATGCTGGGTGTGGAGCCTACTTAAAATTAAAAATTAAAAAATTAAAAAAATATATACCCTGAACTCCTTTTCAGGTCAGTAAAAATATATCCTGAACTACTCAACACCTTCATTTTTTTAAGGATAATTTATGTATTAACAATTCCTTAGTGAACATTTAGGCTGCTCCATTTTTTTAATAGTTAAAAACCACACTTCAGAGCATGTCCAAAAAGTCAGAAACATAAAACTGATTTTTCAAACAACACACAAGTTGTATTTCAAATAATATGCTCAATATATTTTCTTTCAGCTTTTAGGTGAAATACCTCTAAGCAATGGATCAATTGTTAACCTGAAAAAAGTACAAGAAAAAAATAAAATTAAAAAAGTATAATAAAAAAAGTTTTCCCTGTGTTTACAGATTTTTTTGGACAATCTTTAGTATATTTTTATAATCACTTCTTTTTTTCTATGTGTCTCCTTGAATAGGCATATATTTAGAGTCTTAAAAATTGGGAAATAATTCGGAAGAAAAAAGTGTGGCTTTAGAACATATCATCTATAAAGTAATACATTTGCTCAAAACCACCATCAATATTTTCCTTGTGGTTTTGGGCTCTGGTGTTATGTTTAAATAGGCCCTCCTCATCCTAAAATTAGACAAGTAGTTATAGTTGCTTATAGTTTCATCTTTTTAAAAAATAGGAACATTAAATCCAATTGGAATTTTGTATATCTGCTTATGATACGTGGTAGGGAAACTGATTTTGCCAAACTGCGAAACTAGTTTGCCTAACGTCATTTATGGAATAATCCAGTAAGTCCTAAACTTGACTAGGACTCAATCAAATGAAAGTTTGCCTTCAAAGATTCATCTTAGGTTACCCACGTCATGCAAGTATCCATTCACAAACGTTTCGACAAACATTTGTATTTCTTCACAAACTGTCATTGAACAAACTTGCATTGAACATACTGTGAGTCAACGCTGAGGGTACAGATAGAAAGGACGCAGTGTCTGCCTTCAAGGAACTCACAGACTAGTCCGGGAGAAGGGCAAAGGAACATGGCAAAACAATTTAGTGGATTGAGGTGACCTTGGTACTTCCAAGGTGCAGCTAAATAGAAGGGAGGCAGGGGAACGGCGGGAGGTGGGGCCAGTCAAGGAGGACTTGCTGAAGGAGGTGACTCAAGTTTAGTAACACAAGGAGGATCTTCCAACCAGAGGGAATGGCATATGCACATGCACAGAAGTTCCTAGGAACTGCCCCTCATTCTTCAAGACTGGAGCTCCAGCAGTGGGAAGATAAAAGGGTGTGAATGGCCAGTATCAAAAGTAAGTCACCAAAGGCCACACAAAAGGGGGAGGTTTTGTTTTGTTTTGTTTTTTAATGCTAAGGATTTATTCAGAGCCAATATAATGAGTAACATGGAAAAGCAATCAATTATTCCTTTATAACTGTGCTTCAAAAGAAGAGACTGAAACATGTCCCTCACAATAACCGGCGTTATTAGAATAAGTCCTGAGACTTTGAAAGAGGCAACACTCATTTGAATATACACTTTGGTATGTGTGTTAAAATCATCACGTTATTTTGCCATCCTTCACACGTCAGAACAAAAGCACTTAGCTCAAATAGACTTGGACTGTGCTGAGTCTGTTTCTTCTCACCTCCACTGCACCCTTGGATTAGGGAAGTAGGGTGAGAGATGATGAAGACGACATTTCAGACAACACTAAGAAAATGTTTGTGTAAATTCAAATTTTAGAAGGCAGAATGTACATTAAACAAAACTCTTGAATAATGCTGCAACTCCCCGCTGTATGATTTTATAGACAGATTGTTATTCTTGCTGATGAGCATATAAATTCAGTGATGTTTGGCAGCTCGCTCATAATTTTTGAAAAAAATGAGAAGTATCCTTTTTACACGGGCTGAAGATGTCTTTGCTGGTTGAGCTTGAGGGTAAAACTGGATACAATTATATATTCATTTAATTATTCATAACTTGAGTCTGAAATGCATGTATATATATTTTTCACTTATTCACTTTATAAAATTCGAAACTAAACCCAGCAGCAGTTTTATCTTTGGCATGGTGACAAGTTCCTTTTCAACAACGAACCAGTAAAAGAAATTATTCCAGAGAGAATTTGTGCTTCCCTATTTCAGAAAATCAAATTGGATTGCACACATATATTACACATCACTGTTGCAAGATGCTTTCACATTTCACAGAGCACATAGACGGAAGCAGCAGCACACATTTTTAAGAAATATTTCCATACGCAGAATTAGATTACGGCCATTCAAGAGGAAAACTAGGCTAATTTGCCAGAGAATTTTAGTCCACGCGACTTTAGTATTCATCTCATTCAGGGAAATGGGTTATGGGTTGAAGTCATATGAGAGCAAGAGCTCAGATCGGGAGTGAGCCATGTTTGTTGAAGATGAGAGAGGATGTGCATTTCATTCAACATAATTTAGAAAAGTCTAGACCTACCTTAGATTACTCATTAAAACCAATAATATGAACAAACCTGTGAGTCCATATTCAAGTCCTCTGTGAAGCTATTTCTGCAAGGTCATAAATAACAAATATGAGTTTAAAAGTATCTGAGGGTATACATTTTATAATATAAAAGAACAAAATGTGGCCATATCATAGCAACAATAAATTGGAGCTCATGGCTGACATTTGAAAAGAAGATGGACAGAGATTCATCTACCCCGAATAAGGGTCATTACGAAAAACCACTCCCCTTCTTAATTAGTGCTCTTGTGAAAGTACTGAGACATAGTATCCCATGCTTGGTTTATTACTAAAATAAAGATTAATTTTGAAGAGGGAAGTAGATTTCACTCTTCTTTCTCTCAGTATGACATCTATATTCAGAAACATACAAATAAGTGATAGCCCCCAATTAGAAAAGAGCAGTTTGATTGATGATGATGATGATTTTTACTAGTGATAATGCTTTTTAAATTCTTCCTGAGCTGGGTAAATAAAAGTGAGAATTTACTAAGGTGAACTGTTCCGTAGTCATTTATAGCACCTGCATCCAGATTAATACAAAATTAGACATAACACTGTCATTCACCAAAGCGGTCATCATCTATTCTGCATCTTTAGAGTCAAAGTACAGTTTTATTTGTTTCAAGAAAACAGGTGTATTTCAGGGACACTTGGGTGGCTCAGTTGGTTAAGTGGTTAAGCGTGTGCCTTCGGCTCAGTCACGATCCCAGGGTCCTGGGATCGAGTTCCACATCAGGCTCCTTGCCCAGTGGGGAGCCTGCTTCTCCCTCTGTCTGCTGCTCCCCCACCCCTCCGGGCAAATAAATAAATAAATCTTAAAAAAAAAAAAGAGAGAGAACAGGTGTACTTAAAAATACACAACCAGTTGTTGGGTCACTTGGGAATTACATTCTATTTAACAAAGCCAAGTGCTAACAAGGCTCTATGTATGCACTTTTATTTAATACAAATATAAAAATTAAAAGGTGATGCCATCTAATTCACTATGGCAATAGGCTAAATGTTCTACACATGTATTTCCAAAAATACTTTACTTCCTGAAAGTAACTACCTCAAGTAAGAGAATATAGATCATTATTTACATTTTAAAATGGCACAGGTAAAAATGCAGGCAAAATGTTCTAACTCAATTCTTTTTAATGAATGTCAGGACAACTGAGGAGAAAATATTAATATTGTAACATTATTTTTCATTTATATGGTTCCCTTATGATACTTAAAGACAAACACTTTTTTTCCTTATATAATTGCTAAAGCACCAAATTATACTTTCTGAGAAGAAGAAAGATACTTTCGAGTTTCAGGTATTTATGGAATGGGGAGACATGAAATGACAGAAGTTTACCACAAATTGTCATCTTTAGAAGATCCTTAATCTCTAAAATTCTAATTTTTTTTTGAATGGAGGACTAACTCTTCAGCGGGTCACCCGTTAATACGAGGGACTTTCCAGATATATATAAAGGTGAGATGCTATTCCAACTGAGAAGCATTATTTACAAAGTTTGTGTCTAGTATGCTTTGTGTGTAGCTTGGAATATGAGACAGTGTGGGGCGGATTTGAATCAATAAGATGACTAATGCCTGAAATTACATTATTAGTCTTTCCTTAATTAGCTTATGACACTGATGCATGCTAAAATGCAATTAGTTTTCATTGAGGGTTTAACACACAAATTTTATGCTAAGATGGAAGGCCAGGGATTGGGCCGGGGTTAGGAGAGGCACTCTAGTCCTTAGTCGGCTGCAGTCTCTGTGACCTTGGGCAAGTTCCCTCTCTTCCTCAGATCTTCAATTTCCTTGTCAGTAATTCGTATGGTACCAAAGACTCATTCGACCCCGCTTTTAACATGTTGCCAAAAGCTGGGCTTATCATTTCCTTACATTTTAGAAATTCACTCAAATGTCATGTGGATGTCGAAGTACAAACACCTGAAAATGACACGCCTTTCATATTATTGTCCTGCCTTAAAAAAATGGCATAAAAAACTCCAATCCAAATGCGTACATCAAATCCATGCCGGGTGAGTGGAAAGATACTTTAAAGAATCGGAATATTTACCAGGGATGTGGGTATTTACAGTGTGCAGGTTTGTACAACACAATAGATAGCACCCTAAACTCAGGGTCAGCAAATTTCCTTTACAATTCCAACCTGACCGTTGAAGATCCCCCCCCACGCCCTGTATGCAATATGTTTTCTCCAAGACTGGGAAGAGGCAAGGGCAAAAGAAGAAAGAGATGGTAGTCTCGGGGAATCTCAGGCATTGCCTTGAAGTGATCATTTTTGTTTAAGGACCATTCTGAAAATGAGGAGTTCCTTCAGTTTAGTTTATGAGCCTGCGTTTTCATAATAGTTTTTGCCTCAGTTTTTATCTGACATGGAGGGACAGAGGACTCCTGAACTGAAAGCACTTGAAACTTGTTCTTCTTTTTCACCGTAATAATTCTTTTTGTGTTTTGACTATTAAAAAAGACATTCTCTAGCAAGCCAATTTCTTCGCACAGCTATGTATTTTAAAAAGTATTAGTAGAAATGGATATATTTTTAGGTTCTTATAGCTAGAGTATGTCCTCTAAAGGTGTCCCAGGGGCCTTGGAAGTAAGGGATCTTTTTGTTAAATTAATAGATCAAAAAAATAATCTTCTCCTTTCAATTTATTTCAGAACAAAAAGTCACAGGTTGTGGTCTTCACTGCCCATCATCCCCCACATCCTCATAAATTGATTTGGTGTTTAATTTTTGATCTAGGAAAGAATAATTCATTTTTATCTTCATTTAATTTTAATAGTCAAGGAGTAGTCTATAGAGATTGAATAAATTTAATCCTTCTGCAATTAGTGTCAAATTAATTCATTCTGGTTGTGGATAACTAAAGAAATACAGACCTTCCCACACACCGACAGAAACCTTTATCAGGTTTAATGTTTCATGTAAATGATCCTACTTGAAGCGAAGCTCGAAGCTCGTCTTGTTTCTCTCTCCTCCCTTTCTGTCCTTGTTATTGTTTGTTTTTAAACCTAAACTTTCTCTTTGCTTCTCTGAGGGCTGTAGCCTTCACTGAATCAACTACATGACCCTACAAAGATAACATTCTGCCACTGATTTGGCTCCTTTGGGTGGAGAAATTAAATATTTCCCTCAATGCGTTTTATAACAACATAACTTCTGTGGGATGCTCCAGGGAAGATGATGTGGTCGGACTTCAGAGAATGATCTGGATACGTTTTATGTGCAGCAAGCAGATGGCATTATCGTAAGTAACCACTGGTTTCACACAACATGATCCATGTGGATCATCCCAGATTTGTCACCCAGAGAGGCTTTCTGAGCAGGAATGTTGCCCCTTCTATGGGGAAGCCCAGGTACAAGAAGCTACCGACCAGGTCAGCACCCAAAACATCTAAAATACCCTTCCTTCTTTCTTGCCTTTAAAATCAACACTTGAGGGGCACCTGGGTGGCTCAGTCGTTAAGCGTCTGCCTTCGGCTCTGGGCGTGATCCCAGCATTCTGGGATCGAGCCCCATATCAGGCTCCTCCGCTGGGAGCCTGCTTCTTCCTCTCCCACTCCCCCTGCTTGTGTTCCCTCTCTCACTGGCTGTCTCTCTCTGTCAAATAAATAAATAATAAATAAATAAATAAATCTTTAAAAAAAATAAAAAAGTAAAATCAACATTTGAGGTGATATGATTGACATCTATATAGGTTTTATAATTAACCATCTTAACACATGAAGAATAGAACAATCCGATATACTTAATTTCTAGTACAGCTATAAAAGCATACAGGCTATTACTAAACATGACTCATCAAGATTTTTTTAAAAAGATAATTTAGTTATCTCTTGTCAAGTCACTATTTAATGTTACTTTCTATATTTGCTGTGATAAGCATTAAAATCTGTATATTGGTTGATAAATCATTGTTTAGGAGTGTCTAAAGGGTTCAGTAAATTGTATGAAATTGCCATAGTGTAATAAATGGTTATTTGATAATGAATGAAATTGTTTGAAAATACTGTTAAAATGTCAAGTTTAAACATATAGATCATCACTCAAAAGGAAGGCAAACATGGAAACCACAGTGACATCATAAATATACTGCAATAAACACATTTATTTATATCGGGCAAGTTGTAGGTACTTTGTATAAATGTGTACAAATTGATATATGAAATTAATTTCAATCTGTAAAAGTAATTGCATTGGTTTAACTTATTTAACTCTCCTTACAATAATATTTATTGCAGAAAAAAGAAGGTAAAGAAATAAATGATGATAAATAGATAAAATACATAGGAAATGGGAATTGTTTTACAATTTAATTACACTGTCACATAAAATTATCACACAAATACACCAACCCGACAGCAGAAATACATTAAAACTCTATTATCCAATGCAGAGAACAGTTTTTTGTTGGTCTTCATTTCATTTGCACATTTAAAATAATTTTTATTTCTTCCTACCAGCACAAAACGCAAAAAAATGTCAAAGCAAAAAGAATATGTCAGGAACAAAAATTTTCTAAAAGAAATGTTCTGTTTTATATGATACTGTGAAGATTGATGTAAAATCTAAGGGCAGAAACTAAGCATTCCCAGTCCTCTATGATAGATATATTAAAGAAACAAATGCAGGAGCTCAATAGAAAAGGAAATTAATTGATTTGTTTTTAAAGATTTTATTTTTTTATTTTTTAAAGTAATCTCTATGCCCACTGTGAGGCTTGAACTCATGACCCCAAGATCAAGAGTCATGTGCCCTACCAACTGAGCCAATGAGGCACCCCTGAAGTTAGTTGATTGGTGAGACTTGTGCAGAAGTCATAGATGTGCACATAACTTTAGGAGCTGTACATCTTTAATGGCAGAACATTTCATTCTGGGCTAAATAAATATGTGTGGCAAAGATTCATCGGTTTTAAAAAACCAACTCAAACATCTATTCCCTAGTATTTACTAGGCATGTGCTAGATGCCGGGGGCGTTAGTTGGGTTCTGTCCCAGAAAAGCTGATCATCTCATAGGGAAGATGAGACATGTTCATATGAAATAAGGCATTTATGTCAGGCTTGGTTACTTATTTGTCGGTCTGTATATCGGGTTATTTTGCTTTAAGTTTATGAACCATGAATTGGGAACAAAGTATAGTGTCACAAAACTTTCCAGTAAAATTCTTAAAACTTGGAATCAAGTCTTTGATATCTAATCCTAAAAATACTGCAACACATTTAATATCTACTCTTGTGACTTATTTAGGTTATTAGGGTAATAATAATTTTATTTATTCTATGGAAATACAAAATTTATAATGAAGAGTATACAATTTAGTTTGGAAAAAGTGAACGTGATAATTAAACTAAACTAGTCAAAGAGAAAAAAGTCATTGAAGGGATGGATGAGAAATGATAAGAATTATGAGAGTGAAAGCTTGAAGGTTTAATGCAATTAATAATAGAAAGTGATTCAAAGCATATCATGCAATTTCTTTATGAGGGTCAAATATTTAACCATGGATAATAAACTAACTTTTTAGATGATATTTAGTTTTTATGAAACAAAGCCATATTGCTCTTTCTCTCTCACTTTTCTCAATATCCATTCAAAGAGAAGGCAAATGTGTGGGTCTTTCAGTCTGGGGGTTAAATAAGACACTGTAAACACAATCCTTGGATCATAACAAATTGGATTTATTCTTCTAATTTGTTGTAAAATGTCAAATGGGGCAGCATAAATGATGAACGAAAAACCAGAAGAAAGTTTTCATGGACTAATTGACCAGACAAGGCTTATCTGAAATTAATTATGCTGTTCTCGAGATTAAAAAAAAAATCCCTGATAAATTTCTAATCACTGGTATTTGAAGCATCTCTAGTGATACCAGACCTAGTACTATAGGTCTTACAGAGTCATTTACAGTTTTGTCTGCTGATAGGCATATGTATATATTTTCGTTTTACATATATTTATGTATAGGTTCCGTTACATGCACATTTCCAATGGGTATATTTTTTCTCAAGTAAAACAAGCAGAGGGAATGATGGACATACAATTGCACCAGCATTCAAATTGTTTGGAACTTTTAAATTGATAAAATAAGAATAGCCCATTTTTAGTATGTTATTTCCATTTTTACTGCTGTTAAAAGATTATTTTTAATAAGTCAAATTTAATGATGAGAAAAATGTAAGCACAATTCTTATCAGAAAGAGCTGTATCTGATTTTTCTTAACGGCATGATGTATGGTAATTAAAGGGTATTCTAAATCTTAAGGGTTTCTAGGCTCATTTTGACTTCAACTGGTGAATCATTTATAGAAGAAAAGAAGTAGACATTGAAATAGGTAAAATACAATAATAAAAGTAATTCAAACATGACAATGGAAAATGGAAATGTTTAAAAAGAAAATTTAAAGTATCAGGTATTGATGAGAGTAGAATCATAAAATGTTATTCCTAGAATGGTTTTCATCTTCCTATAAATTAAATAAATTGACTCACTTCTGAATGTTAGAGTCTTCAAAATGATATGTATATACTGAAAATATGATCTTTTTTATTGGCTATTGCTACAGAAAGGGTCATAAGTAATGCCAGCCATTAGTAGAATTTAGAAGACATTATTTATTATACTTCAGAATGGCCTGTTATATACAATCGTCATTTAAGAAAATATTGAACATGGGTTGTAGTTAATTTTTCACATATTGGAAATATTGTTAATTTTAAATTCAAATTCCTTATTCTCAAAGGGAACAGTGTATAATCATTTTAAAAAATTTATACCCCTGTCTTAAATTTAAAGACAAAACTCAAGACAACCAACACAGCAGAACAGAAATGCATGCATCTCCATGAACATATAAGGTGCCATCCTGCTAAAATAGAACTCTTTTGCTTTTATTTTTTTTTAAAGATTTTATTTTTAAGTAGTCTCTATACCCAACGTGGGGCTCAAAGCACAACCCCAAGATCAAGAGTCACATGCTCTACTGACTGAGCCAGCCAGGCACCCCTGCCTTCATTTCTAATATCCTCTTAGCTTCGGTGCTTTTGCTAATGCTAGTACTATTGTGTCTTCCTGCCCCACCATGATACCAATTTCTCATTTGACATGCTTTCCCACACCATGTCATTTGTGTACCCGGAAGAGTTTTGTGTGCTTGCGTATGAAATGTTAAGAAGAGAATAGGGTAAATTCTCCTTTTCCCTAAGATTAAAGATGAGCTTTAGAATAGTGCACTCTCTCTGTTTATACAGAAATTATATTCAATTCAGGGCGAATAAAAATGGGAAATTACCAGTTGTGTCTATGTTTACATCAGTAGCAGTATGAACATGGTAATGCTGCCCGGACCTTCCTAAGACTTGACCTGTCATAGATAGCTGTGCGTGCCTATAGGTAGCGACCTCTCTAAGATGTGGAAAGTAGGGTAACATGGCCCAGGGTCCTGCATTTGGAGTGGTTCTACACTCTTCCTGGGTTTATGCAGCTGTTGCTACATGGCACCAGGGAGAGTAGAGGAGGGAGGAATGCTACCAGTTGGTGCTAAAAACAGTTTGGGGGGCGCCTGGGTGGCACAGCGGTTAAGCGTCTGCCTTTGGCTCAGGGTGTGATCCCGGCGTTACGGGATCGAGCCCCACATCAGGCTCCTCCATTATGAGCCTGCTTCTTCCTCTCCCACTCCCCCTGCTTGTGTTCCCTCTCTCGCTGGCTGTCTCTCTCTCTGTCGAATAAATAAATAAAATCTTTAAAAAAAAAAACAACAACAGTTTGGAAGCCCTGATACACATTTGCATAAATATGCTCTCTGGTTTGGCAGGCCCTCCTTGCTTTCAGACCTCGTTATCATCTTGAACATGGGCTGCAGAAGTATTTTCTTCTCTTCTTTTCCTCTGTAGTACAACATTGTTGTTGCTTTAGTCAGATTTTTGTGTACAAATCAATTATTTTACTTAATTTCACATATATATTTCTTTCTTTTTTATTTATGTATTTATGTATTTATTTATTTATTTATTTATTCGACAGAGATAGAGACAGCCAGTGAGAGAGGGAACACAAGCAGGGGGAGTGGGAGAGGAAGAAGCAGGCTCATAGCGGAGGAGCCTGATGTGGGGCTCGATCCCACAACGCCGGGATCACGCCCTGAGCCAAAGGCAGATGCTTAACCGCTGTGCCACCCAGGTGCCCCCACACATATATATTTCTTGCTGAATTTAGGGGGTAAGAGTTCAGAGAAAGAGGATATTACATACTGTGCTTTGCCACTGACCTTAAAAAGCTCTAAAGATCTGGACAGGGGCCTGTTTCAGGAGACAGATAATAAAGCTATTATAGAATGCTTGTTGGTGTATTGTAATTATTGTTTGCTTTTTCTTTTCTTAAGTCAGGCTTATCAAGGTATAAATTACATATATTAAAATTTATCCCATTTAGATGTATAGATCCATACATTTTGAAAAATGTATATAGACTTGAAAACACCACCACAGGGGCACCTGGGAGGTGCAGCTGCTCGAGCGTTTGACTATTGGTTTCTGGTCATGATCTCAGGGTTGTGGGATTGAGCCCCACATTGGGCTCCATACTCAGTGGGAAGTTTGCTTGGGATTCTCTCTCTCTCTCTCTGCTCTACCCCCTGCCCTTAAANAAAAAAAAAAAATCAAAAAAAAAAAAAAAAAAAAAGAAAATACCACCACAAACAAGGCACAGAATATTTGCATTATTCTGAGAAGTTCCCTTTTACCTGCCCTTACCCTAGCCCCTGGCAATCACTGACCTACTCCTTAACCCTATAGTTTTGCTATTTGAGAATGTCATATAAATGGAATTAGATAGTGCGTTGTCTTCTGAGTTTGACTTCTTTCTTTTAGCATAATGCTTTTTGAGATTTACCCATGTTGTTGCATGTATCAGTAATTGGTTCTGTTTTATTGCTGAGTAGTATTCCACTGTAAGGATATATCGTAATTTATCCATTAATTAATGGGTACTTGAGTTGTTTCCATTTTTTGATGATTTTGAATAAAGCTGCTATAAACATTTAAGTACAGGGCTTTGTGTGTATATATGTCTTTATTTTGGGGGGGGTTTAAATACCCACGAGTGGTTTCTGGGTTGTATGGTAAGTCTATTTTTAACTTTATGAGAAACTGCCAGATGTTTTCCAAAGTAGCTACACCATCTTTCATTCCCCCTGCGATACATGTCAGTTACAGTTGCTCTTCTTCCTTCTTGGTATTGTCAGTTTGTTCTGATTTGAGCCAGACTAACAGACATGTAGTGAAATACCTTGTAATTTAATTAAATCCTTTCATATTTATAACATTTGATCTTATGGGTCAATTCAGCGAAGTTTAAATGATTCTGTCCACAAGGAGTCTGTCTTCTAGTTGAGAAGCTAATACATACACACACATATACACACACAAATCAAACGGAATAGTTCAATAGTAATCCAATATAGTCTCAAGAAAGATATCAGAAGGAAGTTCATGATTGATTTCCAGTGAATTGTTCTGTTAATCATTGCTATAGCAGTTTACCATCCCTGAATGTTTTTGTGGATACCAGGTTTAATGGACTCTTCCTTCACAATCTGTTACTAGTTTTTTCTTCCTGATTTTGCCTGTTAACACTTCGGTTCAAGCCTTTATCATCTCATCCTAGGTTACTATAGCAATTTCTTAACTGGTTTTGCATCCTCCGTATTCTTTCTACTCCAATCAGACCTAGTTATAGCCATTAAACTAATCTACTTAAAACAGTATTCTGTTGCTACATAATAAATTACCATAAACTTAGCGGCTTAAAACAATACTCTCTTATTAGTCATAGTTCTGTAGGTCCGAAGTCTAGACACAGTGTGATTGGGTTCTCTGCTTAGGGGCTCGCAAAACTAAAACCAAGGTGTTGGGTGAGCTGCTTTCCCATCTGGGGCCCTCTTCCGAGCTTATGTGGCAGAGGTCACTTCCTTGTGGTTGTAGGACTCAGTTTCCCATTTCTTACTGGCTGTCAACCAGGAGATGTTCACAGTTCTTTGAGGCCACTCTCATTCCTTGACAGGTGGCCTTTTTATCTTCAAATGCAACAATGGAAAGTCTCCCTGTCATCAAATCCTTCTCATGCCTCAAATCTTTCTTTCTAAGCAGAGCCCAATATCATTTAAGGGCTTACCAGATTAGGTCATGTCCACCCAGGATAATCTATTTTTCTTAGAATGAACTCTTTCGTAAAACATAACCTAATTATGATTGTGATATCCCATCAACACTCAAGTGTAGGATTTAGACAAGGTATATACACCAGGGAAGGGGAATATTAACAAATTATAAAATCGGGTTAAATCTCCTCCCTAGAGCTCCATTTTCCTATAAATTATATCCCTTGGCCAAAGCATCCTTGAGCTTGAGTGGAGGCGCTCCACCCCAGTCATGGCTTCAAATGGTGAGAAGGGCTCTAATCCCCTACCTCTTCTTGGTACTTTACTCTGGTATTCTGTAGAAGTAGAACTACTGACCTTTTCTATATGCTTCCAGAACCAGAGTGCACTCAATAGTTTCAGCTCTAGTCATTGCAAGGTTTTGAGCAGAGGATTGACATGATTTGATGTACATTCTAGAGAATTATTCTGGCTGCTGCCTTGAGGATAGGCTTTGGTGATCAGTGGTGCAGCTGAGGGAATCAGAGTGGAGGCAAGGAGACCAGTGAGAAGGCTGCTGTACTGATCCAAGTCAGAGATGATGTTGGCTAGACCAACAGGAGGAAAAGCAAAGAATCAAGGATGACTGCTAGAGTTCTGCTACGAACAGCTGGGTGCATGGGGTGTTATTCACTAAAATTGGGGAAAACCTACATCTTTTCCCCAATGAATGAGGTGGTTGTTTAAATCCAGGTGATTAGGGTTTGTTGCAGGCCCCTGACTGCAGATGTGAAGCAAGCAATTTGGCCTCCAACACTAAGGTTAGAGGTCTACTGGACCAAAGGATCAGAGCTCCCGAATAAGGACGAGCCCTCTAACATTGAGGGGGATCACCTGGGTTGGGAGTGATAAAGTGACCCTTTGGTATTGATAGTTGAGGACCGATTTATTCTAGACCCAGCCTAAGCTTCTGTTTCTGAACATTCAGGGCCATGTGCTTGCCTGCATCAGCCTGTGGCCAGTGCTTCTGGGCTGGGGCCCTTTTCTATGGGACACTCTGGTTTGATCCCGTTACCTTGGCAGTTAGCCTTAGCATCCACACCGTCTGTGAGAAATCAAAGGATAATTCAGATTCATAACCAAAGTGTCATTTAGGGCATGTCTCTGCGCATAGAAAGTGAAATCAAATGTTGAGGCAATTAAGAGAATTACTCAGGCAAAGACATTTCTTCCTCCCTTATATGGATATTTCATGAAAAATTTCTAGGCCTGTCATTAACTAGCTCATTACTTTAATTAACCACTTCATTATGTAAGTGTAGACACAGCCTTAAAATTATTTGTACGGTTTCTTCCTGTGTGTAAATAACTGTGAAGTAAAAATATTAATTTATGAATGTAATTGTGTAGGTGATCGCTCCACATTTACTCAGCACTAGCAATTAGTGCATGCAAATCAGCTAAGACAAAAGTCTCTCTGATCCTGTTCGGAATACAGGAAGAGTTAATTTGCAAGAATGCCTGCTTCTCGCCCATCTGATTCTCAAAAGTCACGTTCTTGCCTCTGAAAATCAGAAACTGACCATATTTGTTGTGCGCTCTCCGATCACTGTTAATGCCCTTGCAAACACAGGAAATAAAATGCTAACAAATCATCATCCATTACCTAATTATATTTACCTAGACAGATAAAGTTGGGGGGAAAAGAGTGGATTTTTTTTTTTTTAAAGAAAAGGCGTTTCTCATTCGGCAAACAAAGATGAAATTTATAGCTTAATTATTCCTCATGGTGCCATACAGACTGTTTTCTGTTAATCATACCCAAGTCCTGAGATTTTTTCCTCCCAAAGAGGTGTAAAATATGTGTTGATTCCCAATTAAATCAGTTTCCCCTCCAGTGGGGATAGTGCTAATGGGATTTAAACGTTCCTGAGGCTCCACTAGGGTCCACATTAGGACAAATTCTGACGAAGATGGAATATCACTCCTTCAGCAACACAAATACCAACTAACAGATAATACTACAACGAACTGCCTTTGACATCTCGCATCGTGAAAGCTGTTAGGATTAGTCATCTTCGTTAAAAATCATGCTTGTGGCCGAAGAGCAGCAGTTGAGTTGCCTCGATCATTGGACAATATTTGGACATTTATTTCTAGGTTATCTATCTAAAAATACACTGTGCTGAAGTTTTATGACGTATATTCACAGGTCTGTGTAAACTGAGCTACATCCGCTGGCCGTTGTGACCACTGACTTTACTCGCTCTTTGTGTGCCATGGGAAGCACACAGGTGCCAGTCTCCCCAGGTTGAGAGCTGCCTTGAAAGCGCATGGATGGGAGTGGTTCAGGGAGACAAAGGTAGGTATACAATCCACTTCTCATTTAATCATGAGTTCGAGGTTTCAATTTTTGTCTCCCATTTATTGCAATTCCTGGCACCTCCACCAGAGGGAGCAAGGTTAGTGTTTGGAGAAAAGCAAGCAGTTTATCTCACTACTACTCGCAGAGGCGGTAGATTATCTATCAGAGGCTGATGCCTAAGTGCCAGCCACATACTAGGCATTTTACAACATTATTTCATTATTTTTAATCCTTTCAGTTTAAATTGTATTATTTATTTTCTAATAAAAATATATTCATAAATTTCAAAATTTTTGAAGTATTAAAGAGTATTCATTGAAAACTCTTCCGGCCACATTTGTCCCCCAGCCTCTCAGCTACCCTCCCACATGCAACTAATGTTACCAGCTTTTTGTGATATTTCACAGGTACTTAATGTTACCAGTTTCTTTAGAGCTAATTTATGCATGTAAATGTAAATGAATATATTTTCCTGACCTTTTATTTTTAAAATTTCATTTATTCATTTCATTTATTTTAGAGAGAGAGAGGGAGAGCGTGGGGGAGGGACGGAGGGAGAGAGACTCCTAAGCAGGCTCAACATCTGGTGCAGAGCCTGACACCGGGCTTGATCTCATGACCCCAAGGTCATGACCTGAGCCGAAATCAAGAGTCAGATGCTTAACTAACTGAGCCACCCAGCCTCCCCTCTTTCTCACGCTTTTAAAGATAAATGCTAGTATACTATACACACAGTTCTGCATTTAATGATATATCTTAGAGATTGTACTCTGTCAATTCAAAGAGATCTCCTCTAATCCTTTTTATGATGTCATTATACACATGTACTGTAATTTATCCTATCAGTTCCTTATTGATGGGCATTTACATTATTTAAAAACTTGTGATTACAAGCAAGGCTACAATGAATAAACCTATAAAGACATTATTTCTTAAGAATGTAAGTTTACCTGTAGGATAAATTCTGAGAACTGGAGTACCTGAGTCACAGAGTATCTGCACCTCTAGCTTATATCTGACTATAGCACCATTCACACACAAAGGCTCAGAGGAGTGGAGTGACTCACTCAAGGACACATAGTTATTAAACACTGCAGTCAGGATTGAAACATAAATAGTGCTTTTTCTTTTTTTAAACCTCCACCTAGCTCTTCTACTGGCCAGTAAAATTTTCCCTCAATAATAAATAACTGAGTACTTAATATATATAATGTGTGTGGTGAGTGTTTTGTAGGATTCAAAGGGGTGAGGACATGGCCACTGTCCTCAGGAAGTTTACAATTGAGCAGTTTTAGTAAAACATTGAAAGGAAGGAAGTAGATGTATCTATGGACTCTATGTATCTATCTGTGATATATATATATATGTCCCTATCTTCATACTATATATATGTATATATATGTATGTAATTTATACATATACACAATATATATAATTTAAAGACAAACAATGGATATGAATATTTAAACAAAAGAAATTGAGTTATCTAATGAAAAACTATGCACATTAAACTAGCTTTTAATAATTTAAAAACAATACAATGGTATTACAGGGATAAAAACTGAAAAGAAAATGAACATTCCTAATTCTATTACCCAGAGATAACTACTATTAATTTGGGGGTATGTATCCTTCCATTGTTCTTATTTACAAAATAGGGTCCTCTTTTAAATATTGTTTTATAACCTATTTTTTCTCTTAATACTATTTAATAACTATCATCTCATATTATTAAATATTTTTAACATCACTTTCATAATTTCAGGGGTTTCTATTATATAAATTGAACTATAATTTATTTAACTGAATCTCTTATTGTCAGAAATGTTCTCAGGCCTTTCCCCACTTTAAGTATGATCCACAATACGGTGATGAACATTTGGGACTGGACTTTTTTTTCTAACCCATTATGCAGCCCTCCACCCTCCGCCTTCAGTTTCTGCCTCGATCTCCCTTTTGGGTGAATTCAACTTTGTAGCTAGTCTTACTGAGGGGACAATTCTCAGGGTTCCCTCCCCCACACCCCCATTTCTGAGCATGAACAGAAATTAAGGGGACCCAGGTCTTCCTCAACTCACTCTCTGGTGTGCCATGGTATGCTCAGCCAATCAGACATTTGCTCCCAGGACTTTGGATCCTGACAGGGTGGAGGCACAGGCAAGGGGAGCTTTGGAGGCCAAGATCGTTCTCATGCGTGTGGTGGTGAAGGGCCCCTGCACCCATGGGGTGGCCTTCGTTTATCTGACTCTCCTGTAGCTGAGTTTTCAAGCCTGATTCCTTAGCCATCTGTTGATTTGGTGGGCCCTCAAGATCCTTCCAATATAGTCTCTCTTTGCTTAAGATAGCCAGCGTTGGTCTTCATTGCTTACAACTGAAAACCCTCATGAATGCAATGGTGATTGTAAGCCCGATTCATGATTCTGTTTTTAAGGTAAAGAAATCATTTATGAAAGAAGGGAAAAGGGGATTTCTGTACAAAATAAAATTCTCTCATGTGTTTTAGAAAATCATGGATAAAGTAAGATACACTTGAATAATTTAAAAATTGTTTAGTGACTAACTTGTCGATAATCATTTGGCGTCTTATTAACATAGAAAGCTATATATTTGTCAAGAAAGCTCTTTGATACTTCTGAGGTGATAATTATCTATAGAAACATTGGTTGTATCTAGCTTTAAGCAAACTCAATATATATAAATTCAGATCTATTATTCATATAAAAAAAGAGTGAAATATAGAACCTAGAGTTCGTGTGCATCACCTCCTAGCGGTGTCATTTCGGGCAAGTCGCTTGACCTCATGGAATTGCTTCTTGATCTGTAAATTGGGGTGGTAACAATGCCTACATCACAAGGTTGCTGCTTGGAGTCTAAACTTCAGGACATATGAGATACATACATGTGAAAGTCTGTTATCTGTAAAATGTTAAATAACATTCATTTTATAATTGCAGGAAATCAGAATTTCTGGTCTTTTTAGAGCTTGTTCGTTATTTTACACCTGACATGTTTACATCAACACCTTAGAGTATTCAAGCTGATTCCATTTATAAAAATTCAGCTTAATTACCTAATTACTTCAATTACTAAAAACTATTTCTTTCATTTCCTTTCCTCTGCTTCCTTCCATTTTTTCATTCATATATGGTTAGTATCTAGGGCATAAAAATGAAAACAAAGGTGATAGTCACTTATAGTTCAATTAAAACAACTTGACTTAATACTTCTTCCAAAAACTTATACTGTGGACTGAAAACTGAAAATTTTAATCAGTTGCTTAGCTTCCACAGTGCCCTGCCATTGTGTTTTATAACTGGTTATCCTGATACAACATGAGTTCTTGACATCAGTGACCTGGGGCTATACTCTCTAGGTTGCCTTACAGACAAATAATTGGGAAGTGATAAAGAAGTGTCCCTCAAGGGGATCAGCCCTACAGAAGCTGATTGCCCAGTGGAGAGAAGGGAGCACCTACTACCATCCCTTCATATTCTGCAGGCCATGTTGAAGACAGGGAAGTTCTAGGGACACCATTCTAGGGATGGTGAAAATGGACAGCAGGGGGGTGAGGATGTGGGTGTTTAGGTCATCAAAACTGTAACTTTCTCATATGTGATTTTCTTGTTATCCTTGTAGTGTTACAGTTTTTCCATTGAATTGATTTCTTTCCATTTCTACTGGCTTGTGATTTGTCTGATTCTTGTCATGTCTTCCTCTCTTCTTACTTTGGTCTCCCAACTGGCCTTCCTGCTCCCACCTCTCCTCCTTTTCAATTCAGTTTTTACATAGCTGCCATACACAAGAGATAGAATGTCAGTATTTATCAAATATAGCATAATATGTCATTACTAATTAGTTTGTTTCTTGGCTATCTCCCATCCTCCCTACAGCATCAGCAGGGACTTGTTATTGCACATTTCTGTATCTCTAAAACAGTACTTGGCACATTACAGGGGCTCAGGAAACATTTGTTGAATGAATGAATGAGTGAACACCTTTGTGTGAAATGACCTTTCTTTTTTCCATCATCTACTGAGATCTTATTTGTTCTTCAAGGCATAGCTGACCTTCCCTAACGGTTCCTCTCTCCCAGCACTTTTATTCATATCATAACATGCATAAAATTCTGTTTTGTATTAAATTACACCTGTACCCACTACTTTGTAACTACCTCAAATGTGGACTCTGTTCTGCTCACCTCTGGTTCCCCTACAATATCTAGCACCTTAAAGATGGGAATAACCAATTAGCATTAAGCTACTTTTAAGGTACTTTTAACTTCTCCAGCAGGTGACTCTATAGATCATCCTAAGTGGTGAATTTCAATGACCTAATTTAAACTGGCAGAGATTTCAGTCGACGTGCACATTGAATATTTACATCACACAGTTAAAGTCTATGGGGGATGCAGAAGAAAGATAAGGCACGCTGTTGGTTCCTAAGGAGTTTACTGCTTACTTAGGAATAGAAGATGAGTCCACTGACCGCAGCATTAGAACCACTTTAGCATTCTTGTTAAAAATGTCTGTGCCTGGGGCGCTTGGGTGGCTCAGTCGTTAAGCGTCTGCCTTCAGCTCAGGGCGTGATCCCAGAGTCCTGGGATCGAGCCCCGCATAGGGCTCCTCCTCTGGGAGCCTGCTTCTTCCCCTCCCACTCCCCCTGCTTGTGTTCCCTCTTTCTCTGGCTGTGTCTCTCTCCGTCAAATAAAATCTTTAAAAAAAATGTCTGTGCCCAACACAAGACATCCTGAATCAGAATTTCTAAGGAGGTGGCTGAAAATCTGCCTAATTATGAAGCTCCTCAGATAACTTCTATTCTCAACAAACTTTGAATGAATGAAAACCCCAATTGGCTTCATTCCTCCTTTCATTCCCAAATGAATGGTTCACTTGATCCCTAATTATAGATGTAGTCAGCCCCCGGTTCCCAGGAATAATACTAGGTTTTACAACTACATGCAATGACTTAGTATCAAATCACCTCTGCTACAAGTCTGGTATCTCATTCTTTCATTCATTCATCAATATTCTTTCATCTTGGAATTTACTTAGAACCTGCTGGGTTTACTGTGTTCCCCTGAGTCTTAGGTCTCATTTGAAGATTTCTCCCTTGGTCCTGATTCCCAAGTCCTCATCTGTTAACCTCCTTTTAGAGAAGTTTCCCTTTGGACCAAGTTTCATCCTGTCCTTGGTCTTCCTCCCCTCACAGCGACTGGAGATCTGTTCTGAGCTACGGACCAGTGTCTGGGGCCCAGCTGTTTGTTGACAATGTTTCCAGAGGCTGAATGCTTACCTGTCTAGTCTCTGGCTTTCTGGATTGCCAGATCTAGAGCCTCCCCATTGTCCTCACTCATTTAAATAAATGGACACAACCTTTATGTGGACAGTAAAGTTTGCAAGATATATGAACAAGTGGCTTCTCTATATAGTGTTATACAAGTACTAGTTATTATCACACAAAAAAATAGGACATGCAATGACTTAGGATCAGATCAGCTTTGCTACAAGTCTGATATCTCATTCATTCATTCATTCATTCATTCTTCAAAATTCATTCATTCATCTCAGAATTTACTGCTACCTTTAGTAAATGCAGCACAGAGGTCCTGGAATATAGTTATCTGTGGTCAGCCCATTGAAAACACAGGAGAACACTGACAAACATCCTCCTTATGGCTGCAAAGTTAAATAGAAACACGGTCTCAAACCTACCACATTCAGAAGCATATGAATTGCAATGGGAAGATTTACTTAATGTTTACTTGAAGCTCTACAAAAAGTCCAAATATTTTTTAAAAAGTAAACACGTTTTTCGCCAGAAACATAACCCATAGTACAGTAGACACTACTGGTTGTCTGCTCAACAACCATTCTATTTTCTCATATTTTTTTTCCTGCAGGCAAAGCTGATTTTCATTTCAGAGGCTGCAATGTCAGAAAGGTACATTCCCAGCTTCCCTGTAACTAGGGCATTGGCATGTGATCCAGTAATTGTTGGCCAATGGACCTGAGGGGACATCTGCTGGTGAAGTTCTGTTAAGTGTTTCTCCCTGATGAAAAGAAAAACATTGCCCTTTCCGCCTTCACACACAGTTGCTAATTTGATGTCTGGGGTAGCAGCAGCCACCTTGCTACAATGAGGGGACAAGTCGGTTTTGCTGTTAAAATTTCTGGATTCATGATATAACACTCTGACTGGCATAGTTAAAAATACCTGCCAAAATACCATGACATGATTAAAAATATCCTTTTCACTGGAAGCATGCTGGGAATTCCTGTTTCAGTTAATTGGAGATACATGTGTGTATCCAGTTATGAATAGATCACAGAGGCCCACTATTCATTTTCTTTTCAGCTAACCTGACCCAGGAGATGTTTTTCAAAGTTTTCATGCAAAAAAAAATGCACTTAGTGTATATTTCCAATGTTGTGTTCTATACATTAGGTGAACAACCCATACGTGCAAATTTACTCTTTGGATTCTGATGAAGAATCTCGTTTTATAGATATGATTTGAAATTCATTTCCAAGGTTCTTGTTTTGAGAGTCATGGCCAATATATAAGTGTTTTGCCTTTGCAAAAGGTAAGAATGTTGAATACATTTCATTTCAATGAATACGATTTAACAAGAATCACAGATTCTTTTAGTATGAGTTTGCTAAACAAGAGAGATACTGTGTAGTCTGGCAACATTACTAATTAATCAGTCTTGTTAGTATTTAGATTATTCTTTAAAATGAAGTTTATAATCATAATATGATCCTGAGTGAATTAAGAAAAGCAATAAAAAGATGTTGAAACACAATAGCAAAAGACAGTTATTTTAGTAATTTTTATATCCAAATGAATAATAGTTAGAAGATCTAATCTATTTTCAAGTTTCTATCATAAAAATATGAAAGGCAGTGATTCAACTATAATAAGATTATTTTTCAGGAATATGATCAGTGAACAACAGGTAATACAATAAAGAGAAAAGATAAATAATGTTTTCCAAATACGACTATTTTCCACGTTTCAGAAATGGAAGGTAATTTTGCAGTGTCTTGGAAGTACATTATATATTGTTGAGGCTAACTGAATTATAGATGGAGCAATTATGCCTTGTAATATAATCTTACCCGTTTAAGGCTGGGAACTACCAAGTGCATGAATACACATTAAAAAACAAAAATAATTTTTTGCACTGTAAAGAGAATACATATTAATTCTTTGACAATTAGAAAATATAGGTGAACAAAAACATAAATGAAAATAAAAATGTAAGCAAACATAGTCCCATTACTCGAGAGAGAACCATGTTTCGATATCTAGTCTTTGACCTCTTTCCAAATATCACATACATCATGGTGCGCAACTTCTGCAAAACGGGATCATTGTTGTGTATTGTTTTACATCCAATTTTTTTTTTTACTTTGAATGCTTTAAAACTTACAGAAATTTTGGAAGTACAGAACAAAGAACTCCCTAAACTCATCACCAAAGATCCTACTTAACTACCAATAAATGTTCTTTATACAAAAGGATCCAATCCAGAAATAGATGTTGCTCTGGTCATGTCTTTTTAGTCTCCATTCTGGGACAACAATTCCTTATTCCTTTTTTTTTTCTTTTAAAGATTTTATTTATTTATTTGACAGAGACAGCCAGTGAGAGAGGGAACACAAGCAGGGGGAGTAGGAGAGGAAGAAGCAGGCCTCCCAGCGGAGGAGCCTGATGTGGGGCTCGATCCCATAACGCCGGGATCACGCCCTGAGCCGAAGGAAGACGCTAAACAACTGCGCCACCCAGGCGCCCTGACAATTCCTATTCCTAACTTGATTTTCATGACCTTGATGCATTTGAAGATTACAGTTGTTAATCTTATTATTAGTTATGACTATGATTATTAGTTGTTTTGTCAGCTGTCCCTCAGTTTGGTTTTGTCTGATGCTTCCTCATGACTTAGATTCAGTGTATGCGTCTTTGGCAGGCAGATCCCAGAGGGCTGGCTGTTGGGCTCTTTACTGCATCTTAGAACATGGCACATGATTGGCTGGCTAGTGGTGGCGCTGACTCTTGTTACTTGAGTGACATGATGTCTGCCAAGTTTTCTCCACTCTAAAATTCTTACTTTTCCTTTGTAATTCATAAATACTTTGAGTGCAGATATTCTGAGACTGTGTATATATCCCATTCTTCAACCAACTCTCTTCCACTAGTTCTAGCATTCCTTGATGTTTCTTAAATTTATTATTACTATGATAGTTACCAAATGGTGATTTTCTAAATCTATTATTTTTTCTACATTTGTTAGTTGACATGCTACCATAAGGAAGAGCTTTTTCTTCTTTCATGTGTTCATTCATTTATACCAGAGTGGATTCATTATCAATGGCGTAAAATTTATTACTATTATTAATTATTCTGACAATTAAAATATCCCAAATTTGGCCAGTGGGAGCCCTTACAATCTAGCTTACATGTCCTTCTGACATGTTCCCATTGTTCTCTGAGCATTGTCTTCCTCTCTGGAACAAGATATTTCAGGCTAATTGTGTATTTTCCCTGCCCTAGCCCTAGAATCAGCCATTTCTCCAAGGAGCCCTGGTTCTTTTTAATGGAGAGTGGTATAGACAACAAGACCTCAGCAGGGGTATGCTTACTGCTACTCAAGCACTGATGCTCTTTTACTGGAATGCTGATATGCCCAGACACTCCAGAGTGGACAAAACCAGGAAATATACATATATACATATATAATACAGACACATTTACATTTGGTTTTATGTTTATGCATTCCAAATACCATAAGCTCATACCAGTATCTCCAATTTCAATACAACACTGCAGGGTTAATTCTAATCTTTCCTCTTTTTATATTTGTAACTCTCTTTTCTGACAGCAAGAATCTGGTTCTCTTAATCCACTGCTTAACCCTGCCTCTAGGTAGCCAATCTCCCAACCTTTGCCGAGTCACTTTTAAGTTGATTTAAAAAAAAAAACCTAAGTAATATATAATTATTATCTTTCCAAGTCACTAAATAGTTATCTACAAGATTATTTTAAAGGCCAAATATTATTCCACCGAACACATAATGTGGACATTTAGGTTGCTTCCAACCTGTGATGGACATTCTTATATCAGAATGTTTACATAATCCATTATTATTTACTATTCCTAGAAGGGAAATTACTGGGTGAAAGGCAAGCCTATTTTTAAGACTCTTAAGTTAGAGTGCCACATTTTAAAGTCAAGTAAAAAGATATGAATTTGGATCCCACTTGTATAGGATTTATAATCACTCTTTCATGGATTGGACTAAAACAGAATTTCGTACCGGCTGAAGTACAAAAAAATGAAAAGTATAGAAGAAATGTTTACTCAAGAGAGCAAATGGTTTTTCCAAGTCCTTACAAGCGCACTCATCTACTCAGCAGCTAGCTCCTCGGTGTCACCCTGGTTCAAGACAGCTTGCCGAGCACTACAGGTGACATGGGGTTGCATCAGATACTAGTTCTTTCCTCAAGGAAGCCATTAAATTAGTGAATTAAAAATCCTTAATGTATTCATCAAAGGCAGACCCTCTAGGACTTCTGTTTGGCAGGACTTCATTAAGGATTAATTTTCATTATTCAAAAAATATTTTTAAAGGGCATTTAAAAAAAAAGCCTAGCGTTGCAACTAATTCAGAATGGCCTTTCCTTTATGTCCTGTTGTCCGTTTATTACTGGAACACCATATAGCACATTTTTATTATAAAAAAGAACTTGTGCTTACAGAATAATTGGGTCAAAATATTAAAAAGTGATTTCTTTTTCAAAATAGAACAGTCTTTTCACTTATTTTTTGTTTCTGTTTTTTTAGGGAACACAAACTTAGGAAAGTACATACTTTGCCCTAGATGCAGAAATTGGCCTTTTTAAGGTAGACTGTGCTTAAAAATCCAGACAGCAGCCTAATTTAGGGCTTCTTTGTGAAAGGGAAGTAGTAAAGGATGAATTCACTGGTTTTACTAAACTGGGTGCCCTCCCCTGCTGAGACCTTGAGCTCCGTGAGCAACACTCTACCCTCAAGAAAGTGGAGAGCAAGAAGGCGAACAAGTTAATAAAACAAAGACCTATTTTCACTAAATTAAGAAAGCGAGAATTTAGTTTATTTTCTTTTCATTTCCAAGCAAGCTCTAAGTCATAACGTCTAAGGAACGTGGTCTGATAAACAAACCAATAGGCCAGGGAGATGAGGCAAGTCCCATGTCTACAGCAGTTCCTCCAAGGGCTGAAGGCACTGCGAGTGGGTTGGTTTCTTTAAGTACATCTGCCAGAACACAAGCATGAAGTCAGTCTGAGGTTTGCATTCTAATACTTCTTTCCCTTCTCTGCCTTCAGAGTTCCTAACGAAGACTGGCTCTGAGGGGCTCTTGTAGGCACTCTGACTCAGATCTGTGAGTTTCACTGACTCCTGGCCTGGGGTAAGAGGATCCGATCCTTTGAAAAAAGTCTCCCCATTTCTCCAATGAAGAGTACATGTCCCATTTCTGCTGGGCCTCATTTATCATTCCCAAGAAAAATCTTTTGCAGACAGACAGATTCTGTTTTTCACAGGATCTCCTGTGGGAGCTGCCCTCTACTACACTTCAGGAAGCTCTTAGAAGATTCACTATATTTCTTTCAATGTTTGAAGGCAGATTTCTAGATTTTAAAGACTCAGTGAGATGGTAGCAAACTCATTTTAACCTGAGTGCTGGAACCACTGGATTGAGATTCTGAGCTTTATCTGGGCTCAGTAAAACAGTACTGGGGCTGACTGCTAATGTTCGATAGGTTTGGAAGGAGGAAGCTACCCTTATGCCCCGTAATGCTGCTTCCAATCCTTTTTTGGACAAAGGATAGGGCATAAACAATTCACTGTAACAGCCAGTGAGTCTTTAATTCTGTATCTGATGCCTGTGTCACTCTGACCATAGCAAGGTGGTGCTATAGAATGTTCAGTTTCCTGGAGAACTCCTTCAAACTCGGTCTTTAAAGTTCAACCATAGTAAATTTCCCAGATTGTACCTGAGGTCCCTTTTCTGCATGTGGACTTCACACAGTGGGGGCTGAGGAGCAGGGAGTAGAGGATATCCACTTTCACATGATCTGTGCCATGCATTAACAGAGGAAAAATGTCCCATCACTGTCAATGGAATGAATATTCTATCAAAACGGCTCTCTCATTCTCCAGTATTGAGATTAACTTTACCTGCTAAACATGGTAAAATTTATTTCAGTGGCCTATGACCACCATCTATCAGCATCCGACCCCTATCTATATAAAACAATAAGCATGATCTTAAGGCACTCTTAGGGGCTGTCTAAGAGATGTATATTTGCTGACATACAACCTGACTGAAGCCAAACACCATTACCCCTGTGACTGATGGGAGGGCGGCCGTAACTGAACAGTTTTATCTCCCTCCGGCAGCTGAGCTCCCTGACCATGCGAGCTGAGCTGACACGGCATTTCAAGTCCTGTTACCAGCTCAATGGTTCTCTTGTAAAAAAAAAAAAAAAAAGCACCTCTTCATTTAGCCTCTCCATCTTGATCATTGCTGATGGGCTATCAATAATTTCAAGTTGGTTGAGCAGTTGGCTGAAGGTTAAATAAATTCTGCTGGCTGTTTGCATGATTGTACCCGAGCGGAAGGATTCCAATTTGAAGCAGTTTTCTTGCAAGTGCTCCTTGGAAATGTTTCTATAGTCAAGAAAGTGAAGAAATTCAGTGTTGAAAGCTCAGGTGCACTTGAAATGTCAGGAGCCACAAGAACCCGGACGTGAACAAAAATGAAATGTTTTTCTAACTTGGGGTCATTCTAGAACCCAAAGAGCACATGGAATCAATTATCAGCCGGGGAAATTCTCAATATGCTATGGCACTATTTTGGATATTGGTCTTTGTTTTTTAAAAATGAACCAAATTATATTTCAGGAATTCAGCCATTAGCGATAAGGGTAGGGAGGTGTATCACAAGCTGTAGTTAGATAGGTTTCCCTTGCTATCCGAAAGAATAAGTTGCCTATGAAACCTTTTGTAAGCCAAAATGGTATAAAGTCAAGAAGCAATTACCATTCATTTATACGGAAATCTTTTTTAGCATTTGCAGACCAAAAAATAACCTCTTTGGGAGTTTTCTGATACCTTAGGACATATCTTGCTAACAGATGCACAAAATAAATCGAGATAAAGCCCACGGTTTTGACACAATTGGAAGCTACGGCGGCATCATGCCGAGATGCTGAGTGTGGTTCCAGGGGAAGGGGCCCGGTGGCCACTCGAGCTGCTTGGGTGATCCTGCCTCCGTAAAGGCTGGCTGCAAAACACATGCAAAACGCTATTTTTGCTTTTCTCCTTGCTTTGAAAAAGCGAAATCTTCTTTGGATTTCTTTTGATTAGTGGACACAGGTATTAACGTAGGTCTTTCAAAAATGTGTGGCATGGCATGGATTTTCGAAGAACAGGGGTTACCTGTATCATACAAAGTTTTCAATTTCTAAATAGTAAACTTTCATGGTACTTTACTCAGGGCGCCTGGGTGGTTCAGTCAGTTGAGAGTCAGACTCTTAACTTCGGCTCAGGTTATGATCTCAGGGTCATAAGATGAAGCTCTGAGGTGGGCTCTGCCCTGAGCGTGGAGTCTGCTTAAGATTCTTTCTCTCCCACAGCACCGAGGTTCCTCAAAATGTAAAAAAGTAGAACTACCCTACGATCCAGCAATTGCACTACTAGGTATTTACCCAAAGGATCCAAGAATACAGATTCGGGATACACGCAACCTGATGTTAGAGCAGCGTTATCAACAACAGCCAAACTATGGAGAGAACCCAAACGTCCACCGACTGATGAATGAATAAAGATGATGTGGTAGATACATATTCAATGAAATATTACTCAGCCATAAAACAATGAAATCTTGCCATTTGCAACAATGTGGATGGAACTAGAGTGTATTATGCTAACTGAAATAAGTCAGAAAAAGACAAATACCATATGATCTCACTCATATGTGGAATTTAAGAGAGAAAATAGATGAACATAAGGGAAGGGGGAAAAGAAAAAAAAGGAGAGAGGGAAGTAAGTCATAATGATGAGGACACGGAATACATGTGAGGTTCAGTGGGGTGGAGTCTGGAGCCCACGACCAAGAAAGAATTCTTGAGGCATCCTTGGTGCAAAATTGGTGGTTTATTAAAGCACGGGGACAGGACCCGTGGGCAGAAAGAGCTGCTGCCCCGGGTTGTGAGGGGTGGCATTATATACTCTGGGGTTGGGGGAGGTAAGGAAAAGGGAGGTTGAGGAAATACTTTCATATGTTAAAGAAGATTCACAAGATACGGAGGCCTTGCCATTGTCAAGTTAAGGTTGTTTTTCCCTCTAGCAAGGAATTAACATTAAGATGGTTGGGAACTTCCTGGAGGCTGCAGATTATAAGGACATTTAATTGTATCTACATTCCCTTCCGGAAGCTAGGTTATTGATAGAAATGCTTCATTCTTGTAAACTGCTAACACATTTGTAAAACTGAGGGAGACTTAAGTCTGGCAGGATTGTGGTGTCTGTAGGTTAACTATTTCTTTGTCCTTTAGGGCAGCCAGGAGTGCCTGAGGAATGTCACATACATCCCATGGGGGGGGTGCGGGGGGTGTCAGTTTCTGCTTTGTCCTCAGCTTGCCTTCTGTTCCCTCATCAAGAAGAGACTCTAACAATAGAGAACAAACTGAAGGTTGATGAAGGGAGGTTGGTGGGGATGGGCTAGATGGGTGATGGGTGTTAAGGAGGGCACTTGTGATGAGCACTGGTTGCTGCATGTAAGTGATGAATCACTGAATTCTACTCCAGAAACCAATAATGCCCTATATGTTAACTACCTAAAATTAAAAAAAAAAAAATTCTCTCTCTCCCTCTCTCTCTGCCCCTCTCCCCTGCTCATGCTCTCTCTCTAAAAAATAAAAATAAAAAAAATTAAGTATTCACATTCAGGAGATGATTTTCTTTTTTAAAGTAAATTTTGTTTTTGTCCCATTTTACAAACATAATATGCAGTGATTATGGAATATGAACAAAGTACAGATAAGTGAGATGAAAATAAAAATCACCCATCAGTAAATTATTTTTAGCATTTTATGGTACATCTTCCTAATCTTTTTCCACGTACATATATTTATAATATTTTCTTTGGCTAAGATGTGATTTTTACTGAACATAAAATGTTGTATCTGTAAAAAAAAAAATGTAAGCACACAGATGCCCTTACGGTTATTTTTTGAGCTTCTGGAAATTTTAAAGTTTATTTGGTGTGAGTTGATGCTGTCAGAACCTTATAATAGGTTCCCCACGAAGCTCTCAATTTCTCAGGTCTTTTTCATGATCCCCTGGTTTTTGAACTGTACTTTTCTTCTTTTTAGAGAGGGATGGAGAGAGAGAGAGAGAGAGAAAGGAGGGACAGAGAGTGAAGGAGAGAGAGAGAATCCCAAGGAGGCTCCATGCCCAGCGCAAAGCTCGACGCAGGGCTCCATCTCACAACCCTGATATCATGACCTGAACTGAAACCAAGAGTGGAGTGCTTAATGGACTGAGCCACCCAGGCACCCCTGAACTGTCACTTTCTAATCTCTGATTCTGACAATAACAGTATATCTGGCTTTCCTGGGTCACAACTAATCTATTTCAGAAACATGCAAATTTCCAAAAGATTTTCAAAATTACAATATTTTTGGTATTGTTTCACATATAATAAAGCCCTTAGCTTCCTTTTGAGTAGGTTAGGAAGGCTGATTATATATATCTCCTGATTCTCACACCTGTGTGGTCTCTAGGATGATGGTGTCCCTGCCTCAGCCTTCAGTGGGCTCTCTATTGCCCCATCTGCTTTTCACATAGGAGGCAGTTCTATATAAATGTGAGCTACACCATTTCCAATTCTCTGGTATTTCTGGCCTCATAGAACTCAACAACTGTGATAAACCTCGGTCCTTACAGTTATCCCAGTTCTTTTGGGCACTTACCCTTCCCGTATATTTGCCACCATGAAAGATGAAAGTTAAGTTGTCCAGAGAAAGTGAAGATTACACAAGACCTTGGTTCCTACGGCTTTTCTCTGAATTATTAAATTACCATGTTTTTTTCTGAGTGACAAGGGAAGATAATAACAAAGTGGAAATGGAAATGAATTTCAGTGATTTACCCCATTGCTACTCAAAGTGCGCTCCTCAGGCCAAGAGTCAGCACCATTTGGGAGCTTGTAAAAAGTGCAAAAATCTCAGAAACCATTCAGATCTACTAAACCGGAATCTGCATTTCGGTAAGATTTTCAGGTTATTAGCACATACATTCAAGTTTGAGAGGCTTTTGTCTAGAAGAATAAATTTCATTACAATGTTGAAACTCAGTCATTTAAATGTTGAATCTCAGTCATTTATAATTGTGCATTTAAATGATGTAATCTGACACAAAGACACTGACGTTATTTTGATTTGCTTTAAAACAATCAGTTTAGGGGCGCCTGGGTGGCACAGCGGTTGAGTGTCTGCCTTCTTGCTCAGGGCGTGATCCCGGCGTTATGGGATCGAGTCCCACATCAGGCTCTTCAGCTATGAGCCTGCTTCTTCCTCTCCCACTCCCCCTACTTGTGTTCCCTCTCTCTCTGGCTATCTCTATCTCTGTCGAATAAATAAATAAAATCTTTAAAAAAAATAAAACAATCAGTTTATGGTATGATACTAATTTTCAAACTGTAGAAAATAGCTGCAGTCTCTTCTCTGAGCTTGGTCACTGATGTTGCTCTCTCATGAGTTTAGACTGCACCCTGCATGGATTTAGAAAGGTGAATTGGACGACTTATCAAAGTCTCTTCAAGCTTAATGATACTAATAGAAAAGCAATAGCAAAAAACTTCTAGATGACTTAGTCTTTGCCAGGCTGTTCTAAGCGTTCTAAGGTAACTCAATACTCACAACAATCCATTAGGATAGGTACTAATACTGTCCCCATTTTACAGCTGAGAAGACTGAGACTTGGAAGGGCTGAATAATTTGCCCAAGGGATGCAGAGAGTAAGTAGCAGAGCTGAGGTTCAATCCAGACTAATTAGCTCCAAAGTGCATTCTCTTCATCACTCTGCATATGAGAATACATGTCCACATTTTATGTGAATTCGAAATTGCTAATTTGAAATCACATAATACGAAAATATAAGCTGACTTTCTCCTTATGCAGAAAGTTTTACATCATGCGATATTCCTCAATGAAAAAAAAAGTGTCAAACACCTCTTAATTTTCAAGCCTCCTGATTGAGTGACTTGTAAAACTGTGTTTATGCTATTGCCACGTGGTGGCGCCACTCTAACTAGGAAACAAAACAGCTATCCTTTGTCAGCTCTAGAGAAAATCAGTCTTGAATTGTTCTAGGCGTTTGGAAATAACCCTTAAATACAATGTAACCCCTATGAATTTTACTAACTTACTGTGGGCCTGGTTCACACTGTCTGGGTTAATTTCAAATGAAAAATCAGCTCTGTATATTATTCTCATTATCATTTGAGTTGTGACATTAATTTCAAAGTTTACCTTTCAAAAAGGCAGTACATTGGGGAAGAAAGGGTTGGAACATATTGTAATTCAGCAGGAACTCAGTACTTTTTGCTTCTATTATCACTTCTCAACCAGACTTTGTCTGTGAAATACACAAATATAAAACCTAGCATATCTGGAGCCCATTTTTGTGAGAATAATGCAAATTGTTTCAAATTAGACAGTAGATATCCAGCTCCCTTTTGTTGTTGTTGTGAGAGTCATGTCATTTATTTTATTCATAGTATCTCTCACTCCAAAATGTTCTCTATGCATTTTATTAAAAGTTAAAGAAAACTCCAATTAATTTTGCATATATATATATATATGGACATATCCTTTAAGATATTGGAACATAGTAAAAGTATTATTCCAACAGGTTTGGATATTATTAATATAGGAAACTAGCAGACCCAGTGAATGTTTTTCTGCTTGAAAAGTTTATGACTCTGTAGCTAGCAGTTCTATTTGCTAGAGCATGAGATTAACCAGAGACTCATCCAAAGTAGAATTTCATTGAGAAATGAAATCCAGACAGTCTTTCTATTGCTAAGGTGATCATCAGAACACTGGAGTCATAATTTACTGAACTAATAATCATTTTACTATAATTTCAAGGCAAAAGTGAATTCTCCATAAGAAAACAAGCTATCTCATATCATTTTAAAACTGTCAGTCTATTCACGGGTCAGTCATTAATATATGTGCCAATATACTAGAAATATAGGTCTAATAAAACAGGAGGTTATAGGAAGTCATTAATTAAGACTGGCGGCTTTGGCAAACTGTCTGAATCAATTTTACAGACTCATGTCAAAGTGTTAATAGTAGTTGAAAGGGTTTTTTCAAAGGATAGATCGCAAAATTTAAAAAAAGATCCATGACCAAAACCCATATAGAAATATAAAAATGGGTATATTTAAATTTCTTCACTAAGTCCCCGGATCTGCCTTGTTGAGACCATTTCACACAGTGTAAAGGGGAGGCTGAACACTCACGAAAGAGAATAAATGAAAGGTGGGTGCTCCTTGACCTCCAGCAGGTGCTTCAAGGTAGAGAGATGATGGGATGATACTAAAACGGCAGCCTATTATTGAGAGAGGGAGAGCCGCGGGAGGTGAGGTCAGTGCCAACATTCGCTGAAGACTTACCATGAGCTGCATACTCGCCCAGTGCCCAAAACAGGTAACCGAGTGGACTGGTTGTGAGCATAAACAGTGGAGCCAGTCTTCTTCTTGGGCTTTTATTTTGCTTCTGCCACTTATTTGCTGTGTGACCTCAGACAGGTTACTTAACCTCGCCATGCCTCAGTTCCTTTCTCCATAAAATAGGGAGAATATTAGTATCTAACTCAGAGGGCTGTTGTGAAGATTAAATGAGTTGATGTGTGCAAAAATACTTCAAACAGTATTTGGCACGATTTACTTATTTTAAAAAAACACAAGAAAAATAGGTTTATCTTAGTCTTCTCCAATTCCCTCAAAGCCTGCAGGCAATGAAGTCCACCTCCTGATGTTACATGTGTGAAGATATCTTTTAAAACCACAAGCGAGCTTCAGTCAACCTCACTGCCTCCTGGATTGCATTCGAACTCCTTGGCCAAGTACAGAGACCTTTTAAAACACCTTCTCTCTACTACTCCAGTTCCTGACTCTTATCTCCAATCAGTCCTACATTCCAGATGCACAACATTATTTGCTGTTCCCCAAATCTGGCAAGTTCCATGCCTCTGAACTTCACCCATGCTGGTCCTTCTACAGGAAATACTCTTTTCTCTTTGTCTAGTCGGTGAACTGTGTCAAGGCCTAGCTCAAACACTTCCTCCTTTAAAAAGCCCTCCCTGACCATGCCTCTTTGCCTGTCCCTCCTTCTCCTAGCATCGCCCCCACCATGAGTTATTCTCTATCACCTCCATCCTCTCATTGACACTGTTATATGTCATTGCATTAGATGTCGCACTAGAGTATAAATTTCTAGAGATCATCTGGTTCCCCAAACATCTGGTAACTATTTATTGTATGGCAGTTTGCTATATAGTATTGCCTTTCAATGCAGCCCCACCTGTCATCTCGAACTGTTCCCTTCCTGGGTTTTGATTTCCTGGAGAAACCTAGGTTTTCTAGTTACATCTCTATCTGGAATCACATGAATTTGCCCCAGCCCCCACAGCCGGAGCCAGCTCTCACAACTCCTTCCCGGTCATTAGGAGACTGGCTGGATGCCTGCCGTTGTCGCCTGCCACCACCACTGTCCCCCCCGCCACTTGTGCTGCATATGGCCCTTCTCTTCACTACGTCTGTATCTTTGGGGTAAATACCCAGTAGTGCAATGGCTGGGTCATAGAGTAGCTCAATTTTTAACTTTTTAAGGGACCTCCACACTGTTTTCCAGAGTGGCTGTACCAACTTGCATTCCCACCAACAATGTAGGAGGGATCCCCTTTCTCCACATCCTCTCCAGCAATTGTTGTTTCTTGCCTTGTCTATCTTTGCCATTCTAACTGGCGTAAGGTGGTATCTCAGTGTGGTTTTGATTTGAATTTCCCTGATGGCTAATGATTTTGAACATTTTTTCATGTGTCTGTTAGCCATTTGTATGTCTTCATTGGAAAAGTGTCTGTTCATATCTTCTGCCCATTTTATGATTTGTTTATTTGTTTCTCGTGTATTGAGTTTGAGAAGTTCTTTGTAGATCTTGGATACCAGTCCTTTATCTGTGGTGTCCTTTGCAAATATATTCTCCCATTCCGTGGGCTGTCTCTTAGTTTTTTTGACTGTTTCCTTGGCTGTGCAGAAGCTCTTTATCCTGATAAAGTCCCATAAGTTCATTTTATCTTTTATTTCTCTTGCCTTTGGAGATGTGTCGTGAAAAAGGTTGCTCTGGCCGATGTCGTAGAGGTTGCTGCCTATACTCTCCTCTAGGATTTTGATGGATTCCTGTCTCACATCGAGGTCTTTCATCCATTAGGAGTTTATCTTAGGGTATGGTGTGAGAGAGTGGTGAAGTTTCATTCTTTTGCATGTAGCTGTCCAATTTTCCTAGCATCATTTATTGAAGAGACTGTCTTTTTTCCACCGGATGTTTTTTCCTGCTTTATCAAAGATTAGTTGCCCAAAGAGCCGATTTTCCTAGCATCATTTATTGAAGAGACTGTCTTTTTTCCACCGGATGTTTTTTCCTGCTTTATCAAAGATTAGTTGCCCAAAGAGCCGAGGGTCCATTTCTGGGTTCTCTGTTCTGTTCCATTGGTCTATGTGTCTGTTTTTGTGCCAGTACCATGCTGTCTTTGTGATCACAGCTTTGTAGTACAGCTCGAAATCCGGCATTGTGATGCCCCCAGCTTTGTTTTTCCTTTTCAACAGTTCCTTGGCGATTTGGGGCCTGATTGCTCTGGGTAGCATGGACATTTTAACTATGTTAATTCTTCTAATCCATGAGCATGGAATATTTTTCCATCTTTTTGTGTCTCCCTCAATGTCTTTCAAGAGTGATTTATAGTTTCTAGATTATAGATCCTTTACATCTCCGGTTAAGTTAATTCCAAGGTAACGCATGGTTTTTGGTGCTATTGTAAATGGGATGGATTCCCTAATTTCTCTTTCTTCAATCTCGTTATTCGTGTATAGAAATGCAACTGATTTCTGAGCATTGATTTTGTATCCCGCCACATTACTGAATTGCTCTATAACTTCTAATAGTTTGGGAGTGGATTCTTTTGGGTTTTCCATATAGAGTATCATGTCATCTGCGAAGAGAGACATTTTGACTTCTTCTCTGCTGATTTGGATACCTTTTATCCCTTTTTGTCTTCTGATTGCTGTTGCAAGGACTTCTAGTACTATGTTGAATAATAGTGGCGAGAGTGGGCATCCTTGTCGTGTTCCTGATCTTAAGGGAAAGGCTTCCAGCTTTTCCCCATTGAGAATGATATTTGCTGTAGGCTTTTCATAGATGGTTTTTATGAGATTGAGGAAGGAATCCAGTTCTCAAGGGAGATTTCTTTTCAGTTGCATATTTTTATTTCTCTGGCTTTCATGAAACACGATTTTGGCCCAGTGGGGTTATGAGAATGTAAAGTACCACTAAGGCTTTTCTTTTTTTTTTCTTTTGAGTCTCTGAATCTAATCAACTATCTTCAATCAGCAGAGACTCTGAGTAGTCAAATAAAAAATTTTTTAGAAGACATGTTTCTTGGACATGGAGACAAACTAATGAAGTAGTGTGGGTGGTCAAAGAGTTCTGAACTCACAAGTAAGAACCACTTCTTTGGAAGGTAAATAAATGAGGGGTGCATATAATCTCATCTTTTGTAAAATGCCCCTCCCACTTTCTATTGCTAGGAATGAGGTGCAGGACAACAGACATCATTATGAGGATCGAGGAAAGAAAAGCAGCAGCTTAGGGGTCTCAACGATTGTTAGCATGAACACATGACAACGCCCATTACATAGTTTTTGCAGAGGGGGTGTGTGAGTCAACCCATGTGAAAGTATTGGAACCAGTGTTCAATGCCTCTAGCTCTGAATGACTTTTATCTTAGGGTATATTCAACATGAACCTTATTAGGTATATTGTTTTTGTTTTAAATTAAAGGTAGGGTGCGTGCTCAAAGCATTCTGTAGTCATTGCCACCCTGGAGCAATGAAGTGCAAATTGAAGGCCTCCAACCAGGTCATTTTGCCTCTCTTTAACCTATTTCATAGCTTGCCCTACAAATTCTGCTTTTAGCTATAAAATAGTTTTTTTTTTTTAGAGAGGTGGGGGAGGGGCAGAGGGAGAAGGAGGGAAAATCTCAAGCAGACTCAACACTCAATGTAGAGTCCAATGCGGGGCTTGATCTCAAGACCCTGAGATCATGACCTGAACTGAAACCAAGAGTTGGATGCTTAACCAACTGTGCCACCCAGGTGCCCCACTAGAAAATAGTTTTGTTGTGATAAATGCAGGTGTTTGAATTAGTTTACTAGAAAGTCTTACTTTAACATAATTTTTCCCCAGCTGTGCTGTAAAAAGAGAGAAGGCAGGGAACAACCACTTCACCCTGTACACTGTTTCGTGAGATGCTCTTTCTCACACACATCTTCAAGGGGAGTATTGTTCTTTCTTTTTTCCATACAAGGAAAGCAAGTCTTGCGTGGTTACACAGCCCTAGGTGGGGGAGTGAGGGTTTAAACCCTCATCTGTCTACTTCACCAGCCCTTCCACTAGACCAGGCCGGGGCACACTATGACTCACAGGCTGCCTCCTGTTTCTGTCAAGTTTTGTGGGTTTTTTTGAAGATTTATTTATTTATTTTAGAGAGAGAGAGAGAAAGAGAGAGAGAGAGAGAGCATGAGCAGGGTGGAGGGGTTAGAGGGAGAGGGAAAGAGAATCTCAAGCAGACTCCACGCTGAGGGCTCGATCCCAGGACCCTGAGATAATGACCTGAGCCAAAACCAAGAGTCGGACACTTAAGTGACTGCACCACCCAGGTGCCCTGTTCCTGTAAAGCTTTACTGGGACACAGACAAGTGCATTCATTTACCTGTTGCCTATGGATGCTTTCATGCTAGTGTGACAAAATCCAATGGTTACAAAAATCTATGCACGGCCCACGGGCCTAAAATATTTACTATCTGGCTCTTTACAGACAAAGTTGACTGATTCTTGATCACCCACTATTTCTAAGGACCTGTCATTTGTACATTTTCCAAATAACATATAGAGTAAGAAATTAGTGAGGTTTTCTTTTTTCCAAAGTTGTTTCCCCCCCATTTCAATATTTAAAAAAATTTCAGAACACAAGTAGATAATAAAGAAGAAGGTAATGATGACTTAAATCCTGCTACCCAGAGATAACTATGGATGGCCATCCTTCAAAACTTTTTCCTATGGATACAAGAATGCATGTGATTTTTCCCCCACAATGAAATAATATTATATATACTGCTTTGCTATTTGCCTTTTTTACTTGATATAGTTTGGACATCTTCTCATGCCAACAAACATACATTCATATCATTTTAATGGTTGCAAAGTATTTGATTTTATGGTTTTGCCATATTCATTTAGCTTTTTTCCCCCCTTTTGGTAGAAAGGAGGAGGAACTCAACAAATTGCTTAGTGCTAGAGTAAGTTAGGACTAAAAAAACCACTATCCAAAATCATAAAGATTTTTTAATTACAGTAAAATTATAGGTGTATTTGTAATTCGATTTAGTGCTGGGCTCATCTGAGTGCAGACAAGTCCTGAGGAATGTACAGTATTTTACCCTGTAGCCTAGAATCTGTGAGGGCTATTCGACTCCTTCCAGTGACCCATGTTAAAGTGAGCATTTTATATCTGAGACCAGCACTGTTGATATATTGCTGGTTCCACGCCTGGATGTTTTACTTCCCTTGTTATGTTAAAAGGGAGGCAAGCATGCTGTTTGCTAACATGGCATAATTAGATTGTTACACCAAATAATAGCCACATCTGCACTGGCGTCTTGGCCTGGAATATAAAAGACTGCATACTGTGGAGTAGGGGATGCGAGAAACTGTTACACACGGACTCTTCATTTTGTCAGTTAGGAAATGGGGCTCAGAGAGCCGACTTCATGAACAGCGCCCTTTTAACTATTAAGTGTCTTTGTTCTTTTCACAATTAAGTTTTAAAAAGAGCCAGTTCTCCTTTTTGAATGAGCTCTTACTGGCAGCACCAATAGCTAAGAGGTAGGAGGAGAGCTGCTCGGGCTGAACTAGGGTGGAGGGGCGTGGGTACCTCGTAGGCCTTCTCTTTGGCCCCAGATGGGGCCCCCTAGGTTCAAGACTATATACCCTGCTACTTGCTGGGGTGCTTGAACCCGAAGTTGGGCCATTTCATGTCTCTCCTTTGTGCTTTCCTTTCCTATGTTAAGAAGAGTTTTCAGGGCGCCTGAGTGGCTCAATTGATTAAGCGTCTGTCTTCAGCTCAGGTCATGATCCCAGGTCCTGGGATCGAGTCTTGCACTGGGCTCCTTGCTCAGCCGGGAGCCCACTTCTCCCTCTTCCTCTTCCTCTCCCCCTGCTTGTGCGTGCGTGTGCGCGCGCTCTCTCTCGCTCTATCTCAAGTAAATAAATAAAATCTTTAAAAAAAAAAAGAAGAGGGGTGCCTGGGTGGCACAGCGGTTAAGCATCTGCCTTCGGCTAAGGGCGTGATCCCGGCGTTACGGGATCGAGCCCCACATCAGGCTCCTCCACTGGGAGCCTGCTTCTTCCTCTCCCACTCCCCCTGCTTGTGTTCCCTGTCTCCCTGGCTGTCTCTATCTCTGTCGAATAAATAAATAAAATCTTAAAAAAAAAAAAAAAAAGAAGAGACTTCTATCTGAGAGGCATTTCCTTGGGACTTATTTTCTCCCTTGTCTGTCAATCATGTCTAACTAGGAGGGGAAGGATAATATTTGGGGCTAAATGCATAAAAGCATTTGTTTCATGCAGACTTAAGGGTCAGAAAGAAAGATATTTTCCCTTGATACTCTTTCAACTTCAGAACAGTGTTCTGGCGATGAATACTATGTTATTAATGGTCAAATATATTGGACGAAACATTCATTTTTGCTACTCAGTGGCACTTGGCCATAGAACTGATCGCAGTAAGCAGATCACAAAAAATTTACTGTAATTTTAGGGACATTTTTATTCCAACCTCCTATGAAAGGTGAACCATTCTATTACCTAATCCAGTGGCATAAATAAGAATTATTAAAACCCATCTAGATTATTACTTTATTGATGTTTCTCACCTGCACATCCTATAATATACAATGTTTATCTTGGAAAGACAGTACCTTGCAGCACAAAAAGAAAATTGAAAGCTAGATCTTCTCTAAGAGAAAAAGCAAGATCATTATGTAAACAGCAGCCAGGTCTCATCCAGAATATGTCACATAAATATCACACCACGAAACAAGAAATGTAAATTATTGTACATACGCTGTAATGGAAAATTGTATTATACATTAGTGGAGTTGCCCATTTATCTAATCACAATCAGTTCCCATAAAATCTCATTTAGGAAAGTTGAATGCAATTCAGGGGAGGTGGCTATGGGAATTTCAATCACGGGAATCTAAGGTTGGATAGAAATCTTACCCAGGTCTGCGAGTCAGCTTTTACTGCTTTCAAATACCTTTCAAATTTCTGAAGTTATCTATATCTGAACTGACCAGCCCAGCCTCTCACCTGGGGAGAAGACCTGAGAAGAGTTGAGACAGCCAGCTTACATGGCCTTTATTTCTAAATCCTGGTTCAAACACCACGTTCAATGCACAGCACCATCTCAATGTTGTCTGGGCCTTCTCACCTCTCTCTGACCAGAATGTGGTCACTTGTACTCATTCATTTGTTCCTAGATTCTCTTATTCAAGAAATACATACTATACGCATTCTATGCCTCGGCTTTGTGCTGTGAGGTGTAGATGCAAAGAGACTGAAATACTGTCCTAGACTTTAAGGTGCTGCCAGTGTAGTGGGGGTAATAGAAGCCACTGAACAATCACCCTAACATATGTGTAATTTCAATGATGGATGCAAAAAAAGGAAAGACGGGGTGCTGTGGGAATGGAGAACAGAGCTGGTTTGTGGATGTTATTACCAGGAGTGGGCACAGGTGGGGAACAGAGGGAACACTGAATGTGGAGGGGAGAAGGAGCTCAGAGCATAAGAAATACTGGGACGGGGTTGGTGTCACTGGAGCCCAGTGCCCTGGGCGGGGAGGCGTGCCAGATGAGGCTAGGACACTGAGGAGGTGGGAAGCCCACAGCCAACAAGGCACTAAGGATTTTGGATTGTATTGTACAGGCAATCAGAAGCCACTGAAGCAATTTTTCAGTTTTGGGGATTGGGGAGAAGAGAGCAGAGAAATATACCATTCGATCGGCATTTTAAAAGGTCCCTCAGGTCACAGAGGAAGAGCAGAGCAGGAAGGCTGGTCTGCAGCTGCACGGCAGGGGAAATGACGATAGCTCAGGAAGGACTGCTATTGAAGGGCCTGGAGAGAAGTGAAAGGATTTGAGAGAGATTTAAAAGTGAAAGTCAACAGGGTTAGGGATGGATTGGGTTGTGGGGTGTGGTAAGGGAGAGGAAGGTATCAGGGACCCCTTCTAGGTTAGTGGCTTGAGGATCTGGATGTCTGACATTGCCAAGCCCTGTGACAGGGGACGGGAAGGAGGACCAGAAGCCTTACTGTGCCAGCCTGTATGCCTTCTTTGCTGGACTCACGACCATAAACAAACGATACGCTGTGGACCACAGTTCTTCCCTATAATGATGACAAACGAAGGTGTGCAAGCTGCTTCCCAGGAGTCTCTGGGAGAGCACCCGTGAATTCCCTTTCTGGATTTATCAAGATCAGATGCATTAATGGATATTAATATTAGGTCACAGTAAATGTGAATTCAGTTGTATTTGGATCTATCGCCAACTTCTGGAAGAACCTCGCTGCCATTCTCTTAGATTTTCAGTGGATAAAACACAAAGGCTTTAAAAATTTTCCTGTACGCAATGTCTTGATTCTGAATTCTGATGAAATTATATATTTTGAACCATTGCAAACAATAATAATCATAATACATTAGAATTTATGGACAATCCATGGCTGAAGGCCTCTCGGCGTTTTAACAGAAAACAACTAAGAGAGTCACTTGATAATCAAACAGGCAATGTGCCAAATAAATCCCAGATTTGGTTCATAAATAAACTTCTATACCCAGGACTCAACATTAAAGAAATGTTATATATGAAATTGGTAAAGACTGGTCAAAATGAGTCTTCTCACCTGGAAGTACACTGCAGTCATGCAGGCTAAGTACTAGGATAGAGCCTGGACCCTCAGCTCTTTTGTGGACATTATCGTCCTACGTAGCCAACGCCTATCAGATCGAAGGCTGCCTATCATCTTCTGCTGGCCTCTCCAGGACAAGCATCAATATGCCAATTCCTGGCTTACCTGGCAAGCAGGATGCAGGCCTAAAAACTAGGCTCCCCACCAACAGATGCACATGTAGGACCGACTCCTCTGCGCCAACCGAGGAAACTACAGGGCGCAGCGTTTCCTTATCTGCTGGTGCGGTGCGGGGCGCAGGTGCCTCTGCAGCAGAGGCAACGGGCATTTGCCCACGTGGTTTTCAGGGCAAATCCCTGGTGCAGGAGTGGGGGCAGATGGAAGCGCTGTGCTCTGGTGGTTAGGGAGGCACCATCAGCGATGGCGTGTTCACCTGGCCAGCTGCATCAGGTGAGTTAGGCCTTGCTCCGGGAAGCTCAGCCTCACGCTCTTGGCCTCTCTCTCATCACCAGTATCCTCCACCCCTCTCTGAAGAACGCCCGCAGGACCTCCATCTAGCTTCAACAACCAGTCTCCTTTTACGATATTTGCTTTATCCCTTTCTCCACCGTGTATGTATAGTTTCTGGTTCTTATTTTTGCTCTACCACTTGAATGCTGTCCGCCCGAAAGCGGTCCACTTCCCGACACTTTACTCCTAAATACTTTTGAGCACATCTCCTAAGCATAAGTATCATCTCCCGCAGAACCACAATCCTGTTAACAAACCCCCCAAAATTAGTATTAATTTCATAATACTATCTGGAATACAGTCTGTATTTAAATTCCTCCAGCTGGAGAATATCTTTTATGACTTTTTTTTTTCCAAAATGGGATGCAATCTAGGGTCAGTATTTTAACTGGTGGTTACGTCTCTTTAGTCTCTTTTAGTCTACAGTACTTCTAACTTGTAACAGTTTTTCCATGAGGCCGATTTTTTTTTTTAAGAGAGCAAGGGGAGGGGCAGAGGGAGAGGGAGAAGGAGAATCCTAAGCAGGCTCCACGCCCAGCACAGAGCCCGACTCGAGGCTCGATCTCACCACCCTGAGATCATGCCCTGAACCAAAATTAAGAGTCCGACACTTAACCAACTGAGCCACCCAGGTGCCCCTGACATTGATGTTTACATTTTTTGGCAAGTATATTTCATCAGTAGGGCTGTGTATCACTGATAGAGTGTCCCACTATCTGTGATACTAAATTTGATCACTTGGTTAGGACGACCACTGCCAGATCTCCCCATTTTAAATGTATGTCTTTTCCCTTTGCAAGTAATCTTGTAGTAAGAAATGACTTTATCTCTTGTGACTACCTTCTTCTTGAAAAACTTTCACCTTAATGATTTAGTATCTATTGATAATTCTTGCCTGGCAATATCTTTCTTAAAAACTTTAAAAAAAGATTTATTTATTCACTTGAGGGACAGAAAGCTCGACTGCATGTGCCCATGGGGTGGGTGGGGGAGCAGAGGGAGAGGGAGGAGCTAGATGCAGGCGCCTCTATCTCAAGATCCTGGGATCACAACCTGAGCCAAAATTAAGAGTTGGTCGCCCAACCGACTGAGCCACCCAGGCGCCCCTCTTAAAAACTCTTTTTTTCCTTTATCAGACAAAATTAGTCTCTGTTACTTACAACTAAGCGCCCTGACTTAGTAAGCCACCTCCTGTTAGTAAGAAACAACATGGCACTGGAAGACCAGAGAGCCAGTACTGGCTCATTAAAGGCGGTGTCACTTTGAGCACAGACTTTGTCCTGTGCGTGGCTCCGATAAACCCAGTCCCAGAATACTGTTCTGAATCTAGCCAATTTTTAACTGCTCCCCACTATGTTCCATGACTCTTCCCATTTATGTCCTTTTCTTCTGCTCCATTTTCATATTCAGGGAGCAGTGGGGCAATGGGAAAGGGCAAGGGGACTGAGATGGGATAAGGGCTAAGGAATTGCACTACACCCTACACGAGGCTGGTCCAGGCAAGCCTTAGAAATCTGATAGCTCCAGTTCACAGGCTCCAGCTGCCTCACGGATTCAGAGAACAATGCAGTGCCAGCCTTCTCTTTGGGGCGCTCACAGCTTGGTGGGCTATAATGTGGGTCGCTTTTGTTGGATGCCTCCATGTGGGTTTCTCACTTCCAACTCGTCTTCTCTTCTTCACTATGAATCTCCTTGAAAGAAATGAAGCATTGATGCATTGTGGACACATTCAATGTCATGGTGTGGATGATGAAGAAATACCAACGTTTACAAATATAATCCCCCAGAAATATACACCTTTCTTGACTACTCACACACACACACACACACACACACAAGACAATGTTTTGATGGGGCGATACCCTATAGGCTGCAGAAAAAATTGAGACACCTAGCAGCCAACTCAGTTGCCTCAATTTCTAGTTAGTTAATGGCAGAGGTAGAAGCAAGTCTCCAATTACTGGATCATTTCTCTTCATCATAACTAAGTTCTGTGAAAAAGCACCATCCAGAAGAAGCATATATCAGGCACAGCTCATTCAGAGCTTAGAATCTCCATTCAGACCACTGCCCACATGAAGCATATCTTACACTGTAGCCACTTGGCCACCTCTAAGCCATGGCACCTCGTAGCTGGACCAATAAACATCAGAGCACCCAAGCCTCATCAGGCTGGATGGAGGTGACCCCGAAAGTCCTGCACCTGATTACCAATTCCCATAGATGCCCTCAGTTTTTAGTGTAATTGATGTGTCATAGACTTCATCCTGTGATTTGTTATGGCCTCATTGATTAACGGGGGGCTGACAGAGCCCAGTGTTTTCCTGCTGTTCTCTCTGGCAGGGATGTTTGTTCAGCAAACAAGAAGGATGGGGGGAGGGATGAAAGCTTAGGGACTCTGCTTCCCCTCATGTCTCTTCTCCCTTTCGGGGTGTCACAGAATTAGCCAGGGTTCAGTTAATCTGACAGGGGCTTGAGGATGTGGGTGCCATTCCCACTTGTTCCTATAGCTTCCTAGAGGAAACTGCAGTGGCCTCCTTCAGTTTTATAAGTAACTGGAGGCTTACAAGAATTTATGAAAAGTTACTGACAGGTTTTCTTAGGAAAAAACAAAATATAATGCAGCCTGCTGGCAAAATGAATTGACAGTGATCAAAGAACAGCTTCCTCTAGAGATGTGTAGTAACAGGGAAAGGCAGGAATAAACCTGGAATGATGGGAAGATTTTAGTTCTTGATCTGGGTGGTGGTCACACAGGTATATATACGTGTGTGTGTTCATGAGTGTAAGAGAAAGAGAGAATTCATTGAGACGTACACTTAAGATTTATGCACTTTACTCTGCAAATGCTACAGTCTTATTAATTTTCTTAGTAAAATACAGCCTGCTGTGATGGAAAGAACACTGTATCCAGGTCACTTTCCTCTCATTGTTTACATCTTGGCTGTCTTCACTTCTCCAGCAAGGCCTTCACTGCCCGGAGCTAGAGTAGCCCACCCTCTCCCCTACACTCTATCCAATTACCTGGTTAATTTTCTTCATTGCACTTATTATCGTCTAGTTTATGTATTAATGCACTCATTGGCTATTTCTCACCACTAGAATATAGATCCTGTGATAGCAGTACTTTGGATTGTCTTGTTTCTTGTGGACTCCCCAAGCACGAAACACATGTTGTTTGACTGACGGAGGTAGAGATCCTCAAGGTGATGTTAGGACTCTGGTGCAGGATGAGTGTTAGCAAAATAAGGTCAGGAGATCAAATGATGCTCATGGTCAAGACTCAGGACTAAGGCCAAAGTCAGGTTAGAGTTCTTCAGGCCAAGGTCCAACATCCAGGCTAGAAAACAAAGTCATGATCCCAAGTAAGGCACGAGTGGTCATCAGGCCAGCTACAAGGGCAACTCAGATGTGCTGGCCCAACAGGGCATATTCCAGTCTATAAATAGCTACTAGGCAGATGAAGTGGGGGAGATACTGGGAACTCAGCTTAAAATGTGTACAAATCACTGTGATCTACCACTCTAGGAGGCAAAGGCCACGGATCTTCCAGAGGGCAAAAATCTATCTATCCATAAGCATTCTACCTATACTCTCTTCTATAAAATGTTTTGTTTTCTATCTCTAAGCATTCTATCCATATTCTCTTCTATAAAATATTTTATTTTGTGGCTCTTTCTGCACAAGCACTGGCAGACCAGTTTTTAAACATATTTTACAGCTGGTACGCTGGAATGTAAAACCTAAAATTAGTTGGAGTTTTCCCCACTGGCTGAGCACCTAGCTACTGGCAGTTCTGTCTGACAACCAGTCCTTCTTGGGCTCCAGGCCAATTTCTTTAATGAATCTCTCTAATTTAATTCATATTTCCCCACCTCTCTTTTAAGTACCACCCAGGCTCATCGAGCCTAATATTTGAACGAAACACATTTAATGACCATCCCTTCATTAAACGTTACAAGCTCTTTAAGGCCTTGGCAGGCAGGTGCCCCGTTCAATAACCTGGCGCCCTGGCAAAGTCAACAGCCAGGGCCAAGTTCATCCCTTTGCTTCCCATCTTACAGCTGGGGCCAGAGCCTCGTGGGCGAGACAGGCTTTATCACTGGGGAAGCATAAGTTTTCCAGGCCAATGGATTCAGCACTCTGGCTATATCTCATGCCTTGACACTAGATGTCAACGAAGGGTAATTGTTGTCTCAATTTAGAGGCCAGCTCAGGTAGCTGCTGGCACCCTTGGTTCATGTTTTATAGCAAAGGTGAAGTATGGCTCCGTTCCCACTGCACACATATATTACAATAAAAGGGAATATCGGAGCCTAGTGTTTTTAAAGGCTAGTCATAAAAGATGAATAACGAGGCAGTTTAAAGCTAAAAGACAGCTGCCAAGCTCAATGGCCATGATGGATGCCGAACGCCCAGTGTGGAGAAAACCCATTCCTCCGAGACCACCATCCAAAAAATTAATTACTACAATTCAGCATCTTTAAATGTGCCACTTAATATACTGCTACCATAATTAAATTTCCAGCCCTGTGACCTTGAGACCATTTCCTGAGATAATAAATGAGATCAAGGTTTAATTGATGCGGATGCAAGTAGAAACTGTCCAAGGATGCAAAGAGCCTCCACACTGTGAGTCAAGGTTGGGGGGCGGGGCTGGGGTGGCTGAGGTGGGGCGGAGTTCGGCTACGGTGTTGAGCTCATCCCCCTGTGATGGCTGGGGGTGGGGTNCCAGCCCTGAACTGGGAATCAGGAAGCTAGCGCTGGGGTCAGGGACGTGTTGCCAGGATTCTGGTTTGCCTTGGACCAGTCACTTCTTCCTGGGCCCTGGAGGCTGCTGTTCTCTGTAGGAAGAAGGGCTAGACAACACACTTTCCACAGTTTCTTCTAGCCCTCGTGTTCTAGAATTCTTTTTTGGTAAGCTGTTGGAGAGACATGATAGCTGCCTCGCCCTCCAGCTACCCTTTAGAAACTGTACACTAAGCCATCGGGTTTCTCTCTTAACTATCCAGGGGGTTATGAGTGCTGACCGTGGGTGAAAGGGGTTGCTGCTATCTCCCCCTATAGAATGTCACTGTCTCAATAGCCGAGTTCCTTGGAGGGCTATGGATGCCCTTGTCCTGCTAACTTGGGGCATACTTAGGACATACTTGAGGCACAAATCTGGTTAAGATGAAAGCAGAAACAGGTAAAAGAGGGGAGCCCCATTCAGTCAGAGAGCTGTGAGTGGGAGGAAGAGTGGGTGATCTCAACCTCCTGCATTGGGCCTCAGGTAGTTTCAATTAAAAATTACCGAACACCAGCTACACTACGACCTGTGCTAGAGGCCGGTCTTTGCCCTCAATGTGCGCATAGCATTTTAGGGAAATGAGAATGAATTAATTTGCAATAGTGTCCTAGTGTAACAACACAGATATGTATAAGGCACTGCCAATCTGGGTGGGGACTTCTTAGCTTTGCCTTTTTTTCTTCCCCCATTTCCAACAGCCTTTCTGAATACCTGCCAGTTGACTGGTCTTTGCAGCAGTGCCCTCTCCCCAATATAAACAAGAAACTACAAGCCTTCATTCACCATAGCCTTAGAAGGGTCTGTCTATGTTAGCTTTTTCCTCCCTAAATCAATGCTGAATAAATCCCCCAGCCTCTCTTCCTGTACACACACACAGCATATGTCCAAGGCAGTGGGTTTTGTACCCGAGGGGATGTTTGGCAATGTCCGAAAACACTGGGGTGGGGACCACAGCTAGGGTGGTGATAGCTACTGGCTCCTAGTGGGGAGAGGTCAGAGATGCTGCTACACACCTCACAACGCACAGCCCAGCCCCCCCCCCAAAATCCTGGTCTAAGGCAGTTTAACTTCAACTCAGGCAGCTGAAGAGTATTAAAATCAATGCCACATCTATTGTGACTTCGGTTTTGGCACATCACAATAACTGGATTCACCGATTTTCTTTACTCTGACATGAATTGGTGAGGGCACAGTGTAAGATGCTGACAGCTGGTTGAAGCAGGTGTCGAGTGTTCCCAGAGTCCTGAGCCTCACACCAAGCAGGGGTTATGGCAGTGGAAAGCAGGCATCAGAAGGCACGGATATTATAATGGCGGACTTCTTGAAAAGGGAAACTGACACAAGGACTGAGCCCAGGAGCACTCAACACGTGGAGTCAGAAGGATAAGGAAGAATAGCAGAGAAGCCTGAAAAGGAGTGATCAGACCCAAAGACTGGAAGGAACACCGAGAGAGAGGGGGGAGCCCCAGAGAGAAAGCAAAACAAGGATTTCGATGGTGTCTAATGCCACTGAGAGGTCAACCAGACAGAAATACTGGATTTTAGTACTGAGATCACTGGAAACGCTGACAAGATCTTGTTCTGTGGAGTGGAGGGACAAGAGATTTGAGGGGGGTTCGGTAGAGGGTGAAAAAAAGAAAACAGAAATACAGGGTATACACTCTTTTGAGGAATTCTGCTATAAAGGGAAACAGAGAAATGGGGCTTTGTGAGATTGAGAGATGTGTGTGTTTGCATTTAGATGGGAGATTTTATAACATGGTGGCATGCTGATGGGAATGCTCCACTACGGAGGAAAATATCAGGGATGCAGGAGTGAAAGCGGACACTTTGCTTGAACAATATTTCTGGGTTAGTAAGAAGGGACAGGGCTTAGAGCACAAAGTTGGCCTAAGATGGCAGCAGGGACAGTTCATCTGTAATATGTCAGTTATCAATTGTTGTGTAACAAATTGCCCCAAAATTTAGTGGCTTAAAAGAACATGAAAACCCACATCTATTATCTCACACAATTTCCTTCGGTTAGGAGCTTAACAGCATGTACGCTGGGTGGTTCTGGCTCAAGGTGCGTCATGAGGTTATAGTCAAGATGTTGACCAAGGCTGTAGTCATGGGAAGGTTTTACTAGGGGCTGAAGAGCTCCTTCCAAGGTGATTCACTCATATGATCGGCAAATTCATGTTGGCTGTTGACAGGAAGCCTCTGTTCTTCACCAGATGGACCTCTCCATAAGGCTGCTTGAGTATACTCACGTGGCAGTGATCCAGGCAAGAACAAGGCAGAAGCCTTAATGATTTTATAATCTAGTTTGGAAGTTATACACCCTGTGTCTCCACATTCTGCTTATTAGAAATGAGTCATTAAGTCCTAGTCAAGGGGAGGGAATTTAGATTCCACTTTTTGAAAATTCTTTGACTGTCAAAGAATTTGTGGATATATTTTTAAACCACCACATATAGTAACAGGAAGGAAGTCGGCAGATGCAGGCACAGATGTGGTGAGGGAGAATTGGTAGATGTTCTTTTCGGAGTACTTCTATGTTTTTATTGAAATGGTAAGCAAGGAATCAGCTGAGAGTGGGCCTAGGGAGAAGGGCTGGGAAGCTGGAGGAGAGACAGAATATAGGATATAGGAAACAGTTGATGAGGAGGTCAGGAGAGTGAATGGACTGGTAGGACTTCCAGGTGAACTGAGTCCCAGAGAGGAGTGATCACAAACTTGAAGGGTAGCCACTGAGCAGTTTGGTGTCTTGCTCCAACCAGGGAAATCTGAAGATGTATTGTAAGTAAAGAAGCCCTGATCCCCAGGATGTAAGACCATGGTTTTTTGTCATTTTTTTTCCTTTTAATTTAATTTTACAGGACTTGTTTGTATTAATAAAATATTTGTTTGCTTGCTTCTCTCTTACAATTTATTTCATTCTTTCTAGTTTTCCAAAATTAACCAAATGCAGGATTTCTCCTCCCTAATTTAACATGAGCAAATGTACGTAGGTGTGAATCGGAGTCTCCTTGTGCCCAGAGCTGGTCAGGCCCCATGGTGAGTACTGTTTTCAGGATGGACTCAGCATTTTGAGAGTGTAAGTTTATACTTGATAAACTGGGACGTCTCAAGAAGAATGCAGCCAGCATGGCAAGGTTTCTCCGTCTTGTCATGGGGAAATGATAGAAGGAGCTCAAGTATCTCAGAAGATACTTGGTCACTGTCTTCAAACACCTGAGAGATGGTGCAGGGTTGCTGCCTCTGGCTATGCTTCAGTTTCTCAAGGATATCTCTCTCATGAGAGCTCCTCTGGGGTGGTCATCCAGGGACAGGATGCTAATCACAGGTCGATGGACAGAAGGCATCACTTTTGATATTCATCCAGAGTTGCTTTTCTGAGGGTATCAGGCCAATCTCCCCAGCGGGCTATAACTCAGCTCCCTCCTTAACAGGACAGATGGTGGGAACTCGCGCCTGGGGTAGGTTGGGGCAGTGGTTGGGGGGTGAGGCCCCATCTCAGGGCGTGCTCTGGCTACACCAGATTGAAGTTGGAGGACACTAAGAGACCCCCACCTTCCTGTTTAAATGCTACCTTCACTGCAGACCTCCTGCACGGGTGCTCTGTGGCAAAGGCCGTGGCTGGATTATATTGCTGAGGGCCAAGCAGGAACCGATGGTAGAAGTCCCAGCAGGACAGATTTCTGTTCTTGTGAGGAAAACGCCCCAGTAGGTGGAAATACTTAACCATGAAAAGGACTCCCTACAATTGGTGAGCTCACTCCCCCTTTCAGGAAGCATCTGCCAGACCCCTTTGGAAAGAATGCCTGCACCAGGTGGGAGGTCGGACGGGCTGACTTCACTTCCAAGGCCTCTTCCAACTCTCCGAGGCTGTGATCTGGTCACCTGGGGTCTTCTCATTGAACAAATGTTTATTGAGCTCCTGCAGTATGACACCCTGTGCCCCGAACACCGCTCGTACTTCACTTCAGGCGTCTTCACACTTCGGGCCTCTCGTGCGACCACGGCCGTGGTGTCGGGATTCTGCAGACTGCCATGGGGTATTTGATACCCATAAAGTCCTTCAGAGGTACCTGTATCAGATCATCTCAGGTAAAATTTTACATGACAAACTAGCATTGCCATTTATAGCTCATCATCAGGACTCCGAGCCACGGAAACGCAAACCAACTTGTTGAAGTCTGTATGTATTTGGTGTGGAATTTGATTTAAGAAATTGAGAATATGTTTTCTAGAGTCCTTTTCAGCTCAAAGGGTCTGATGTGAGGTTTGTGAGTTGCTTTAAATCCTTTCTTTATATACTTTTTTGAGGGGTAGTTTCAGTATGTGGGTTTTTGTTTTGTTTTGTTTTTAAGGAGGCTCCATGCCCAGTGTGGAGCCCAATGCAGGGTTTCAACTCACAATCCTGAATCCAGACCTGAGCTGAGATCAAGAGTCAGATGCTTAACCAGTCAACTGAGCCACCCCGGTGCCCCCGGTATGTGGTTATTTGATACTAATTTGTTGGTTTGGAAGTTTTTTGGGGGCATCAAATATAGTGTTACTAATTTTTTCATAAAATACAACTTTTTGTAATTTGATTTTTTGATATGTAACATATTCACACAATTCAAGCTTTCCTCTCCTGCCCCACAGCTCACAGTCTCCTCGTGATGTAACCAATTACTAGTTTCTTATTTATTCTTCCAGAGGATTTTTATGCATACTCAAGCCAATACACACATATGTATTTTTCTTCTTGTTTTAATAGTTATTTTTACATGATAGCATACTCTGTACGTTTTATGCATCTTGCTTTTTTCTCTTAATATATCTTTGAGATCTTTTCATTCTAACATATAAATAAATTCATCGTTCACATTTATATTTGTATAGAATTCCATTGTGTGTATACTGCAATAGGCAATTTATACAAATGTCACATATACGTGGGCAAGTATATCTGCAGAATAAATTTTCAAGAAGAGGAAATACTGCATCTAAAGTCACATACATGTGTGGTTGTTTCTGTTTTTTTTTTTTTTTTTTTTAAGATTTTATTTATCCATTTGAGAGAGAGAGAGAGCACGAGCAGGGTGAGGGGCAGAGAGTGCGGCAGACTCCCCGCTGAGCAGGGAGCCCGATGCAGGACTCAATCCCAGGACTCTGGGATCATGACCTGAGCCAAAGGCAGATGCTTAACTGACTGAGCCACCAGGCGCCCCATGTTTGTAGTTTAGACATACATTTACATACGGCCCTCCACTGGCCTTGTAGCAATGTATCAGAGTACCTGTTTAGGCACTAAAATAATTTTTTTTTTACCGCCGAAAAATTAATAAGTGACTTAGAATGGTTTTAAGTGAAGGTTAAGTGAGTGAGATCAACCTTTATCTACTTGAAACATATTTTCAAGAGAGAAAAATTGGAATCACTATTACTCTAAAACAGGTCTACAAGAGAACATTTTATGACATGAGACCTGAGGTTCAATTTCTATTCCCATCACCCATAGGTTCAGAGGTTTCTTTTCCAAAGACTGAATGCTCAGGCTTCTGATATCTTTCTGGCAGTCAGGGAAGTTCTCTCTGTTGCACATCACAATGGGTTGCGATGACATCATACACCAGGAGCCCTGTCCTCTCTCTCCTAGTAGGCTCCTTGAACGGATTTCTTTCTCCTGGGACTTTATCTCTGCCTGGGCACATTCCTATCAGTAACCAGTCCCTTTGTCAATTCTTTCTCATTTTCTTCCCGTAATTAGTAGACTCTTGAAGCTGCTTTAACCTGCATTCCCTGTTGCTCTAGAGAGTTCTAACCCTTGCTCTTATCATTTGTCTATGCTGAATTTTGCAAGTCAACCTAGCATTTGTTGCTGAATAGAGATTTTAGTACAGTTGACCCTTGAACAACGTGGGTCCATTTACATGTGGATTTTTTTTTTTTTATAAACAGTACAGTACTGTAGATGGATTTTCTCTTCCTTTATGATTTTCTTAATAATTTTTAAAGTTTAATTTGATGTAAGAATACAGTGGATAGTACCTATAATGTGCTAATCGACTATTTCTCGGAAAGGCTTCTGGTCAACAGTAGGCTATTAGTAGTTAAGTTCAAGTAACTACTATAAGTAGTTAAGTCAAAGGCTATATATATTTTCAACACAGGAGGTCAATGCCCCAACCCCCACATTGTTCAAGGGTCAACCGTGTATCTCAACAACCATATTTACACGTGGTCATTCTTTCTCCAACCAGGAGTGACATACACACATGTTCAGAAGGGGGCTCCCTCCTTCCAAGGGAGTATGGGCTTGTAGTGGTTGGTGCCCAAGGACAGGAGCCCCACAGAACTGACTGGGGTAACCGGCCTTTTGGACTTTGGAATTTACTAGCAGGAGCTGCTACTTTTGTACAGCAATGGTCATTTGCCAGGCACTTCACATTCCCTGGCTCGTTTAACTCTGATCATAAACTCATGAAGAAGCTACTGTTAATAATCCTATTTTACAGATGGGGAATCGGAGGCTTACAAAGTTAAAGTTACTTACCCAAGGTCACAGTTCGCACCAAGCCCAAACTCAACATCCAGTCCCACCCCACTGCTGGGGACTCAAGGGGAAACTTTGAACATGCAACAGAAGTTTCTTACCCCCTCACTTTCTCAACATCCTTTGTCCCTTCCACACTTGGTTAAAAAAAAAAAACCCTCATAATTTTTCTTTCTTCCTTTGTATTTAAATAACTATCATATTGTTCTTTGTAGTAGGAAAGGCAAAGGAACAAGCAATCAGCACTTGCCTTGTCTGACGCTCAACTTCCTCTTTTGCATCCTCACCGCCATGTCTCACAGGCTCAGTCACAAAACTCACTTCCAAACCTGGGGGGAGATCGTAAGAGTACGTGCTGAAACCTGAAGGCAAAGGAAAAGCAAAGAAGTCGTACCTTTCAGATGCACGCTGCTGGGTTCCACAAATGCCTATCAATCTCCAGCTCCACGCCAGATAGCTAATTGCACCCATCCTTATTGTAAGGAATTTTTAAAGCCCTGTTAAAGTTGGGAGGAGATAGTCAGATGAGTGACTAGGACAGAAGGCACAATGTAAACAAGTGTTTACATCTCGCAAAGCTCTTTGTCACCCTGTATTGTGTCTCTTATGCATAGAATATCATAGACAACCTTATTCAAAGCAAGATTTCCCTTTAAACAGGAAGAACTGGTGAAGAAAGGAAACATACAAAACTGGTTCCAAATTACTTGCTAGTGGATTCTTTGCAATTTTGACTGCATTTACTTCTCTTGAGTAAATCAGGGTGAGATACAGAAAGATTAATGAAGGTTGCCAACCAAAGTATATTGCCTTCTCCACTATCTTTAAAAAAAATCAAACTGTAAGGGCAATATCATGCAAGTAAGACTATAAAGGTGTCTATGAAGGAATAAAGTTCATCTTCCCCAAGGAGCCTTATTACTCTATGGCACATGTATTGAAGCTTAGGAGCTAGTTCTTTAAGCCATAAGCCCTAGGCCTCCCAAAATAAAACAAACAAAAGCCTGAGAAATTCTGTCACCAGTTCTTTTCAATATATCCTGAGATAAGGAGAAAAGATGGGTGAGAATAAAAGCTATCAAATGATGCCCCCAAACTGCAAGTCATCCTGTCAAGCAGGTCACAACTAGGTCAGACTGCAAGAGCTGCCAGGTCGGCAAAAGCTGAGCGGGGTCTAGCTAGAAGCCAAAGAGGGGAAGCCCCGAACCCCAAGGTCATGGATTAGTCTGACTTTAAAATTGTCTATTGTTGGGGCGCCTGGGTGGCACAGCGGTTAAGCATCTGCCTTCGGCTCAGGGCTTGATCCCAGCGTTACGGGATCGAGCCCCACGTCAGGCTCCTCTGCTGGGAGCCTGTTTCTTCCTCTCCCACTCCCCCTGCTTCTGTTCCCTCTCTCGCTGGCTGTCTCTATCTCTGTCAAATAAATAAATAAAATCTTTAAAAAAAAACAAAATTGTCCATTGTTTCATTATAGGGTTCCAACAGTTCAGTCAACCAGAAAAAGCCCTTGAGGATCTGAGTGCATTGCTGTTGTGACACCGACCCACCTCTAAGAACACCTCCCATCTGCTGCTTAGGCATCCTGTGCCCCAAGATGGCATTCTTGCCTTATTTTTCTAAAGGACCCCTTTGGTTAAAAGACAAAACAAAACCCTCTGAAATCCTCACAAGTTTGGGTGACTAGATTTGGGAGGGAGAGGGGGAAGTGACATTCTACTATTTAATCATCAGTTTTGAGTGGGTCAAAAAGGCGGTCGCCTACTGGCTATGATTTTAGGTGTGCTGTAGGAAAAGCTCCTTGTTCCCAATGCTCTCTGCCTGCTGGTCAGCATGCTGCATGCCACGGAATTTTGAGACCCTCTTTCTACCTGTTACCACTGAGGTTATAAGGAGGCCCCCTCCATTGACATATAGGAGCGTTGGCACAGTAAGTCATTATCACACACAGATAAGAAAACAGGGGGTGATGGGGCGCCTGGGTGGCACAGCGGTTAAGCGTCTGCCTTCGGCTCAGGGCGTGATCCCGGTGTTATGGGATAGCCCCACATCAGGCTCCTCTGCTATGAGCCTGCTTCTTCCTCTCCCACTCCCCCTGCCTTGTGTTCCCTCTCTTGCTGGCTGTCTCTATCTCTGTCGAATAAATAAATAAAATCTTTAAAAAAAAAAAAAGAAAACAGGGGGTGTTAATTATCTAGCAGGGACCTGAAGGAAGAGGATGTAGAAAAGATAAACTTTGGCTGAACCAGAGATGGAGGGGAAATAATCATTGGTAACTTCTTAATTTGATTTGATAGGTTAAAGCTTCTGTTCACCTGTTATTTTAATCTTGCTAACAATCTTGCATGAGGCAGCAACGTCAGTCACCAGCCCCAGTGTGTACACAACGCAGCTCAGGGAGATGCTCGGAATGGTCTGACGCTGTGCAGAATAACCCGAAGCAGGTAGGCCACGGGGATGGTGTGGGAGAGAGTCAGCATGAGAGTCACCTCTTCTCGCTTGTGTGCATGTGGCCCTTCCTTCCCAAGCAGCTGCTTCTCATTGACATTTAAACATCCTCAAACCTCTGCCATCCCTTGCTCTGCTGTGAATTCCAACGTGCATGCTTTAGTCTCAATTCTCTTGATCCCTAAGGAGAAACTATCGCTATTGATCATTCTCTTCTGCTTAAAACTCTTCCCCCCGCCCCCCAATGCTGAGATACTTCCCTGGTTTTCTCCTAGCTTCTGGCCATCGCATTTCAAGTCTGCCATGCAGGCTTCTTTTTTAATTTTTATTATTATTTATTTATTTATTTTTATTATTATTATTTTTAAAGATTTTATTTATTTATGTGACAGAGAGACAGCCAGCGAGAGAGGGAACACAGCAGGGGGAGTGGGAAAGGAAGAAGCAGGCTCTCAGCGGAGTAGCTTGATGTGGGGCTCGATCCCAGGACTCTGGGATCACGCCCTGAGCCGAAGGTAGACGCTTAATGACTGAGCCACCCAGGCACCTCATGCCATGCAGGCTTCTTTGCCTCTACCCAATCAGCACACGGGCAAGCTCCTCCTGGAGTCTCCTAGTTCTTCTGTCCTCTGTTCCCCTTACCTCACTCCATACACCTTCACTGTGGTAATTGCTAGGGACTTGCAAATTTAAATCTGCGGCCCTGACCTCTCCTGTGACATCTTTACTTGCTATCTCAAAGGCACCTCAAATTCAGCATGTCCTGCTCCCATACTCAAACCGGGTCCTCTCATATTTCCTAAGGAGGTAAATAGTAGCAACATCCGAAACGCTGTTTAAGCCAAAGACCTCAGACTTTTCTCTTCCTCTCTGCCCTAGCCACCCATCATCAGGTCTCCTCAGTTTTATGGAAATATCTCTCAAATGTGCCCACTTTCCATCTCTGCCACTGCCCCTACACTAAACCTAAGCCATCACTACCTGATGCTAAGCCACCACCATTCTCCCTAAATGCTCTGGTTTCTTCTTAATCTACACAACGAAATTAGAGTAATTTTTTCTCGGAACATGAATCTGGTCATTGCTTATTTAAAAACATTGGGGGCGCCTGTGTGGCACAGCAGTTAAGCGACTGCCTTCGGCTCAGGGCGTGATCCCGGCATTACGGGATCGAGCCCCTCATCAGGCTTCTCCACTATGAGCCTGCTTCTTCCTCTCCCACTCCCCCTGCCTGTGTTCCCTCTCTCGCTGGCTGTCTCTATCTCTGTCAAATAAATAAATAAAACCTTTTAAAAAAAATTAAAAAAAATAAAAACATGGCAGTGGCTCTCTTTTGCCCCTGTAATGAGGACCAAAATCCTTAGCATGTTTCAACAGGGTCCTGTGTGGTTTGAGCCCCGCTACCCATCTAGTCTCATCTTACACCTTTAGCCCTGTCCCCAACCTAAACTTTTCCTACATATTTCAGTTGATTTCATTGTCTCTTGCTCCCAGGCCCCACCTGTATCTTTTCATCAATCAGATATCAGATCAAGGATTATCTTAGGGCTAGGCTCCCCTGACACCCTTCTCTCTCCCTCCTAAATCAAATTCCTTTGGAATTACCCACTTTCAAAGAATGGAAGGTGCTCATCTCAGTTTGTCACTTTGCATTCCTTGACATGATTATTTGGTTAAAGTATATCTTTCCTATTGTAGTCTAGGCTGGGTTTTTGCTCACCCTTTTAATACTACCTAGAAGCATAGGGCTTGGCATATAATAAGTGCTCAGCAAACATTTGTTAAGAGACTATCGAGAAAGGAATGACAAGGTCAGTATCTATTTTGCTATTTCACCTAGCTCCTGCAACACTATAGATTTTCAGGGAGAGCTAACATTATCTATATCATACTTCAGGGGTCTTAAGGAGTGATGTCCAATTTGGTTACTTTTTAATATCATCAAGGAAGTCCCATAGTTGATTTTAACATAAAAAACAAGGTGATACAACCTGAAAAATAAATATCTGCATATTGAAACTCCTATTTCTCTTAAATAGACAACCAGATATATTCCATAGGTTACCAAGGTTTTGTATCATCAGGAAAAGGAAAAAATTCCTAGATAGAAGGCCATGTTGGAGAAGATGGATCTCCTTGCTCCAATCAGTAGAGCGGACTCAATGCTGGTTGCTGAGAGGATTCATGAAAATTTCCCTAGTAAAATGTGACGACTAGAAAGGGAACCGAGAACAAGGAAACTTGCAGAGGGAGGAATGGCAGTGGGAAAACAGCCATGTTATGTGGCGTGAAGAGTATCTGAGTTTCCTCTACCTAGAAAGTACATTGATCAAAATGAAAGTGTTATAATGACATAAACATACCATACACACATAAAAACCCCAGATGGATTTTTCCTTAGGGCTAATCTGATAGAAAGCTTTCAGAATTAAAGAAGCTACAATTAGTAAGCATCATCTTCATGCTAAGTCTAATAATTGCTAAATCCAATCCTCGCAGTTAAGGAATGATATGATTCCTCTGCAAACAAATTTGTAGCTAAGGAAATGTGACATTTCAGTGGACCGCAGTTTTTATCACAAATTTACATACTGTGTTTTCTCTGCAAGTACCTTATGCTCATGTTGATACACACACCACGATTCTGGGAACATGCCATTTAATTTTTTCAAGCTGCTTGTTAGTAGCCAGATGTTAAAGATTTTACCACTTTGGTTGAATTCAACGACAAATTGGTGGGTTATTTCCTAAACCAATTTGTTTGGGTAGAAATTCAATAGATCTCTTTTAAAGCCCTGAAGTACATAGGAAAATTGATATCTAACTATAAACAGAAACAAATGATGGATAATTTATCTTTTGCATTTACTTGTGTTTATTCATTAAAATATACTCATGACTAAGAAAATTAAATATGACCTTTTTTTCTTAAATATTAAGCAGCTCTAACTTCTGATTCAAGACAAGTTGAGGACAAATACAAACTCAGAGATGTATTTTTAACGGTAGAGTTTTTTTTTTCTTCAGTCTAATTTAGGATCTTTGGGATAAACAAGATATTTTACATATGCTGCTAGGAATAATTGATAGTTCAAGCTTCCCTGTGTTATACTTGTTAAAATATTTGCATTCAAAAGTAAAGCCAGAATGGTAGCTCAAGGCTATATGTATATCTTTCCTAAGGAACATAAGACATAAATAGCATTTTGAATTGTAATTGTTTTGAAATTCTAAATTTAAAGAAACAGACGTGCATTTTTAAAGAAAGAGGACATTGTCTTCATTCAAGCTTTTGCACTGATTCTATGTATGTGCCACACGCTGTGGTAGGTAGTAGATACAAAAGTCAGGTTGAATGCCTGTCCTTAAGAAGCTTGGAGTCTAGTGAGGGGATACTGACTATAATTTGCTAATTGCAGTGTAGTGTAGTAAGTACCGCAACTGTGGTCAGTAATAGGATTTTGAGAACAAGTAGAAGAGCTCTGTCCTGGCTATTAGTGATATTCACTGAGATCCTGGGTCGTCTTGACACATTCTAGGATAGCATTTCTTCACTTCTTTAAATTTAGGCATGACTTATTTTGGCTAATGAAATATGGGTGGAAGTAACACAAGCCGCCTCTAGGTGGGAAGCCTTTTTCCTTCATAATGATGCGCAGTACTCCAGATGGTAGGGGCTCCACCAGGCTCCAACCCTAAGGGAGGATGATATGGAGCAGAGCTCCCAGTTAACCTGCAATGGGCATACTGTGTGCATCAGAGATAAATTCTTTTTTTTCAAGTCACTGCGATTTGGGGGATGTTTGTTATTGCAGCACAGGCTAACCTCTACAGACTGCTACATGCTTTACTCCAGACTTGGAGAATTACAAGTTTCCCAGTGTGTACAAGGGTAAGCTGAGACCTGGAGAATGAATAAGAGTTATCCAGGTAAAGAATCAAAGGGGACTCTGTCCCAGAGGTAAAAGCACATGTATAGGCTTGGAGCAGGATGAGAATTCAGCATGTTTTGGGGAGAGGTTTTTTGTTGTTGTTGTTGTTGTTGTTGTTGTTGTTGTTGTTTTGTAATATGGTTAGAGTGGAGTGGTCCAACAGAGCAATTGGAGATTACTCTGAGTAGAGGTAACAGTAATTGCTTATCAAGGATATGATTCCAAAGGATTTCTGACTAGTTTATTTGGGCTCTTGGACACAGAAAGGAGAAATGAAGAACCGAATTGCTGTGGGCCAAAATAATGGTACTTGTCCTTTATGGAAAATTCACCTGCAAAGGTCTTCTCTTTCCAGAAGGGGTATTTATATTCCTCACTCGCTTGTATTCTCACCTCACTTTGTAGTTACTTCTTTACATATACACTCAAATGAGTTTTTCATCTTATTAAAATCAGTTATGCCTATGTCTATGCACATCTACTAGATTGTAAGTTCCTTGAAGGCAGGGTCTGTATCATTTTCATTTTTGTTGTATTGTATTGCATTTTGCATTGTAGGTGGTCTATAAATTCCTATTAAGACAGCTACTGCTATTGCAGGAGTCTAAAAACAGGCTGTAGCTTTAACTAGCTTCCAAATAACTGCTTTAAAATGAAAATAAATCTCCGTGCACAGCTAGGGATATATCCATTTAAAAATGCTCCAGAAACATGCTAAGGTCTTTTGATGACAGGGAAGGCTGTGGACTTATGAAATTTGCTGCCCAAGACCTAGATTTCAGGGCTACCACATCCTGGTGTGAGCCCTTGGGTTTAACTTTCACAGGGTTGGTTTCCTAATTTGTGAACTGCAAGGGAAGTCTGCCCTACTCACCTCTTGGGAACATTGGGGGACCCAAATAACAACTCTGAGAACAGCATGATTCTTGGATCATGAGAGGAAGTGGGTGTCATGCAAAGCCTGTGCGTTTGATTAGACCTGGGTTTGAATTCTTTCTTCACCAATTAATTGAGCAACAAAACCCCAGCATATCACCAATTTCCCGCGGATTTAAACTCGAGTACTTCTTTTATATAAATATTCTTAGAGAAGCCTGGCATTCTAGAAGGCCATTGAGCTTTGAAATCATACTGGTAGAATTCAAATCCCACCTCCATCACTTATTAGACATGTGACCTGGGGTAAGTTAATTAATCTCCTAGAGCCTCAATTTCCAGATCAACATAATGGGGACGGTATTACTTAGTTTCCCAAGGTTAAGAGACTACTTGAAGTAGAAAGTATTGACCTTTCATGCCTTTGAAATGTTAATATGTCCCTTCACCACAGAGCAAACTTCATCCCTAAAAATTCTGAATTCACGCTGTTCATGGAAAAGGCTCACTAAGACTCAACTAAGGGCCCTCTTCCCTTATCTCAACATAGAGAGGATAGCTGAATGAACTCAAACTTAGACTTCTGGTCAGTGGGTGACTCACCAGACCAGGCAAGATTCCTATTTACCTGGAGGAATCCAAGGCAGCTCGTGAGCGCTCATTTTCCCCTTCTCCTTCCTTTCTAAGGGATGACAAGGACTTGTTTTCCCCAGGGTTGTCTAAGGAATTCTAAGAGAAAAAAAAAAAAAGAGATCTGGGCCACATTCCAATAAAGACCGTACGTGGACACCAAAGTCAAATCGTCACCTGTTTTCTGAAGTACACAATCTTGGCCCAATAATGGCGCTCACTGTGGTCATCTGTCAGGGTCTACCCCACTGGCGGCCAGAGGAAAGCTGCTCTAGAGCTGGTAGATGAGCCAGGCCTCCAGAAGGAAGCAGATCGGCCCATGTGCCAAGCCTCTCCTCACAAACAGCCTCTGAGGTCGGCTCTTGACGAAACAGCCTAAGCAAGCTGTTGGCCAGGCCCCTGCTTTCACTGTGAGTGTGGTTTATGCACAGAACCAACGGTATCTCCTGGGATCTTGTTAGAAATGCAGACTTTCAGGCCCCACCCCAGACCTACTACACCCATCTCCATATTAACAAGATTCATGTGCACGTTACAGTTTGTGAAGCACTTGGCTACAAAGTCTAAATGATACCTGACACCAGGTGCCAAAGAGAGCCATTATTTAGGACTTACTGGGGAAGAAACCCCCAAATTTCTTCACCAAAATTCTTAAACTAGACAAGATACTCGATTAAAGATACCCTCATCTCTCTGCCCTACCACACATGTATACTGCTCTGAGCACAATAAAGATATTATTCACTTTCTAACAAGGATCTTCAGATTTCGGGGGTTGCATAAAATCATACAGCTATACAGTTGCTAAAGTGTAAAATAACCTTCCTTTTTTGTAACTATTGGTTTTGGCTGATAGAAGTCATGCATACAGTCATATTTCAGAGAAATTGCCATGCCTTAATGAGAACTTTAGGTTGAAGGAAGACATTTCAGTCAAATGATAGTGAAATTGATATGATCAAAATGAAATATGTGCCATATTTATCTAATCAGCTAGAGCTGCAATCTCTAACCATAGTCATTTACAGCTCAGTCAACTCATCTAGTCATTATCAGCTAATGATACAATGAGTGATTACTCCCACATGGAGATAGTGAGTGAGTTCATGAAAATCAGCACTTCTGTTATAAAGTGTGACAGGTAGGACTGAAAATAAGGTCTTTGAATGCCGTTAGTGCCTGGCTTACCTGACAAAAATTTAATAGGAAAAAATGGAATGGCATAGTTATAAGGTGAGGTACAACCCTTTTGGAAAGCAAGTTAGCAATTTGTATCAAGAATCATTAAAATGTTCACATCTTTTTATCATGTAAAACATTTTTTTTTTCTTTTTTCTTTTGGTTTGAAACAATATCAAACTTTCAAAAACTGGAACTGGAGTGCAAAGAACTTTTTCTGTACCATTTGAGAGTAGGTTGTTGATATGATACCCTTATCATCATTGAATATTTCCAAGTGAATTTCCTACAAGTGAATAGATTCTCCCCCATAACCACAATACAACATAAAAATGAGGAAATAAACATTGAGACATCACCCCCATTTTGTCTTCACACTCTATTCAACTTTTGCCAATTGCTTCAATAATGCCTTTATAGTAAAAGGATCCAATTCTGAATGACACATTGCTTTTAGCTGTCACGGCCCTTTAGTCTCCTTCATTAAGGAACAGTTCCCCCTTCTGCCCTTGTTTTTCATGGTCATGCCACTTTTGAAGATTACAGACTCGTTATTAGTTTGGATTAGTTTGATGTTCCTTTACAATGATTCAGGTTACATGACTTTGGTAAGAAGACCACAGAAGTGAAGGTGTGTTCTCACTGAATCCTCTCAAGTGGCACATCATTTTGATCAGTCTCATTACTGGTTATATTAACTGCAATCACTTCATAAGATGTCATCTACCAGGTTCCTCTACTGTAAAGTTATTTTTTCCCTTTGCAATTAGTATCTATTAGGTAAGAAGTTCCTTTGAAATGATATAAACATCTTATACCTCACTAAACTATTTATTTATAAGATTTGTTTATTTAGATTAGCATGAACTCCTTTATTCCTGTTTTTTTCAATGGGCTTTCATATGTTACCTCATGATTTATTTTGCTGCTCAAACTGTCCAAGATTTAGCTACTGGGAACTCCTTAAGGTTGGTTTTGTGTTGTTTTGACATGTTCCTCTTATTCTTTGAGCACCTTTCCTCTTTCTGGCACAGGGTGTTTCAGGCTCATCTTGTACTTACCCTGCACCAGCACTGGAATCTTCTATCTCTCCAAGGAGCCTTGATTCCCCTTAGTGGAGAATGATATTTAGAAGCCAAAATCTGGAAGCTAGATGTGCTCATTGCACAGCGACACTGGGAGTCATGACTCCCAGGCCTCCTCCGTGGCCAGAGCTGGAGAACGAATATCTCTATATATCTACAGATAAGTAGGATATGCATAGAATTGTTTTTATCTACATATTCAACCATGAAGACAAACTGATACTTTCAATTTGAATCGGACACCGCATGGTATCTTGTAGTTTTCTTTTCAGTAATTTCCTTCTTTGACAATAAGAAATTAGACTTTCATCATTGTTAGGATATTTACTTATCTGGTTAGCCCACTTGTGTGAATCTCCAGTCCCTGCTGCTACCCTTCATCCCCACAGGAACACACTAACTGTCCTTCTTTCAGTCTCCAGGACTTCCTTCATCCCACCCACTGTGCTTTGCCCCCTGTAGTAGCTTTTATGCTTAGCATACTTAATATATTTGGAGTTCAATTTCCTAATTTTTCAGGAAATTCTAGGAATATTTGATTTATAGAATCTTATCTTTATAAGCCAATCAGAACAGAGTTCCTTTTAAGAGACTTTATAATCTAAATTATTATAGAGTTAGGAAAACATTTTGCATTCACACTCTGAAAAGTAAAGGACTTTCTGAATTATAGACACATAGCTACACATACATATAGAGAATACATTTTCAGTAATACAACTTTCTTAAAAGGTGAATAGTAAGGTAACAACACAAAAACTCACAGGTCCAGATATCATAGAGCTGTTCACTCTCCTGATAAGCATGAAATTTTAACGGATTTGAGCTCAAAATAGACAAGTAGATAAACAAAAAAGACTAACAATCTAGATTTCCTATTCTTTCATCCAGTAGAGAATAGACCTCTATAGTCTATTAATCCATTCACCTACATTACCAAATACTAATTATTGCTGCCACCATAATTTGTTCCTCATGTGTGAATAAGAAACAAAAGCCAAATGCAAAATTAGAGGAGAGAGAAAAGAAAAAAAAAAAACTCTACAGAAACACAGAGACAGAAAAGTTCAATTCTATTACCGCTTGAGATTTATTTCTGAAAGCCAGGAAAAGGTGTGCCTGGTCTTAAGCCACCCCTCACCCCTACCCCCTGCTCCTCCTAGCAAGTGTACCTCTCTGGCAATGCAGTTTACCTGGCTCTGTCAGGGATGGATGATTCCGTCTTGGTGGATGAACTCCGAACTGTTAAAGGATAATTAAAAAGAAGTAAAGTCGTGATTCTTATTCAAATACAAAGCAAACATGTATCAAAGATTTTAGTTAACTTATTAACTAATGAGGGAACCAGTAAGATAATACAAGCAGTTTCTATAATGACTTTTAGAAAAAGGAAAGGAAAGAGAAAGAAAAAAAGAGAAAGATACAGAGGAAGAGAGAAAAAGTGCTCATGACATAATTTTAATTCTGACCTGTAATCCAAAGGAAAAATCTTAATTAAAAATATACCTTGTGCATAAAGATGCATAAAGATGTTTATTTCAGTATTATATTTAATAGATGCAAGTTGGAAGCAATCCAATTGCCCTTCGATAAGAAAATGAATAAGCAATGGTATACACAGATTATGAAGCAGTCACTACAAATGGTGGTTGAGGACCCCCTGGTTAAGAGGATGATTGAGCACACACTGAATCTAGCTGAGAGCAACAAAGTCTGGAAGCAAGTGTATGCTATGATTTCAATGACCACATATTTCAGTTTACCTGGGACAGCCCTAGTGTGCCCTTGTCTTGTTATTAATCTCCTTTTTTGCTTTCAAAAGCATCTCAGTATAGATAATACATTATATGGTCCCGTTAGCTTTCCTTGGTTGGCTGGGGGATCAAATCTCATCCTCAGTCATTTTTCTGGGAAACATCCTAGAAGAGGAGACCACAAATAATAGGAGTCTTTCTGCAGTATTTACACCCAATTTACACTGAGATAGGTCAGAACAGTCGCTGGCATCTTATAAGCACTTAAAAATGCTAGCTATTATCATTGTTATTATTACATTTGATGTGACTAGACAAGCTAAGTAAATAAAGGGCACTGCTGTGGCTGTTCTTTATGAGGGCAACCTTGGACTTGGGACACTGCCTGGAGGTATCTGGGCTCCCATAACAAAGATGTGGACAAAACTCACAGGCACAGAGGTGACGTTCCCTGATGTAACTACTCTCCCTTCAGCTTGTTCATTATTTTCCATTGGCTTCTACACATAAGAAAACTACAGTACATTTAAACTTTTCCTTTTACCACTGCTCTGGGCTAAAATGTTTGAATGGGGATCTCAACAATTTTCAGACTCCTCTGAACTCATACAAGCAGAGCGGCACATATCTTGTGGAAAACTACTGTAAAGACAGCAGTTCAAGAGAAGGGGACAAATCTTAGCGATCAATTGTCTCTTATTACTGAAGCAACAGGGTAAAACTATAGAAGATTTCAAATAAATGTTCTCATCAAGATGCAGGCAGAGTTTGAATCTTTAAAGCTAGAGAGGACATGAGCAGAACACTGTGCAGAAAATGCAGCCCAAGAAAGATGTTACAGAGATGAGAAATGGGAGCCTGAAACAGAAGCAGCAATTTCCTACAACAATCTGTCATTATATTGTAGGAAATTGCGAGTTATAGATGTTCTCCCCTGACTTAGAGAAGGTTTATGAGAAGAGAAGAGATGGACTTTTGAAGAGAACTACCAGAAATTTAAAATATGTATACTAGGAATTCTAGAAAGAGAAGACCAAGGAGACAGAAGAGAAGTAATAATCAAAAATATCACAGAAAACAACTTCCACCACCAGCTGATGAAAGGCTTGAATATCCAGAGCAAAAGAGTTAACAGAGCGGTTGGCAAAGTCGTGAGGAAACTCATACCTAGACAGGTTTCGTTGTATTTTTGAAAAAAAGAAAAAAAATTCCTGTAATTATTTACAAACTAACATGAAAGGTCAAATTTCTTTACTGCAACACTAAATTTGAGAAGACAATAGAGCAATAGCTACCAGAGGGTTGAAAGGAAAGGAATGGGATCTGAGAATCTTATCTCTAGTGTAAGAGCCTCAGGAAGAAATCATCAGAAATGCAGATATTTTGAAAATACCAAAAACATATTTCTCTTTTAAAAATAAAAAAAATATTTTAAAGATTTATTTATTTGAGAGAGAGGAAGAGTGGGGGGATGGGCAGAGGGCTAGGGAGAGAGAATCCCAAGCAGGCTCATTGTGCCCGGTGCAGAGCCAGATGTGGGGCTTGACCACACGACCCTGAGAACATGACCTGAGCGGAAACCAAGAATTGGATGCTTAACCAAATGAGCCATCCAGGTGCCCCCCAAAATAAAAATATTTTGATTAATAAGTGATCAAAATAAAGAACTCAAAAATAAATAAGACTCAGTGTAAAAGAAATAGTAGACAACAGAGACAACGCAAATGTTAAAAAGTGCTCTTCAGAAACATCACAATGTAAATGTCGTAATACTCAGAATCGAGATCTAAAATCACTGCTCATACCAAGAAAAGAAGTAAGATGGAAGGAGAGAAAGGAGGTAATATGGCAAATTTCTCAAGTTTTATAGGAAGAAGTTAACAGATATTTTAGTGATTGATATTGACAAAGAAACAGGCTCAAACCATTTTTAGAAAATTTGACAACGCAGTTACAGAAATAAGCATACAGAAAAAAACATCATTATGACAGGAAACATGAAGGAAAATTAAAAAACAAAAGAATAACATAAGACAGTAGAAGAAAACCCAACCATATTAGTTGACAACCTCCTAGTTCTAAAAAGAAACTTATATAGGTATAAAAATTATAACTTTATTTTAAAAATTTAAACTTTTAAAGTAAGTTAAAATAAGACTTGAAAAATTAGAGAGAAATACCAGGTTGATGAATGGGAAAGTTTCACCTTGTACAAAGGTAAGTTTTTTCCAAATAAATCAATGTAATTATTGCAATGACAGTAAAAATCCTACGGGAATTTTGGGAGGCAATCTCAACAATCTTATTCTGATGTTTAGCTGTAAGTATAAACAAGGCCAGCAAGGGATATTTTGACAAATGACAATTAAGAAGTACATAAGAATAGGTAGTCTCAAAAGCAAATTAATTGATGCAAAAAGAGTTAATATGTGATTCATAATTTCTATGTAACATTAAATAAATCACAAATATACATTGATACTATAAGATATATGATGTTCTCATGACCGCTGAGTAGGTGACACACAGGTGAGGCTTGGTGAATGATCAGTGCAACCCTGAATGTATATACGTTAGGTATTTTCTTGTGCCACTTCTTGACATTCTCAAGTATAACTCATTATATCTCAAAACCAGATATCAAATAATAACCACTACTTTTATTTGTTTAATGTTTTTCTTACACATACACCTTAAAATAATCCTTTAATTTAAATTTTAAAAATATGGTTTCATAAACAATATCTCCAGTATCAATTTTTTCCCAACGTTAACAGAACATTTATTATCATTTCACAGGACATTAATTCCCTGTGGAACACAGTTTAAGAAATGCTTCTTGAATATATAGGAAGATCCTACAAATCAACAAGAGAATGATGGATATTTCCAATAGAAAAATGGTCAAAGAACACTAACAGGTAATTAACAAGAAAAAAATAAAACTGGCCAATAAACAGATGAAAAATATTCGACCTTACTTCTAAATCAAGATAGATATCCAACTGAAAGACGGTTTTCCACTCATTAAATGTAAAATGATTACATGTTACCCACCCGCACCAGCAAAGGTACTACTTTCACACTGTTGATGAAAACATAAATCAGCACAAACTTTTGGAGTACAATTTAATGGTGGATGTTAAAATCATTAAACACATGTAAACATTTTGCTACAAAACTCTGCATCTGGGATGTACTTAGAGACTTATCTAAGAATGTTTAGTTCTGTCTTACTTATAATAAGGAAACAAAAATTCAAAAATAAGGTTTGGCTAATTAGATTATGATGTGTGCATGCAATAGAACACAATGCAGTCTTTAAAATATTATGGAAGAGTAATAACGTCATGAAAAAAATCACAACTTTGTAATGAAAAAATAAGATTTAAAATATAATTCTATTTATTTTTTTGAAAAAAAATTTTTTTAAAATATTTTTTATTTATTTATTTTGACAGAGAGAGGCAGCGAGAGAGGGAACACAAGCAGGGGGAGTGGGAGAGGAAGAAGCAGGCTCGCAGTGGAGGAGCCTGATGTGGGGCTCGATCCCAGAACGCTGGGATCACGCCCAGAGCCGAAGGCAGACGCTTAACGACTGAGCCACCCAGGTGCCCCATCGAAAAAATTTTTTTAAAGATTTTTTTTAATTCATTTGACACAGCACAACAGGGGGAGCAGCAGGCAGAGGGAGAGGGAGAAGCAGACTCCTCACTGAGCAGGGAGCCCAACATGGGGCTTGATCCCAGGACCCTGGGATCATGACCTGAGCTGAAGGCAGATGCTTAACGACTGAGCCACCTATCCGCCCTAGTTTTTGAAATTTTAACAATGGCTATTTTAGGTGATCGATTAAAGTTCTTTGTGCTATGCTTATTTCTATTTTTCAAATAGTGTTTTTTTCAATGATGAATAATCATCATTGAGATTGTATAAAACAATTTGGCAATATGTATAAGAGCATCAAATATTTGTTACTTGATATGGGAACGACCTCGCCTAAAATAAATATGAAATGCACACAAATGTTTGTAAGCCATAATATGACTTAAAATACTATTTATAATAGTGAAAACCTGCAAACAACTGCAAGGAGTTGACTAAAAAAATTGCTGTCATCTTATAAGAATATTAGGCAGTTGTTAAAACAGTGGGTCAAAAAATTTTTAACAGCACTGGAGAAATACTTATGATACAATGCTGAGAGACAAAAGCTGGCTGTTAAATTTATATAATCCATTCTATAAATATATATTCTATAAATAACATATAAAAATGCACTGAAAAATACTGAAAGAGAATGCACTAAAATTTAATAGTGATTATACCTAGGTGATTTTAAATTTTCTTCGCTATACTTCCCTGAATTTACCCAAACTTTTAGCAAGAAGAATATATGAAAATGAGACAGCTGGACGAGGTGGAAAGATGGCTCTGAAATCTGTGTTGTAACATGAAGATTATGTGTGATGAATGGAAAAAGAAGACAAAATCAGAGGTGCTTTCCGTGTTCTGGACTGAATGCTTGTGACACCCTAACCCCCCGGAGTGGCTGTATTTGGAGATGGAGACTCTCAGGAAAGAATTAAGCTAAATGAGGTCATAAAGGTGGAGGCTTCATCTAATAGGATTAGTGTCCTTACAAGAAGAGACCCCAGAGATCTCATTCTCTCTCTCTCTCCCTGAGCACACCCCGACGAAAGGATATTACAAGAAGGCAGTCAGGAAAAGAGATTTCATTAGAACCTGACTTACCCAGCATCTTGATCTTGGACTTCTCGTTTTCAGATTTGTGAGAAATAAATGTCTGTTGTTTACGCCACCCAGGCTATGGTACTTTGCTAGAGCGGACTCATATACTAGGTTAAAAAAAAAAAATCAGTTTTTTCAAAATGGAAGGAAATGCTCCAAACAGAAGTATCTGCTGAAATACCTCCCTCTCCTGTTTCTAAACACAACAGGAAGATAGTGGGTTATCTGGTGATGAATTGTGGGCCACGGGGACAAGTCCTAATGCCTCTGGCAGAGCCCAAGCTCAAGGTGGGCCACCAGGGTGTGGCTGCCCTATTGCTAAACTATTGCCTTCAGTGCTGGTGCCTGATTCTAAAAGAAGGTCAGTGGCCCAGAAACCCATTCAGAAGACATTAACTAGACCAGTGAAGGCTCTTCCAGAAACAATGTTTAGGCTGTTGCAGTGGAGAGGGAACAGTGCCTTCAAATACTAACACCCAACACCTTTGCCATTTCCCTTCTGCCTCTCAGATCCGCATAGCACCTCCCTTAAAATAACAGGCATTTTAGTGATTATCTATCAGACTTTCTTTATCCAGCTCCATTCTAAGTTAAAGAAAGAACAGAGGGCTTCATTTTCCATTTTTGTAAGAGGAGAGAGTAAAGGAGCAACGGTGTCACATGTTATGGTATTATCTGGCAGGACACGAAAGTCAGAGCACATTCTGAGGCCCCAGGGAGCAAGCAAGAGGGTGTGTCAAAAGAAAGATGGCAGATGTTTGCACACACGAGAGTGGGCTGCACACCATGTCATCAACATTAATGTGTTCTTCCTAAAAACCTCCAGACTTTTTCATTAAGTTGGTAAAATTCAAATAATGTAACCTGTGCTTTTGCAAATTAGCCACAAACCATCTAGTTTCTCACCAATTACTTGATATTTTTATCTACCTCTAAATGTTACTGACCAAAAAAAAAAAAAAAAAATCTGATCAAAGGCTGTAGCAATTCTAACCCCTGCAGCAGTTATTAAATTGGTCCACTCTGTGTCCTATGCTGACAAATTGTTATACTCCAGCGCCTGACGACCTACAAGTGTCTCAATTAGACGCATGGATGTAGCAGAAATGTTTTAAAGTTGTCTACACTTGACCTGCCCAACCCCCTAAAGGCTCCCCAAACCTAATAAATAGAAATGCCTTTCCTCTTATATCCTGAAGCAGAGGTAAGGGCGACCGTACCTCCTGGGTAGTCGCCTAAAATGAGGATAAGCACTTTTGTGGACTAAATCTCCCTCTTATAACCAGCTTCTCACATCAGGCTTCTCCTTATGTTGTGAAGATCCCTGTATCTACATAGAATCTTCGTATAGATCTATTCGTATCTACATAGAATCTTCCACATCAGCCCTAGTGGGCCCTGGTTCTCTAGAACCTTATCAGTTGAGTTACGAAGGGCTTGATAATGGATGCCAAATTCTGCCAAAGAGCAGCAATTAAAACCCCTGATGTCTCTTGGGCCGTGAAATTGACTGCTTGAGGGACCGATGGAAATAGAACGTCACAGCAATGTAATTTGGTATTTAGTAAAGTTTATTCCTGTCTTGAGAAGTCACCTGATTGATATGTCTAGATGTTACCTTTCACCAAAGATTATAGATCTCCCAGCATTAAAGATGACTTATGCATTCCCGCCGTACATACTACAGTACTAAGCGCTGTGGAGGACACAACATAAATGCTCACCAGTTGTTAGGTTGAAAATTATTTATACCATATTACTATTTTTTTAAGGATTTTATGTATTTGAGAGGGGGAGAGAGACAGAGGGAGAGAGAGAATATGACAGTGAGGGAGGGAGAGGGACAGGCAGACTCCACTGGGCATGGAGCCTGACTCGGGGGTTCGATCCCACAACCCCGAGATCAGGACCCAAGCCAAAATCAAGAGTCAGATGCCCAACTGACTGAGCCAGCCAGGCATCCCGCCATGTTACTATTTTTGTCCAGTGAATTCAATGTACAGGGGGAACTAGTTGTTTTGGGATAGTGTAGATTCATTTCTTTTTTGCCTGCTGTGCGTCACTTATTAGAACAATGTGCTTGTGTGCGTTTGTGCGCATGCCTGCACGGGCACAGGCAAGGTAAACTCTTTCTCAGCTTACGTGACACAGAAGCAGCCTGACATCTAGCTTTTCTGAGAGCTTATACCTGGAACAGTCAGCTGCAAATTGCTTCAGTAACCATTAAGAGACACCATTTTTCTTGAACAAAAGTTCAACCATTTGCCTAAATATTTATGGCGTTCCTTCCTTATGCATAGTGAGACCTGGTTCTCCATGCCTGAAACAGTTCTTTGTGCTTCTAACAGCTTCTATCCCACCATACAGGCTCTATAAAAAACCCACAAGGCCCACCTTCAGAACCATGTGGATCTAAATCTGTCCAGAGGGCAGCTGAATGGCTCTTAAGTCCCTTCGGGCTGGTATGAGTCTCTCTCTTGCCAACTTTCCATCCAGCTCCTTTAGACCCATACTTTGTTTGCACTACCTGTTTGGTACATGACGGACACTTATGCGTGGATGTTGTCTCTCAGAAGGACGCTTCTCACCCTATTACCACCCACTCCCGGTCTCAGAACCCCTGCCCATATCAGAGCCCTAACCCTGCCATGTGTTCAGTGGGAAAGATCAGCCAGCTGGAATGTATTTTAGACTCGTGTCACATACCCACAAATGAAGAGGGGCTTCCCACAACAGTGAAGACTAATCATGCAAATGAAAGATCTGCTGGATCCTTAAAGCACAACTTTTTTTTTTTTTTTTAATTCTTTGAGGCCTGTAGGGGAATTGTAGAGAAGGGTACCCATGAGGACTTGGTCTACAAGCAAAAAGAGAAGTGCATGTTTTGTTCCCGATTTGCCCTTTCTGACCAGTAATGTCTTCCAATTACAGTAGAAATGGAAAAAGCCACCGAAAAGAAAGGAGGAATGAAGCCATTTCTTTAGTATTTTTGGCCGTTGAGGAAGTCAAGCCTTGACTCTCAAGCTGAAGTGTCCTGAGCACTTGAAAGCACATCCTTCACCGTGTTCTAGAGGGTTCCTGGAGGGTTCTTCCTTCTCTCCTGCTACTTCCTTTTGCCTTGCCCACTAAAGAGGCTCAACAAAAAGGCCCACACAGCCCCTGTCTGGCAGATACATGATGAATCACTGGAGATGAGAACTTCTCATGAATACATTTTCGGGTGGATTAAAGGAAATGGTTATGTGAAAAACACTGGGCATATTACTTGGCACACAGTAAGTACTCAATAAATGTTATTTGTTTGTTTGTTCGTTTGTATATGTCCCTACCATGGTTCCAGAGAGGATTTAAGGCAGTTTATGAAAATACGGTCAAAGAGTCTATGATCTAACCTATGATTCTGGGCTCCAGAATAAACATATGGAGAACACTTTCCCTAAATTGTTCCCGTATCTTACTACTCAGCCCTCCTGGCTTCTGCTCATAAAAATGTCTTGCATGGACGGCATCTTCTATTTCAGTTAATACATGTGTCTCTAAAAGTCTGGCCCTCAGAGAAGCAGTCTGCATACTGCAAAACCTCTCCACCGGACCTGCCACCGTTCTTGGGGTTTTGGTCCTCAGAGATAATTAACACCACCGTGGTGTAGGACGAATCAATAGAAGATGGAAGATCATCAGAAGGCTACCTGTGTTCAACTAGATAGCACGTGCTTTGACAGAATATCCGTACTGAGACAATGCAAGCCTTTCGACAGAGAACCCGCTCAGAACCGGCTGCAGCCGAGCCAGGGAACCTCATCTTGGTCCCCTGCGGGGGACGGCTACCTACTGCCTTGTGAGGAGATGCTGGAGACATCTTTCTTTTATTTTGTCATGATATAATACAGTATTTTTATTAGAATAAATTGCTGAATTATATTGAGTAGAAAGTGAAATTCCTCCTTCATCTCCTCCTCACCTCTCTCCCCTTCCCAGCTCATTTCTTCCCTCCAGAGGGCACCTGTTAACAGTTGGAGATGTGTCCATTCTGATCTTTTTCTATCCATTTAAAATCATAGAATACACACATACTGTTTCAAAATATATAAGTAGGGGAGCACCTGGCTCAGTCATTAAGCATCTGCCTTCAGCTCAGGGTGTGATCCGAGTCCTGGGATCGAGCCCCACATCAGGCTCCTCCGCTGGGAGCCTGCTTTTTCCTCTCCCACTCCCCCTGCCTGTGTTTCCTCTCTCGCGCTGTCTCTCTCTGTCAAATAAATAAAAATAAAACCCTAAAAATATATAAGTAGGATCATATTATATAAGTATATATTTCTACCACTTGTTTTTTTTTTTTCATTTAAAAATATATCATAGGGGGTGCCTGGGTAGCGCAGTCGTTAAGCGTCTGCCTTCAGCTCAGGGCATGATCCTGGCGTTCTGGGATCAAGTCCCACATTGGGCTTCTCGGCTGGGAGCCTGCTTCTTCCTCTCCCTCTCCCCTGCTGTGTTCCCTCTCTCGCTGGCTGTCTCTCTGTCACATAAATAAATAAAACCTTTAAAAAAATATTTAAAAAAAATAAAAATAAAATAAAAATAAAAAAATAAAAAAAAATCATAGAACCCTTTCCTTGAAGTTATGGTTGGATCCACTTTTTAAAAAAGAGATGTATTCCAAGTAATAGCTATACTGTGATTTATTTAACCATTTTCCTACCTATAAACAATTAGGTTGTTTCCAATACTTTGCTATGCAAAAAATGCTATCATAAACAGCCTTGGATCCATATCACTGCACATAGGTGTATATGGAATGGCTTGGTCTGGGGGGCTGTACATTTTTTTTAAAAGATTTTATTCATTTATTTGAGACAGAGAGAAGGAGAGCAGCAGGGAGGGGCAGAGGGTGGGACAGCAGGGAGGAGGGGCAGAGAGAGAGAGGGAGAAATAGACTCCATGCTGAGCAGGGAGCCCCACAACAACGACGCAGAACTTGATCCCAGGACTCTGAGACCATGACCTGAGTCGAAGGCAGGTGCTTAACCAACTGAGCCACCCAGGCGCCCAGGGCTTTATATTTTATTAATATTTTATAGGTACTACCAAACTACCTTCTGAGATTACTTGTTTCCCAAATCCTTACCAACAGGAAATATGATTGATCTTTAAACATTTTGTCATTCTTGTAGGCAAAGAAAGCTAATTCGTTGTTCAAATGCCACCTTTCAGTGCCGTATTCTTAGACATTTGCCTGACTAGAGCATGCTCCCAGAAGTAACAACATGATAAGAACAGGGACGGCAGTGGTGGTTCCAGATTTTATATCTAGGAAAATCCCGAAGCCAGTGGGGTGGTGGCTAGGAGACTGTATTGGAGCTGTGTTTGCCTTGGAAGCCAGGTTTTCTTTGTATCGTATATTATGTGACTTGGCTGGGACACTGATGAAAAGCCTGGAATGGCTGAAATTTCCCCCAGTTCCTTCCATCCTCCCAGTTTATGCAGACATGGAAGTTTTGGGAAAGAGGCTGAGAAATTCTTGGTGGCGAAAAGAATGTTATATTCACGTTGACATCCATTTATACTGCAGCAATCTCCATTTCTTGGGTAAAAAAATTTAAGACTGACAAATAAAATGTCCGTGCCTCTTGTTTTTCATTTTACTTCCTAGCTTGGCTCCCCGCAGGTGGTTAATGCTGAAATACTTTCATATCAATTAACTTAGTTTCTATGGGAAATAAAATTTTGCATTTAGAAAAAAACTAGCATATGTTATCCCAATACGGGCTGATGAACATTACAGCTCCTAAAAGTAACTTTGGAGTTTGATATGGCATTAACTATATTTAGTTCTGAGGGGAGATAAACACTGGAATGGCCTACTTCACTATCAGTTTGAGAAATGACCATTGAACCAAATGATTTGGGGGAGAATCAGAAAGAGGACAGCTGGGGTTTCCCTTACTATGAAATCAAAACACCTCCCAGGTACTTCTTCTTTTAATCCTGAACACAAACTTCATTCTAATTACACTACCAGCAATAGCTGAACAGTGTGAGATCCACTGTGAAATGAATATTACTAATGTAAGAAAACTCCTGCATATCCATCTTTTAAAAATTCAGTATCTTAATGTGATCCATGACTTAGTCACCTTTTGTACTGCTTTCTGTTTGATTATAATTTTATCTATTAATCATGTTAATCCAATAGACCCTGCCTTAATCAAATGTGAGTCAATTACCCAGTTCTTCAAATTATATTTTTTAATGAAAGACATTTTTTAAAATTGAATGCCAATTAGGGCCAAGCCAAACTTGTTCATAAAGTTTGGGTTATCACAGAACAGTATGAGCCCTTGACTATACCTGTAATTCCAGCTCCTTCTGATGAGGGCGTGCTGTGTGCTTTTAGACACAGCCATTAACCTCTCTGTAATTCCCGGTTTTCCACCTGTGAAATGAGGATAATGATACTTCTGGCTTGGGAAATGTTTTTATGACTCTTAGTTGAAAAATGCAGCTAGAATACCAATTTAAAAAAAAAAGCCTTATGTAATTTTGCTCTTAATTTCTTACCATAATTGTTTTTGTTTTTCCTTAGCACCAAACTGCTTTTTGACATCATTAGAGAACTGCACATAACTCCGCTGAGAGGAAAGTCATGTTGGGAAGGGTCTCTGGAGAGCAGAGTCTTGACCACAGACGATTAAGGAGACAGTGACGAGGAAACTCTATCCACGGGCCTCCTGGAACTCCGTGCTGGGAGAGGCTGTAATGCTCCTTCCTAGGTCAGCAGAATAGAGCCCCACCGTCCATCAAGGAGGCCTGCTACAGACACAGAAGTGGGGAGTGGAGGCAAAAGTGCAGAGAGGACTAGTTCATGCTTTAAGGGGCTCCACGGATGAGTTTCTGGGGTCCTTGTGCTCCACCAATACTGTGTACAAAGTAGCATTTGCACATTTCTCCAGAATGGGAGTCCAGAGTTTTTATGAATTTTCAGCAAGATTCTAAATGGAGTCTACAAACCGCTGCTTTAGGATAAGACTATGAGGTCAAGGGACCAAACCTTGGGCTGGGGCTGATCCGGAGGCTCATCTCCACCTGCTTAATGGGAGAGGAAAGAGATCTCATCAGCAGACAAGTGTTTCTCCTTCCATTCTGCAAAGCTGGCTGCCATTACAGTGTCTGAAATTAGGGATCTGGACTTCTCAGGAAGAGGGCTCTTTCACAGTTGTTGAAGTTTAGGGAGGTAATGATAGTTATTTCATTCCCTTTCTTTTCTCTTCCAAGTACCCTCCTCCTCTGGTATTTTGCTCTGTCGTTCAGTTGAAATCACGTTAGCGTTTTACAGGCTGATCCAGCTGAGCACATTCTGCGGAGAAATGACAAGGAGCTTGGTGGTGGTAAAAAGCTCTCCTAATGGCCGGTAGCAGCATGATGCATTAGTGTTTCTTGATGGACAGCTTGGGACCCGCTGTCAGTTTCTAAGTTCTGTGTCACCATGGTTCCAAGGAAAATCGTCTGTATTAATTATCAGCAAGGAGGGGCTACCTGGCCAGAGAGCTTCTGGTCCCTAAAGTGGCCTGCGAAGCTGGCTGGGTAAACTGAGATGGTCTGACCCTTCTGCTAATAAGCTTCTGAAGCCATTCTTCCTCTTGAATTGAAGCCCCACTTTTTTGAGGGACCCAAGACCACTTGGAGCTAACCACTCTACAGGAGTAACTATTTCTAAGTTGTAATGCCACTGTTGAAATTTGTGAGAAAAACTTGCAATTTACATATGATCAGAGTGACGCTCTTTTGCATTCCAACCTGTGTGATCATCCGAAAATCTCTTTCTGTGTTTCCATCAGGCCCCTGTGCTGATGGCTGCTATAGGGATGCAGGCTTACTCACAGCAGTGGGGAAACATCTAGTGTTTTGTAATGCCCTAGTGATCTTGTTGACTCTGAATGCCTGGACTCTGGGTCCTGACTCTCCACTCCTCTAGCCCCCAGCAAAGATGCTGATGAACATCTTGTGGGAGAAAAAGGAAAGGCCCTACTGTGCTTGAGTTAGATAAATCAAACTTTCTCCCCCCAAATTTATGTCTCTCTTAGATTTTTAACAGTGGAATTATTAGGTCAAATAAAGTGAATACTTTGAGGCTTCTGAGAGCCAGATTGGTTCCAAAGTATTTTGTCAGTTACGGAGTCTATTTCTAGTTTTATGTTCTCCTTCAAGAATTGTCTTTTAGGTATGTTTTCCATTTACCACAACAGTTTTAGTTTTTATCTCAACTCTTTGTGTGAACTCTGTACACACTAAAGATGATAGCTTACTGCAATGTTTGCTGCAGATATTGTCCTAAGGCTATCAGGAATTTTCTTGACATACAGAACTTTTTGCTTTTATGAAATAAAGCCTCTCCTTTCTTTTCTGACTTCCTTGGCAATTGTATTTCAGTAAATATTTATTAAGGGCATATAGTGTGCCAGTCTTCATATATGCCATGGTCTCCAAGAGCTTGTAATCATTCTATGAGGATAATGGCACAGAAGATCTCACCATATTGGACTGGGGGACTTCCACTTCTGGAATGAGATAGCTGGCTGGGTACTCAAAGGAAACCTTTGGCTACAGAACAGTACAGGAGTTCTGGAATTAAACCCTAGAAATGACACACTCTTGGAGATATTGCTAGTTTTATAAGTGGTAGAGGAAGTCTTTAAACATCCCTCCCTTTCAAATAGAAAAAGGGCAGGATAGAGCCCGAGTGGCTAGCAGCAAGAAGCAAGAAGGAGGGTGGTTACCTGACAACGGCTGTGTTATATATGGTTATTTAGCCTTGGGCCAGTTGGGATGGGAAAGCTGACCTGGCATTACCCTTAGAGCTGCGCAAGAGAGGACCTGTTGTGGGCCCATGTTTTAAAGAAGCCTCTCCTATCTAAACACACACACACACACGCACACACACACACGCACACACACACACACACACTGCTCATACATTAAGTGCCAACACAGCATGACCATATCTTACACAACCGCTTTCATGACTGATTCCATTAAGGCTCCAGGGAAACAAACACTTGCCCAGGATAGCATCTCAACAAAGGGCGATGAAGTCTAACTCTTGGTGAGGTTTGGGTTGTTGGAGCTGGATACTGCTTGAGAAGGTAGGGGGGATTTGAGGGGTGGAAACATTTAGGTAAAAGAAAAAATAATCAATTTATTAAAGCCTCTCCTTCTGAGTGAATGAAGTAAGTCCTCACACAATAAATATTGCTCAGTAGTCGCAAGTGTCTTTTTTTTTTTTTTTTGCTTCTCTTTGTGTCCAGTTTGTGGTTCTAGAGGGACTCACAAATTCACACAGTATTTGTGACAAGATGCATATGATGGTAGAGAAAATTTTCCAGTATCACACAATTCATATTACTCTTGCATTCACAGATATACAGGTTTAATATACCACATGTGAAGTGTGATACTGATTCAATATATTAAAGCCTAGGGAGACATCAAGCATTAGAATTACAACTGATTTTATGTTATACAAATACATAACAATAATTAAAAATTCAAATTGCATTAGAAAGCTTCAATTTCTTGAAATAATTTTGAACTGTGTATTATGATGGGCAAATATTGACATGTATGCTTTGAGTGCAACTGCAATTTATTTTTTGATCTTTTAGATCATTAATGTTAGTGGAAAACAAATTATGTAAGTGTCTCAATTACAACATAATAAGTGATTTTTCTGAAAGACAAATATGATCTTATTTCACTCATATGTGGAATTTAAGAAACAACACAAATGTGCAAAGGGGAATAAAAAGACAGAGAGAGGCAAACCAAGAAACAGACTCTTAACTCTAGAGAACAGACTGATAGGTACCAGAGGGGAGGTGGGTGGGGGGATGGGTGAAACAGGTGATGGGGATGAAGGAGGGCACGTATTGTGATGAGCACCGGGTGGTATACGGAAGTGCTGAATCACTATATTGTGCACCCAAAACGAATATTCCACTCTACGTTAATTGACTGGAATTCAAATAAAAACTTATAAAAACTTATAAGAAATTAAAAAAAATAAGTGCTTTTTCTGAAATGAAGGTAAGAAAAATATACTTAATGAAATAAGTGTATATAATAAATGAATTATGTAAGTCCTTATTTTAGTCCTCAGCCAAAAAACTCACTAACCTGTTGAAAGAATACCCAGGCAGGTGCAATATTAACTTCAGTTGTTACTACAATTTTGCCAACTGTCAGTGACATAAAAACCATAGTTTTACACCAAATTTTCTACTTGGTTGTGTGAAGGTATAATTTTCAAAGTGGGAGGATGGAACCACAAGTACAGTTTGCAGGTTTTGATTTATAATTTCTAAGCATTTAGATATGGAAATGTAGACATCTCAGTTTTACTCTTGCCCCAGCCACCAAACACGTTAGGGGGAGATTTGCCTAAATTTTCAAAGAGTCTGAAGTGGTCAGGTTAGTGGCATCTCCTGGGTTAAAGATTAAATTATACAGGGTTTTAAAAAGTGTCTATTACATGAATTGTAAAAATTATACATGTCAAAACTTTCACTAGGCTACAGCGAGAGTGGTATTTCATTTAAGTGCTTACGCTAGAAAAGAGTAAAAGATAAAAATTAACAAATGGTGTCCAACTAAAAAGCTTTTAAAAGGTAGAGCAGAATAAACTTAAAAAATGTAAAGGGAAGGATATAAGAAAGGTCAAAACAGTAACCAATTAAAAAGTAAACAAATGATAGAATAAAAGAAAGTTGCTTCTCTTAAAAGACATATCAAATAGAGAAATTTTTGGTAATGCTGACCAAGAAAAGGAAAGAGAGATGATCACCATAGAGAAGAGAAAGGAAACATACATACAGTTGAAATTTAAACACGTAATTAAGGGCTACTATGAACATTTTTGCCAACTGAATTAAACAATTAGATGCAATGGACAAATTCCCGGGAAAGTGTAACTTTGCAAAACTGATTCAATAAGAAATAGCTTGCACTGTCCCTTAGTTATAAGAGAAGTAAAAACATTTTTTAACAAATGTTAAAGAATTTAACCCATAAAGAAAATACAAGTTTAGTTCTAATAGACCAAACTAGTATTCAACAAACTGCTCTAGAAAATCCAGAAAGCAGAAACACTTCCCAAATAATTTTTTTATAAGGCTTATATATCTTTATACCAAAACCAGACAAGGACAGATTGAGAATGGAAGTTTACAGGATTTTTATGGAATTTCAAGTCCAGACATGGTCTTCAGGAGATTTGACATATATTTAGTTAAATATTTTTTAAATTGTTCAATTAATTTTTAACTTGAATTCACCCAGAATTTATTTAATATCATATATTTAATATGATGTGAGATGAACACACACACACGTATTTCCCAAAGAGCTAACCTATAGTTCTCTAACTATATAGTAAATAATCTTTTCCCTTTAGTAAAAGTGAGATTTTATTACCAGGAATTTTTATTACTAGGTATTTTTAACACGTGCTGACTCAGTTACTTGGGGTTTAGCCCTGGTAAACAATGATAAAAACAGATTTTGATGTACACACACACACACACACACACACACACACACACACACACACACCAGTGAGACAGAAGCAGGCAATCATTCAATTTAAGTTAAATTTAGTTTTAAAATTAGCCTGCTTTATTTGAAGAGCTTATGTCAATACCTTACTACCCACCTATCTTTTTAATTACCACAGTGACAGTTTAATTACCATGGACAATTAAAACAGTTAGTATTATTTTGAGTTTTTTATGTTATAGTAGATTATTTCACATTAAATTTTAAATACCTATCAGTTTTCATTTCCTGTTAATAAATTCCCACATTCACCAACCTCAAATATTATAACATTTTCGAACACACACACACAGAGACAGGGAGGGAGATGATAGGGAGGGAGCCCAAGCAAACTGTTTCAGGCTTTTGCAGGAAAATTACTCTGGCAGCTGGTATCTTGTAGGCTTGGGGTTCTGAATGATGACAGACAACATAATAAATAATCTATTTACTAACTCCTAACAACTAAATAATGCACTTAGTTTTCACCGTAACTGAATTGCCAATACTGTATTGACAAAGTGTCACAGGGCTGGGGTTAAACTGACCTCATGTCACCATTTTTCTTTCTACAGGATCAGTGAAGACCCCAGTAAGGACCCTTATTATTCTGATTAATAGAAGGCACTAAAGGTTACGAGTGAACTTGGTTGTATTTATTTATTTACACTTAATTCACTGGTAAGGGGTAGATGGATGGGAATTCACCGGGTAACGGAAAACACAGTGATTTTTTTCTTCCCTCCCACACTGTCTACTTCAATGACTGCCTTTGCATACGGCAGGGTGCAGCTGGTGCAGGCAGCTTCTGATCCCCATTCCAAATGGCAAGAGTAGAGCCTGCGGGACACAGAAATGGAATCTTCCCAGGGCTGAGCACGGAGTCTTCACTCCATAAACATTTGTCAATTTGGCTCAGAGACCACAGACCCACAAAGTAACTAACCTTCTCTGACTTTGAAGAAAGTAACCACTTAGCATCTCTGGCTGGGCCTTCCAAATACAATGTTCAATACCAGTAAACAACAAAAAAAAGTTCTTTAGTCTTCATATAGGCAGCATCAAGGTGATCTGCTAACCTCCGCCACAACTCCTTTAGTTCAGGGCCTGTCATGGGTGATGCCTCTGAAGTCAGCTCCCTGTCTCCAATACAATCCTCCCCTGGCTTTCACAAGACACCTAGAGCTACAGCAGCTCTCATCACACTGCGGAGCCATCACTCACGCATTTACTCCCTCTAACGCCACAGACCCACTTCCTCCTTGAAATGCAAGAACTCCGTAGTGCTCCGCCCCAAAGCCTCAAGTATTCTGGGTCCTGATTCTGTTCTTACTTCTCTGATCAGTTTGTGTCTTCAAAGCTTTGTCTCCTGATTAGATCATAAATTCTTTTGGTATGAATTCCTATCATATTTTTAACCTAGCAAGTTCTTAGTCTCAGAATGGTTGTTTGTTAAGAGTCTGAAATGGAGTGAAACTTGCAAGTGAGTACAAATTTAACTTTAAGTCATGTATGTGTGTGTGTATATGTGTGTGTATGAAAGATGGGGACAGATTCTTATTTATTCACCCATGCATGCCACTTAGAAATATACATCCTCTTGCAGACTGCACTGCAGCAGAAAAACAATTCATAAGAATGACAAGCTCTTTGAAGCACTATGGAAAATAATCACTTATCAAACTAGTTCAATTACATTTCTTACTACTGATTAAGATTAATCTAGACCTTTGTATGAACAAAAATTTGGTTGCTGGGGTGGGATTTTATAGCTGTATACTATAAATTTATATCCACCATATAAAAATTGTCAATGTATATAATTAACTGCCAAAATATTCCCTAGGGTTAACTGTCAACTGAATTAACTAAGAAATACAGTTAGGTTTTAATTAGCCATTTTAAAGCCTGTAGAATTAGGTGCAGAAATCAGGGTGATAATTTCATATTAAAAAAAGCCTCTTCTCAACTTTCAGGTTCACATGAGATTCTAAATACATAAATATATACTTCCCAGTGACATCACCCTCCCTGCCTCCATTCTTTCCTCCCTTCCTTCCACTATTTTTTCCTTTCTTTTTGTAACCTGTTTTACGAGTAAAAAGTGAACACTTCTAGACAAGAATATTTGTCAAAGAGAGATTTCCAGCTATTCCAAAGCCTAAATTTTACCATTCCCAAATTTTCAATATTATTTTTTAAATGTTTATTGGAAAGATCTCTCAGCTATCTGTGATTTGAGTTCTTTTAATTATATTAAAAACAATCTTAATCAAATAGTCGTGGATTCATAAATTTGTGAAAACAAATTGGTTGTCAGATGATGACAAACTCAAAATTTTGTTTACACATCTTTGGAATCTTTGAGCATGCTAATCTATTCACACACACACACACACACACACACACACACACACTGACTAGAGTAATAAATCAATAAAATACCACACACTTGGCTGTGCCTAAGCCACACTTAGAAGTAACAGAAGTTTCAATTATTTGATTGCATTCATCTGGCCATGAAGCATCAGAATAAATTATGGAAGAGGCAGTTTATTTCAGAATGAAGCTATTCTGACATTTTAACTGATGATTATTTGATGTACTCTAAAATTGTAATTGACTTGATACCAAGTCACTGGTCATCTGAACCCTGAATAAGTTGAAAATAAAATGTGTAAGGTAACAAAGATTATTAGACTATTTTCCAGCTTTCTTTCCAAAATCCTTTTTGATTTCAGTTACCTGCCTTGAATTCATACATTGATCTAATAAACTGAAGAATGAATAAAGCTCCTTTTCTTTTTGTGTTGTGGAGCCAATATAACAGATTTTGAAAAGATTACCTCAAGTATCTGAAGAAACTGACATTTCTCTTTGCCTTTAACTCATTAAAAAAAAAAATAGGAGGGGTGGCTGGGTGGCACATTTGGTTAAGCGTTCTACTTTTGATTTCAGCTCAGGTCATGATTTCAGGGTCATGATATCCAGGCCTGTGTCAGGCTCTGCACTCAGTGGGGGGTCTGCTTGAGATTCTCTCTCCCTCTCCCTCTACCCCCCTCCCTTCCCTTCTCTCTCTAAAATAAATAAATTAATTAAAAAAAAAAAAGGAATTCAGAATTAACATGTTTTGATTAGGAGAGTCTTGTGACATGACAGCTTCTTAAACATTGGGCCTTGTTTTTAATAAGGGTCCGTATCCTACCAAGGGACATTATCACTCCTTAAATCTCAGGCAGTGTTTGAGAACTCCAGTGACCAGGGTTTGACATTCTGCTATGTGACTTTAAGCCAGTCACTTAACCTTTGTGGGCCTCATTTTCCATATTTATAAATAGGAAGTAATAATATTCCACTCAATGGGTTATTTGGAGGATCCGATAAGCTAATGTATGTGAAAATGCTTTAAAAATATTATATTATTAAACTGCACAGCTATCAAAAGTGTGTTATTGTGTTTCCATCATATATTATTCCTCAACACATACTGCCCACAGAGTGTATGATATCTACTTAGGTTATAGAAGAGGAACATGTTACTTCTCTGTGGACCAACGGCTTTACATATCTATCTTTATAACAGCATTTGATATACATGATTTTCTTGACTTCAGTGTTCTCTAAGCTTTTTTGGTCAGTTATCTCATAAATAAAAATATGGAGGAAGCATGCAACCTAATATATTCGTATGTTTTACATGATATAATAAATTAAGGACCTTAAGAAAACATATCCAAATAACAGTAATTTTTAAAGGTTGGAAGAGACTTTGTGTGTGTATATGGAAATTATTCAATTATTCTATTATTCAGCAGAAAAAGACATATACCATTTCTAACAAAAGTAAGAAAGAGCTAGAACCCCAAACTATAAAATAAGTGGAAGGGTTGCCAAAAGGAGTGGAGATTATTTAGGAATACATTAAGAGAGAGGACACTGCAGCACAGATCTTGGAAAAAGAAAAAAAAAAACCCACTTTTCAAAGGTGGAGGTTTACCCTGAGGTGTAAAACCTAATATCTTATATACAACCGCAGAAACAGAGTGCAGATGCTGGCAACAGAAGCAACATTTTATCTGGTTTTATTCCAAGAAGAAGAAAAAAAGTGAGGCTAAGAGAGAAATCACAGAGACAAGTCATATTTGTAGGAAGCAGTCTATCTCTGCCAGAGGGGGAGAAAAGTAACTTTGCTTTGGAAAAACCTCATAGCTGCTAAACCCCACAGACTTAAGAAAAGCAAACTTACACACAAAACTCTGCAACATAAAAAAAGTTCCAGTTGCTTTGGCCCTTCCCAGTGCGACCTTTTGCAAATATCTGGTTGAGGAAACACCCATATTGCAAAGATGAAAAGTCAAAAAGAAACAATCAGAGGATTAAGAGAAGCACAGGAAAAGAATGAAACAAGCAGCAGAAGATATTGCCACTGGATAGATGAAAAGTATGAGCAAACTTTTCACCAAAAATTTAGAAAGCTTGGTGAAGCATTTGTTCTATGAAGGAAGAACACAAATCAGAGATGCAAGAGCTCAGAGAAGAGATCAAGAGACAACAGAAAGGAAGGTGAAATATGATCTGGCAGAGCTTAGGAGAAAGGTTGAAAGAAAAAGAAAACCATCACAGAAATTAAAGTGAAATTGGACTAAGCACCAGGGAGCCAGACACTGCTAAAAACACAGTGGGGAACAGAGGTTCAAAAAGGAAGGTGGGGATGGAGGGAGGAAGGAAGGAAGACAAATGAGTAAAACTGAGGAAAGGGTTAAAGGATAAAAAAGAAGAGATATAGAGGGTAGGCAAAGGGGAGTGGGAGTCAACATATGCATAACAGGGGTTGCTGAAGAAGAAAGCATTGGATTGTAACAAATACTTAAAAAATAATTTAAGAAAATTTACCTGAAACAAGTTTGTATCCGCATAAGAAAGGACACACCATATTCTGGGGAAAATGGACCTGACATATCCTAGTAGAGTTACTGGGCTTCAAGACAACAACACAACAACAACAGCATTCCTTGGACAGCCAGGCAAGGAGTCATTTATAAAAGAAAAAAGTGTGTGTTGGCCTCCGACTTTTCCACAGCAGCAGTCAATGTTAGACTGACTTCTAAGTCAGAGGAGTAAAACCTATGGTATCCTCAAGGAAAGAATTTGTAAACTAAGGATGTTATTTGGGTATAAGGACAATAGGCAAATACTTTTGAACATGCAAAGATTCAGAGACTATTATTCCTATTAGTTCCTCTGGAGGAATAGATTAGAAGACAAACTTTAGCCAATCGAGATATAACAGAAAAGAGACCAAGAAAAGTGCTGAATGTATCAGCACTAAAATAAATGTGTGGTTGGGATTACAGAGCAGAATTAAATACTTTGTGCCCTAAACATGCAGACACAGTAAGTAATACAAGTCTGGAGGGTAGGGGCAGAAGCAGCTGGAAAATAAAGGCTATGCAGATTCATACACAAAACCCTGTGATGTGGTTAAAGTATGTTCTTTTAACATTGAGAAATCAGTTAATATAGGCAAGAGTATATCTAATAGTACAAAACAGGAAAAACAGTAAGAAAGATGAAATAATTCATGAAAATTGGGTGGTGGAAAAGAGAATGAGGGAGAAAGGAATATATGCAATTCTTTATGCTTTGAATAAGTCATGTATAATGCCTAAAGAAATTTGAGGATTTATTATCATATAAACTTAAAATTTAGGGACACCTGGGTGGCACAGTTGGTTATGCATCTTAACTCTTGGTTTTGGCTTGGGTCATAATCTCAGGGTCATGGGATCGAGCCCTTCATCAGGTTCCATACTCAGTGGGGAGTCTGCTTGAGACTCTTTCTCCCTCTCCCTCCGCCCCTCCTGCCCCATGCACTCTCTAAAATAAATAAAATCTTTTAAAAAATTTTAAAATTTAAGGATAACCACTTATAAAAAATATAAAACTTCTTATTTAATATGCAAAAATACAGAAATAGGTAAAGAAATAAAACATATACTGAAAGACTTTCACAAAACTATAAAATAGAAAACACAATATAAATGACAGAAGTAAAATGAAACTTATATGTCACACCAGTAAATATAAATGGACTCACTTCACCTAGTAAAAAGAAAATAACTTTGAGAACGGATCTACAAAGCAAACCTAAATTTTATGTCATACAAAAAAGACATCTCCAAAGCAAAGGGATTCAGATAGTTTGAAAACAAAGGATGAGTAAAATATACTAGGCAAATGCACACACACAAACAAGTTAATCATCTTAATGTCAGACAAGTTTGAAGATAAGTCAAAGGGCATTAAATGAGTCAAAAATGGGTATCTTATTTTGTTAGCCTATAAATTTAACATGATCCCAGTAAATATACCAGTTGAGTTTATCTTGAAATGAGACAAACTGACACACTGCTGTAGAAATTAGTTAGCAAGTTTAATTAGCAGAAATCCAAAAAAGTAAAGTAAGAAGAAGGAACTAGCCCAAAGAAATAAGAAAATGTCTTGGGGCACCTGGGTGGCTCAGCTGTTAAGCGTCTGCCTTCGGCTCAGGTCATGATCCAGGGTCCTGGGATCGAGCCCCGCATTGAGTTCCCTGTTTGGCGGGAAGCCTGCTTCTCCCTCTCACACTCTGCTTGCTTGTGTTCCCTCTCTCGCTGTCTCTCTCTGTCATATAAATTAAAAAAATCTTAAAAAAAAAAAAAGAAAAGAAAATGTCTCATAATATTCTCATGACCTAAACAATGTATCACGTAAATATAGAGAAATGGCACAGAATTGAAGGTTCAAAAGTTGACATACATTCAGATTTGTATGCATTATAGAATCAAATCTAGCATATGATAAAAATGCTATCTCAAATCAGTGTGGAAAAGAGAACTTACTCAGTAAATGGTACAGGAATAACTAGGCTGTCATATGGAAACAAAGTTAGATCTATATCTTACACCTTATGTTAGAATAAATTCAAACTGATCAAATATGTAAATATAAAAAATGAAGGTTTAAGGGTTCTAGAACAAGAATACTATTTTGTAATCTAATAGCAAGGAAGATCTTTATAATTATGACACCAAATTCAGAAGCCATAAAAGATACTGGATTAAAAAAAAAAACCTTCTGAAAGTTAAAAATTATCATAAGCAAGGTCAAAAGACAAACTGGTAGGGGCGCCTGGGTGGCACAGCGGTTAAGTGTCTGCCTTCGGCTCAGGGCGTGATCCTGGCGTTATGGGATCAAGCCCCACGTCAGGCTCCTCCGCTATGAGCCTGCTTCTTCCTCTCCCACTCCCCCTGCTTGTGTTCCCTCTCTCACTGGCTGTCTCTATCTCTGTCAAATAAATAAATAAAATCTTAAAAAAAAAAAAGACAAACTGGTAAAATAATATATGCAACTCAAATTACAAAAGACTGATTTCCCTCATATGAAATGAGTTCCTACAAATCAATAAGAAGACCAACAGGTCAAAAGAAAAATGGATGAATAAAGAAAAGAAAATACAAACCATAATAAATACTTGAAAAGGTGCAATACATTACTCCTAAGAGCAATGTAAAACAAAATTACATTGAAATATTTTTTTCCTATAATTTGGCAAAGATGAGAAAGCTCAATGGGGCACCTGGGTGGTAAGTGAAGTGTCAGACTCTTGGTTTCAGTGCAGGTCATGATCTCAGGGTTGTGAGATTGAGCTCTGTGGCGGGCTCCACGCTCAGTGCAGAGTCTGCCTAAGATTCTCTCTTCTTCTCCCTCTGCCCCTCTCCCCCGACACCACTCTCTCTCTCTCTCCCTCTCTCTCACTAAAATAAATAAATAAATAAGTCTTAAAAAAACAAGAAAGAAAGCTCAATAACCTACCGTGCTGACGAAGCTGAAAGGAAAGGGGTGTTCTCTTACTCTGCGAGTAGAAGTATAATCTCTACTGTGAGAAATGTGGTAAATTCTATCAAAATCCATATACCTTTCACCCAGCAATTCAATTTCTAATAACTTTTTTTTTTTTTACAGATGTAATCACACACATGTGAAATGACCTATGGCCTTTCAATATCTTTGTATCTTGTTTGTAATAGCAAAGACAGAAACAATCCAAAAGTCCATCAGCAGCAGACTGGTTAAATATGTTATGGTGCACCCAGTTTGTGTTTTGGAATGATCTCCAATGACATTAAGTAAAAAAGTAAGGTGCAGGTAGTATATGTATTATGTTAACATTAGAATATAAGGACGGGCAAAAAATGTGACTGTTTGCTTGTATATGCATAAAATATTTCTGAAAAGAGTTTTCAATGCTGGGATAAAAATAAATGCACTTTAGGTTTTCTTCCCAAACCCAAGGAGCTGTCAAGGACATCGAACTTTGGAGACTATTGTTTCAGGTCTGCACTGTTCAATACAGTAGCTGCTAGCCACATGTGGTTTACTAAGCACTTGAGATGTTACTAATCCAAATTGAGATATGCTGAAAGTATAAAATGTACACTGGATGTTGAAGCCTTAGAACAAGAAAAAAAGAATGTAAAAATACCTCAGTAATTTTTATATCAATGACGTATTTTGGATATATTGGTTTAAATAAAATACATTATTAAAATTAATTTCACTTATTTATTTTTACTCTTTAAATGTAGCTACTAGAAAATTTAAAATGGCATAGGTGGCATGCCTGATATTTTTGTTGGACAAGTGAACTTAGGGAGAGCAGAGGTCATGCTCTAAACACACCTGTGTCCATAACACACCATGACAGCCGAACTCAATAACATTTTGCAGATGCTAAATATATTTTGCTAAGAAGTAATTCTTTCAAATCATTAGGGACTGAATGGGCACAGTACATGGGTAAAGATATTGCTTAAGATAGTTTTCAGGGGCGCCTGGGTGGCACAGCGGTTAAGCATCTGCCTTTGGCTCAGGGCGTGATCCCGGCGTTATGGGATCGAGCCCCACATCAGGCTCCTCCACTATGAGCCTGCTTCTTTCCTCTCCCCCTCCCCCTGCTTCTGTTCCCTCTCTCGCTGGCTGTCTCTATCTCTGTCGAATAAATAAATAAAATCTTAAAAAAAAAAAAGATAGTTTTCAGGAAAGTCACAAAAGGAAATACAGTGATAACATTCACTGTGAGGTTGTTTACTCAGCGCCATATTCAAAGATTAGGTTGACTCCATGCACTACAATTAAATGTTTTTGGAATCACTTTAGGGGTTAGCATAGAGAAATTAGGGAGGAACGTTTAGCCATTCTTGATATGAATCATTGTTACCATATATGATTTGATTAAAGGTAACTCTGACAGCTATAAATCTAAAGTCTCATGTAAATCTAAAAATATTTTCAAGAGTAAACGGGAGAAATCTACTTAAACTTTCATATACATCTGTCTTGGGTTAGTGTGTACTTGAAAGAAAATTAATGGATAAGACAGTATTTGCAGTATTATTTGAAACAACAGATTTTTTCCTTTTTAAAACAGATAAAATTCTTCTTCTTCTTCTTTTTTTAAGTAGGCTCCATGCCTAGCACAAAGCCCACCATGGGCCCGAACTCGTGACCGTGAGATCGAGACGTGAGCTGAGATCAAGAGTCAGATGCTCAGCAGACTGAGCCACCCAGGTGCCCCAAAGATAAAATTCTTTAAGAGATGCAACCTATTTCTAATTTCAGTATTTTATAACAGTTGAAATAAATTAGCCACATCTAATTTCATAACATCAATTTAGCATTTTTCTCATTTGGAAGGACATATGATTTACCTTTTCATACCCTCATTTATTTTATGGAAAATACAAGTGATTTCAATAAACAAAAAATACAAATATCAAAAAAAGAAGGAAGTAAAAAAGAAAAGAAGGAAAGAAGAAGGAAAAAAGGAGAAAGGAATGGGGGAGAGAAAGAGGATGGTTTCCAAATATTCATCCATTCTCATCCCAGTCCAATCTAGAAGAGACCTAAATCATGCCCTATCATAAGGTTGGCAATACATATAAAAGGCAACAAAACAACATGATTTCAGGGACGCCTGGGTAGCTCAGTCGTTAAGCGTCTGCCTTTGGCTCAGGGAGTGATCCCAGAGTCCTGGGATCGAGCCCCACATCAGGCTCCTCCACTGGGAGCCTGCTTCTTCCTCTCCCACTCCCCCTGCCTGTGTCCCCTCTCTCTCTGGCTGTCTCTCTCTCTGTCAAATAAATAAATAAAATCTTTAAAAACAAAACAGGGGTGCCTGGGTGGCACAGAGGTTAAGCACCTGCCTTCGGCTCAGGGCGTGATCCTGGCATTATGGGATCGAGCCCCACATCAGGCTCCTCCGCTATGAGCCTGCTTCTTCCTCTCCCACTCCCCCTGCTTGTGTTCCCTCTCTCGCTGGCTTTCTCTATCTCTGTCAAATAAATAAAATCTTTAAAAAAACAAACAACAAACAAAACAACATGATTTGACTGACTTCACGTCTATTAGCATTTAAGCAAATGAAGAGATGACTACATATGAACCTCCAAAGCAAAATAAATGAGTAGATATTAAACCCAGAACTTGAATTGTCTTTGAATTCTCACTGGTATCATACATTTTATGCATTTTAAAATTTAAAATAAGGATTTGCACTTTAGGCTTTGAAAGTGCATGACATTGGGTGTGTACAGAACGCCATGTTGCTTCATATGCTTTAGCGTGCCTTTCCTTCATTGTCTTTAGTGATTTTAGAAAATCTTTTATATCCCTCTCTAACCCAGTGGTTCTCAATTGGGGGTGACTTTGTCCTCCCCTGGAGGACATTTGGCAATGTCTGGAGGTGTTTTTCCTTGTCACACGTCGGGTAGGAGTGCTGCTGGCATTTAGTAGGTGGAGGCTGGGGATACTTGTTAACTTCCTATGGTACACAGGACACAGGGGCGCCTGGGTGGCTCAGTCAATTAAGTGTCCGACCCTTGGTCTCGGCTCAGGTCTTGAGCTCACAGTCATGAGTTTGAGGCCTGTACAGGGTGTGGAGCCTACTTAAAAACAAAGAATTATCTCAATCAAAATGTCAATAAGTTTGAGATTAAGAAACTTTGTTCTAATCTGAAAGAGATTCCATTTTTGATTCAATTTTCCCTTTGGCAGCATCCTTCAGGAGGTAAACTGAGCGGGCAAATTTCAAAGAGCTGGCTTCGATTCTCTAAGTCTCCATTGTCATGGCTACGTACACTCATTTATTCACACATTCATTTAACACTTCCTAGCTTTAATAGGAATTAAAGCACCTCATATGTAGGGTAAAAAATAATTTATTGTCCAAACTGAGACACTATTGAGGGTTGTGGACAATAGGAGTAAATCAAGAATGTTCTGGGTAAACCAGGTCATGTGGTCACCTTAATCATATGGCAGCATGCAATGTCCAAAATGATAAATAAGACACAGAGGAGCTTCTAATGGCAGCCAACTGTGAGAATGGGGTTTGGGCCCTGGGACTGGGTATCAAAGCTGAGGTGTAAGATCATTCCTGGTTTGTGTGTTGAGGAGACCACGACATTAAGAAAGTCAGTGTGGAAACATCACCACTCAACAGGGTTTGGTTTTGGAAAGGAAAAAAAAAAAAGCATAAAACTCAGGACATACAAAGGATATGAATTCTGCTAGAGGCATTATAAAGGACCCTTCTTCAAAAAGCACTTATATACAATGCTTGTACACAGTAGGTACTCAACAGATGTTTGCTGAAGAATAAATCTACATGGTCGCATCTGACATGTGAAAGAACTGTCTCTATTTGATGTAGGTGTTATTTTAATTCACATGATTTCCTGAACAGATGTCTAAGATGCACAAAGCAGTGCTATGACCCCTTCTGCACCACAGCAAAAATGGACAAATTTTGGATTTGTCAAAATACAACAAAACTGGTCAGGCAAGATAAATAATTGTTAAGTGCCAGCGAAGTCGCCTTCCTGTTTTCCTTTTGATCTGTAAGGTTACTAGTGGATGAGGTAATCTTTTATTTATATTGCATGTGGTAAAATTTTGAAGCAGGATTTTTGCACCCACCACACTCTCCTTCCGTAATTAAGCCTGTAGGGCTGGCTGGCTGATATTTTTTAATGCAGAGCTTGTCAATTTCTGTTAACACTAATTTAGAGTTCATACCTCTCCATATATCATGGAAATGCGAGGGCTAAACAATTTGTACCAAAAATATTTTGAGAGGAGTCGAACAAATGGAAGATCATTTCTGCACGGACTACCGAGCATTGCTGTTCTGATTACAGCACCAGTTTCCACGCAGTGCAGGAGCTCACCTTTCGCGGCACGCACACTTGATTTTCCCAGGTCTCTTTGCTTTGCCCTCCCTTTCCTTTCATACATGCGCTCCCGCTATAAATAAATGCCTTCCCCCACCCCCGCTCTTTGCCAAGTGTTGTCTTTTTAATTATGCCCCAAACTCTAATATAGGCAGCCCAGATCTTGTTTGGCCATTAACTTGGGAAGAAAAGAGGCTGCCTCCTGCATTTCGTACGAAACATTACAAGGGCAGACCAGGGGCTTTCATCTCGTCCCACCTTCGCAGACAGAACAATAGGCAGCTATAATCTTGTGACACCCACGACTAATTTATCCAAGCAGAAGACAGGTAGCACTCTGTGCTGCCGCTCCTGTCTGAAGAGGTGCAGTAAATACTCAGCTTAATAGCAGCTTCTCAGGCAGGAGGGCAACATATCACAGCGTGGCATTTTTATAATCTTTCTGGCATGCCGACAGCCAGGAGCACAGGCCAGCCCATGTTTCTCCTCGCTGGGGCTTAGGATTCATGTAACTGTTAGATGGTGACACACTGTGCCTTTAAGCAAGTTTAACTGTTTTATATCCCCTCTGATCTGCAGCTTTGTACATCTGTTAAGCTGCCTCTTAAACTTCTGTGGGCACATCTGTGGGGCAGTTACTTGAAGCTTGCTGTGCGTTGCGGGCCTGGCATGGGGTTTCTTTGTGACTGCCTCCTGTTTATCTGTGAGGAGTTTCTCTGTTACACTGCAAGGCCATAGTTAAATACACCATCTTGGCCAAAAAGATAATAATAACCTTGTGACAGCCAGAAGGAATATACTTAGCAAAGGCTGAACAAAAATCTTGTCTGGAGAAGTGCTGATTAAAAAACACATGAAAAAAAGGCACCCAACTTTTAAAAAACACCTATTTCTCCTATGTCTGTGGGTCATTTGGGCTTCAGCTGATTTGGATCTAAGCCTCTATTAGGGTCCTCCAGAGAAACAGAACCAATAGAACAGATATAGGAGAGAATTGTTATGGGAACTGGCTTGTGCAGTTAGGGAGGCTGAGAAGATCCGCGACACGCTGTTTGTGAGCTAGAGAACCAGGAAAGCCAGTGGTATCGTTCAGTTCAAGTCTGAAAGGCCCGAGAATCTGGAGCTCGGATGACTGAGGGCAGAAGAAGGTGGACATCCTGGATCAAGAAGAGAGAGTTTGAACTCATCCTCCCTCCATCTTTTTGTTCTATTTGAGTTCTCGATGGATTGGAGGATACCCACCTACATTGGTGAGAGCCCATATTCTTTACTCAGCTTACTGATTCAAATGCTAATTTCTTCCACAAACAACCTCAAAGACACACCCAGAAATAACATTTTACCAGAGATCTGGACATCTCTTAGCCCAGTCAAGTTACATAAAATTAACAATCAAAAGCTGTAGGTTGGATCAAGTCCTGCTCCATGTGTCTCATTGTCCTTAAACAAGAGGTTACCCAAGACACCTTCTTTCTATGGTGAAATGCAATTTGTTTCAAGTCTTGTAGTTCAGCTACCATTGGCAAATCACATGAATGGCTAAGCCCAAGTCAAAAGACAGGACAGTACACTCTGCTGATCATGAGACCACAGAAAATCGTAGAGCCAAGCTCAGCATTAAAGGGAAAGGATACTATATTCCTTCCAGGAAACTGAAAGTGAAGGAGGAAGTAAACATTTGCCAAACAATAATCTAACCCACAACCCTTCTTTAGAAAATGAAGAAGCACAGTTATTTGCTAGATAATGGAATTACTGAGTCCATCAGTGTTGGTTCCATTTTTAAAAGATGCCAAGGCCACCAGGAAATGATAAGTAACCACATAGTCTTGATCATGATAAAGAGGTTACCTCTATGACCTGTCACAGAGACTCAGTGGAGGATTTTGGGAGCTTGGTCCTGACTCTTCAAGTCTTAGTGAAGTATTCCATGGTGTGAAAGTTTACTTGTAAAGAAAAAGGAAGGGAGGCCCTGACTGAGAAACTCAGTCTTTTAATATTTGTCTCTTCTCTTCTTTTGATGTTGTAAACTTCATTTGCTCGACAGACCCGTATTCTGCTCTTTTAGCACTTCTGGCATCTCAATACTTAAAGAAAATAAATACGTGTGGAGGTACTTGGGGTTAATATCAGGCTTGATTTTAATTTGCACACATCAGGCCGGCATACAGCTGGCATCCATTCTAAGCGGCCAAGTGATCATTTGGAAAGGTTGGTGCCCTTACCATACAGTTAATTAAATATTTTGAATATTACCGGTGACTGGATATATTTACAGTTCTGTGGTTTGGCTCTTAGTACGTAAAGCTCTTAGAGCATGTAAATTACGATTTCGGATCTGCTCATCAATTCTTCTCAGGGAAACTGTGCTGCCCACGGCTTCGATAGAACATCAGCTTTTGGCTGAATTACAAAGCTCCATACCCCAACCACCCTCTCTACTGTGGCCACAGCTGATAGACCGTGAATGGGCACCTGACCCAAAGACAGCTAATGTCTACATTTGGGTCTATTAGGTAGCCTGGTATTAGGTCCCTCTACAGATCCGTTGGACCAGTTAGATTTTTCTTTTCTTTTTTTTTTTAATTTAAATGATTTTTTATTATATTATGTTAGTCACCATACAGTACATCCCCAGATTCCGATGTAAAGTTCGATGCTCCATTATGCGTATAACACCCAGTGCACCATGCAATACGTGCCCTCCTTACTACCCATTACCGGTCTATCCCATTCCCCCACCCCCCTCCCCTCTGAAGTCCTCAGTTTGTTTCTCATAGTCCATAGTCTCTCATGTTTCATTCCCCCTTCTGATTACCCCTCTTTCTTTATCCCTTTCTTCCCCTACCAATCCTCCTAGTTCTTATGTTCCATAGATGAGAGAAATCATATGATAATTGTCTTTCTCTGCTTGACTTATTTCACTCAGCATTATCTGCTCCAGTGCCGTCCATGTTGCAGCAAATGTTGAGAATTCGTTCTTTCTGATAGCTGAGTAATATTCCATTGTATATATGGACCACAGCTTCTTAATCCATGGACCAATTAGATTTTTCTATTGTAGAATAATGAATTGGGAAATGTGGAATAAATCAGATGTTATCAGTGGTTAAAAGTTCCTCTAGAAGAATGAGATTTGTCACTGTTTTAAAATTAATTTGTTGGAGTCAATCTGTCTTAGTTATCTATTTTAGCATAAGTTACTCCCAAACTCAGTGGCTTTAACCAACAACAAATAATACTTGTTCTTACAGTTCCAGGCATGGCTTAGCTGGGTCCTCTCATGAGGCTACAATCAAGCGTTGACTGAGGCCACAGTCACCTCAAGGCTTATGTAGGGCAGGATTCACTTCTCAGCTCACTCATGTGTTTGTTGGCAGGATTCAGTCCTTCACAGGCTGTTGGCTGGGACCTCTGTTGTCTGGCTCTTGGCTGGAGACCTCTCTCAGTTACCTGCAGTTGGCCCTCTCCATCAGAATAAGCATATGAGGAGGACAGGGACAGAAGGTGAGCAAGATGAAAGTCAGTCTTTATAAATTAATCTCTGAAGTGGCATCTCTGTCAGTCAGGGTTCAACAAGGGAAGCAGAACCAGCAGATACATGTTAAGAGATTCATCACAAGGAAGTTGCTATGTGGTTGTGGGAGCTAAATATGCAAGAGGTATAGGGTGGGACATCAGGATGGACAGGCTGGACTCTTGGGTGTGGGCTGAGCTGCAATCCACGGGCTGAAATTTTTCTTTTTCAGGGAAACCTCTGCTCTGCTGAAGGCCTTTCAACAGATTGACTCTCATCTACCCAGATTATGTAGGATAATGTCTTTTACTTAAAGTCAACTGATTATGGACTTTAATAACATTTAATACTTTCACTGCAACAGCTAGATTAGTGTCTGATTCAATAACTTGGGACTGTAGCTAAACCAAGTTCACACAGCAAAAAATTCCATTACAACAGCTTTTCATTTTTGCCACATTGCATTCATTAGAAGCAAGTCACTGGGTCTAGACCATAGTCAAAGGAAGGGTATTACACGGGGGAAGCTGAGCTCACTCAGAACCATTTTACAAGGCTATCTACTAGAGTTGGTTTTCAATTTTCTCACAAAATAACGTTTTGCAAGGACAAATTCCTTTAAAAATGTTCCCAACTCCAGAAAAATTTGCAAAGCCATTTATGTTTTTTGAATTAATTATAGTTAAATGAATGAGGTCTTGTTCAGTGGTTAATTACACAAGTTTGATAAGCAAACATAGTTTGTAACTTCAAGTGAACAAATTCAATTCTGTACAACAAACATTTTAATAAATGTGGTTTTTCCTAACAAATATTTATAGCCTCAAGGTTACAAGTCAGCGTGCCTCAGAACTACTAAAGCAAACCTCTGAATATTACAAGAAAGTCCTTTGGTCTTCTCCATTAAAAAATATAGATCAAAACTCCAAAAATGACAAAATCCTGAAAGTCAGTATGGGTTTAGCTTAAATTTTATGAGAATTAATATGTAAACATTGACCAATCTTCTTCCTTATTTTTTAAACAAAAGATAATGGCTATGGCAGTATTTTGCATTCTTAAAATCTCTGGTGTCAACCAGTTCCTCATTTAAAGTACTTTATATTAAAGATCATTAAAAGCAATGGCAAATGGATTCTCCCAGAATGTTAACCAAGGTGGAATTAAGGAATTTGGTACTTATAATGCTCTATTTCTCCAGTCCAGGGGAGAGAAAGGCCAATGGTCATTCTGGACCGTGAAGGGCCAAAGTTACGTCTAAACTGAAGCCATGAATGAGCAGAAGCTTTGAGATGGAGTAAAAGCTAGTAGAAAAGAGGCAAACAAACACACCAAGGTGTAGACCAAAGAGGAGAAGGAGGATAAGGGTAAGGCACCAGAGGGAAGATCCTTGACCTCCTGCTGCTAAGGCTGCCATGGGTTCACTTCTGTCTCCACTATGTCTGTAATGGACTCCTCCTCTCAGATACTCATTACATCCCCTCATCCCATTGATGTTACTTGCTTGAGGGAGTCTCTGTTCTTGTCTTCAGGAAAATGGATGCTCCACTTTCATAAAATGGTACTTTTTTATTTTGGTTCTAACTCAAGTTACCTAAAATCAATGCTTTAAAAACACTGTGGTAAAATACACAAACCATAAAGTTTATCATCTTAACCCCCCTCCTTTTTTTTTTTTTTTAAAGATTTCATTTATTTATTTGAGAGAGAGAGAGATCACAAGCAGGGGAGAGGGGCAGAGGGAGAAGCAGACTCCCCACTGAGGAGGGAGTCTGATGTGGGGCTTGATCCCAGGACCCTGGGATCATGACCTGAGCCGAAGGCAGTTGTTTAACCAACTGAGCCACCCAGGCACCCATCTTAACTCCTTTTTAAGTGTACAGTTCAGCGGCATTAAGCTCATTGACACTGTTGTGTTAACCATCACCACCATCCATCTCCAGAACGTTCTCATCTTAGTCCAACTAAGACTCTATACCTATTATAGCAATAACTCCTCTGGCCCCTAATAACCACTAATGTACCTTCCATCTCTATAAATTTGACTACTCTAGGTACCTTGGAGAGGTGGAATCACATAGCATTCATCCTTTTGTGACTGGCCTATTTTACTCAGCAAAATGTCTTCAAAGTCATATCATGTGTCAGTTTCTTTCCTTTTTAACTGAGTAATGTTCCATGTATGTAAAAAACACATTTTGTTGATCCATTCATCAGCAGATGGATACCTGGATTGTTTCACCTTTGGGTATTATGAATAATCCTACTTTGAACATGGGTATGTGAGTATCTTTTCTCTGCTTTCACCTCTTTTGCATATAAACTCAGAAGTGGAATTGATGGATCATACAGTAATTCTATGTTTAATTTTTGGAGGAACTGACATACTGTTTTCCATAGTGGTTGTACCATTTTAGTGGGTTTTGTTGTTGTTGTTTTAGTTTTGTTTGTTTTTTTTGTTTGTTTTTTAGTAGGCTCCATGCCCAATGTGGGACTTGAACTCACAACCCTGATATTAAAAGTCGTGTGCTCTACTGACTGAGCCAGCCAGGCGCCCCTTGGTTGTACTGTTTTAAATTCCCACTGGGGTCCCAATTTTCCTATAACATCACCCATATTTATTATTTTTTTCTTTCTTTTTTAAAAAAAACTTAGCAGCCATACTAATGAGTGTGAGGTGGCCAAAGGGAGTTCTGGAACTAAACTGGAACTGGAACTAGAATTGACAGGATTCTAAAGGATCTGTTTCTGGCTGCCTTGGCATCTGCTTCTTTCTGCAGCCTTGCTTAGTTATTCTTATCATACTGACTGGTTTTCTCTAACCTCTCATCACTTTGCCCCACATATGGCCTGTCATGGCTACTCAAATCTACTCTATATGCTGTGACTTCTTGAACATCTTTTCAGCTTTAATACCTACTGACATCCACTTAGGACTCCGTTTCCCTATGCTGAATGACAGAGAACTGATTATTCTTACTCGTCATTTTGATGATGGACTTGCCCAATAACAAGCTAACCTAGAGTTATGCGACCAGCTCTGGACTGGTCAGCCATGACCAGAAAGGTAGAGTCACTCTGAGAAATGACTAATGAGGCATTAAGGACAGAGGGTGGGACAGATCCCCTAGAAGAAAGGGTGTGTGTGCGTGCATATAACAGACAAGATTTCCTGTCATCAGTCCATTTGTCAATCAGTATAAAATCAGTGCATACTTATTATACAAGAGGTGTCGGGCTAGGCACTATTAGCTGATAGTTAACATTTATTAGATAGTTATAATGCTCCAAGCACTGGTCTAAGAGAGTGCTATACTGTGGGACACCACAAAATGATAATGGCCTTCTCAAGAGTTTTGCAACCTACTTATATAAACATCTACCCCCGCAAAACTTTAAGTTGCAATACAAAACACAAACACAAATAGTAAAGATGCTGTAAGTAATTTCCTGACCAACTTCCTACAAATGACATACACAGTAAGTACTATGCGTTCTGAGGCATTGCTACAGTGTGAAATTATTTGAGAAGTCTTTATGGAGGTCTTGATCTGGGATTTTAAGGATGGGCAGGTTTCAGATAGTTAGAGAGGCTGGAGAAAGCAACTGATGGGTCAGCAAATATCTACTGCATGCTCATTCATGATCAGGCACTGTACGAGGAGCTAAACATACAAAAGAGAACAAGAAATCCCTCATGGAGTTTATAATCTAGAGATGGACAAACAAAAAATTACAGTTATAGGCATCGAGGTGGCAAATGATGAACCATATTTAAAAAAAAAAAAATTGAGCCTTTGTTATCACCATCACAAGAAGTCTAAGAGACACTGTGTTTCGAAATTAAGACCACGCTTGCGGGTTATGCTGGCTTTGGGAAAATGTGTCCCCTTCAAGCCTTACAGAAGTGCTGGTCATCCCCTCAGGCCTGCCACTGCCCATCTCTGGGTCAGACAGAGAAGGGGCAGGCTGCTCTTGGGTGACCTCCTACATACAGTCCTCTACAAAACACCATGCAACACTGTTACTTTCTAGAGGCTGCCAGTAGGGGTGGAAGTTCTTGGCTCTGTCTAGAGACAACGCTCATCAAAGGGGAGAGAAAGAGGCTGGAATAGAGCTTCCAGATGGACAAAGTGTGCCAAGTCCACTGTGTTGCCATCTTTCATTGAACAAACCTCGTGTTCTGATTTGCTTAATATTCTGTAATCAAGGGCAACCCTGCAGAGGAGAGACGATAATAGACACTTACTACACAGACATTATGTTTTCTGTTTGTTTTTAATTTATTTTTTTCTTTTTTAAACCATGAACTGTTGGTTTACTATAACACTTAGTGTTAAAAAATGAATGGTTGCTTGCTCTATACTCTAATGCTGAACAAGCATTCTCATTTCTAATAACCCAAGTTTTAATGACTCCAGAGGGCTTAGTAAACAAAAAAAAACCCGTTCACTAATGCCACATAATAATATCATCAACAAGTCCTCTGCTAGGAAGGTCCCGATGTTGCCTTTATATTCAATTACCTTCTTACTCTCAATCCAGACTATCTGAACATACATTTCTGGCCTGTTAAAATGAGGGCTGCTTAATTCAGAAGCAAAACGGGTCCTTTTTGGTACAAAGTCTCCACTTTTTTCCTGGCAGGCTCCAGGCTGCCGGGATATAGTTCTGGGGCACTCCCGTGAGAGCAGCTTTAGAAGAAAGGAATCTGAACTTGATCCCATATAAGCTGGGGGACCAGCCAGGGGAATGGGGCAGAGGCACTTATTTATTTCAGTGCCTTTACATAGTGATGAGGTCCTTATCTCTGCCTTCCCCTCAAGCCCCAGAAATCCCTACAAGGGGACAGTAGGATCAGATCATACATTTAAATTATTTTCAAAGATGTCAAGCAATTCCAACTTCTTTAATACAGCAACCTTCCGAAGGAGTGATAAATCTCTACACCGAAAAGAGGCTTCTCCCTTAAAAATTTTAGCTGTGAAAGACTGATTATGTATTTAAGCTTTGGAGCTGTGTAAAGCTTTGTTAGGCAAATCAGTGACCAAACCATTTCTCCTAGCTCAAAATCTACAATTCCTATTCATACATGATGAATTTGCTAGGACTCTAAGAACTGATTTCTTAACACAGTCATCATCAGTCCTTTGCGTATCATCCAAGGAGCCGGGGACTCGGTAGAGCTGATGGCAGACTTTTCACTTCAACAAGCCTCACTACTATAATGGAAATCCAAAGGCCTGGAAACAATGTACATAGCTTCCCTGACTAATTTTATTATGCAGACACACACTTAATGGCTCCTGTTACAATCACATCCGGGGTGGGAAACAGTACTGGATTGTGACGATCACACTAAATCGACAAGGATTATCAGTCATTAAAAAGGAACCAAATGAGCATCAAGCAGTAATATTTTATACTTATCAAATCTTCTGCTGGTCAAGGTCCATTACTAAGCGACACCATAAAGGCAGGAACCATCAGCTCATTCTCCAGAACATTTAAATCTCTATTGTATTTGTGTAGGATATAATTTCTGGAAGCAATAAAGCCTAATAAAGGTTATACCCCAATGAATGAAGTGTTAATAAATTGACCCATGACATTTAAATGGATAATTATATTTGAGATAAAGGAAGAATCTCTTGTTTCAGTGAAGAAGGGTTTCAACTTGTGCCCAACCCAAATTACCCTACAGCTACCCACGGTTCTACATGGCTTTACAGTGATGCAAAATATTAATTTTGCTGGTACTATTGTATCAGATTAATTATTCCTCAGGCCCTCCCAACAACTCCTGTCTATTGGAATCAAGACTAAATTCAAAATGTTTCCACCTGATAAGCAATTGTATGGAAATTAACAATTACCTGTATTTCCAAGCATGAGTTAGAAATGCTAAGGTTTGTCTTCCCCTCAGCCCCCCTGCCACAGTGAGTCGGCCTGTCATGAGACGTTATCTTCACTTGGCAGAGAAGTGAACAACAGAATCAGGAAGCGATTAGGAGACTGAAGGAGTCGTTACTGAACGTGATGTATTAGATCCAACTGGAACAGTTCAACATATGTTTTGTACCGATGCCTCTCAGTTCTCATTAGGACTGTGCCACAGACAACTAACAAAACCTTATCTGAGAAAAACAAAACAAAGCGGAAATGCTGCAGGGGTTGTGAGCATGGCTGCCCTTCATTCTCCTGGGTAAGGCATCTCCTCTGTACTTCCTGAACTGCATCAAGCTCAGGAAAAAAAGACTTTAGTGTGACACAACTAACACTAACTTGTTTCATTCATCAATTAATATTTAATTTGTGCATTCATTCAACAAACATTTATGCATTCATATTATGTAGCTATGAGACTCTCTTTCTGAGAAAACACTGGCTATCTGTTCTCACATAAATTGAATGCAGAAAATGTTATTAATTCAGAGAAGAAATCCCAGAGAACCCAGACCCCAAGACTGCCATCTCTTTCAAAGCAGAGATTGGGTGTTATTTTTCTTTAGATACCGGGTGCTTAGCAATAACTCTTCGGTGGGTAAATGGATATAATGGGTTTTCTGAGGACATTTCCTTCCAACAATATGGTGGACTAGAAACCCCAAACAGATCTCCCTGGATAAATCATAAAAAAACTCCTTTAGAAATGCATTGTTGAGCTGGAAATAAAGTAAGGAATCCTCAGATGACAAAAATATAGTGGAAGTGAATCTATAGAACAATGAGGTCAGCTTTCATACTGGAGAGCTTCTGATGAATTCTGGTGACTTTGAGCTTCCATTTTAAATATTGTATATGCAAAGGGAGACAGAGGATAAAACTTATAGTCCGCCCAAGGTCAACAGTCTAATAGGAGATCCCTGCATAAATCTGGGATCCTGAAGAGTTACATCATAAGAGAAACAGTGAACTAGAAATAAACACCTGCAGAGGGGAACTAAAAGAAAACTGCCTTTCCTGACCTTGGCAATGGGAAGAGGGGAAACAAAACTTTCTATAACCACAGATAAACCCACATTTGGATTTGCAATACAAATCACACTTTCAGAATATTCTGAAAAAGGTCAGGCCAAAAATTTAGTTTAACACGGTATAAGGAACCTGGATGAAGAAAATGTTAAACCCTCTATAAAGGAACATACATGGAATCAAGGCTTTCAAAATATCCATGAAATTGGAGTTCATAGTAAAATAATGATATCATCGTCATCATCTTCAATAAAGAAACACGATGTCACAGATGACAGCTAACAGAAATATCAACCAGGAGAATACTGGAATTTCAGATGCAATAGAACAACAATTATGTTTTAATATATTTAATGTAAATAAAAGACATGGGATCTTAAAAATGATAAAGTAGATTTGAAAAAGAACCAAATGGAATATCTAGAAATAAAATATCAAATAACTGGAATAAAAACTCAGTGGACAGAACTGATAGAGCTCAAGAGAGAACAAGCGAAGTGACAGAGCTCAAGAAATTATTCACAATGCCACGTGGATCAAAACAATTGAGAAGAGATGTAAATATTACAGAGAAGGTATGTTATATTGAATACAGAATGAAAATGTCTTTCATGTCACCAGGGTTACAGAAAGAGGTGCAAGAAAATGTAGGAGAGATTCAGAAGATAATGGATGAGAAATTTCCAGAACTGACAAAAGACACTAATCTTCAATTTCAAGACGCCAAAGTACCTCAAGCAGGATAAATAAGGAGAAATTCACCTGTGGACAACAAAATAAAATCTCAAAACACTGCAGAAAAGGAGATGATATTAAAACCAGCTACAGAAAAAAGAGTTCATCTACAAAGGAACCTCACTTGGGCTGACAGCTAATTTTTCTACAGCCACAACACAATCCAGAAGACAAGGAAATGAACTACTGTTCTGAGAGGAAAAAGAAATTGTTAAAATAGCATTTTGTACCCAATAAAATAATCTTCTAGGAACAAAGTAAAGATACTTTCAGATGAGCAAAATCAGAGTTTTCCACCAAAATACCAGCATGAAAGGAAATTCTAAGTGATATTCTTCAGGCAGGAACATTCATTCTTCAGGAAAAAATGATCACAAATGAAAGTTTGATGTTCTATAAGAACTAGGATGATCGGTAGGGGAAGAAAGGGATAAAGAAAGGGGGGGTAATCAGAAAGGGGAATGAAACATGAGAGACTATGGACTATGAGAAACAAACTGAGGACTTCAGAGGGGCGGGGGGTGGGGGATTGGGATAGACTGGTGATGGGTAGTAAGGAGGGCACGTATTGTGTGGTGCACTGGGTGTTATGCGCAACTAATGAAGCATCGAACTGTACATCAGAAACCAGGGATGTACTGTATGGTGACTAACATAATATAATAAAAAATCATTAAAAAAAAAAAAGAAACAAACTGGGGGCCTCAGAGGGGAGGGGGGGGGGGGATTGGGATAGACCGGTGACGGGTAGTAAGGAGGGCACGTATTGCATGGTGCACTGGGTGTTATACGCAACTAATGAATCATCAAGCTTTACATCGGAAGCTGGGGATGTACTGTATGGTGACTAACATAATATGATAAAAAATCATTAAAAAAAAAAAGAAAGTTTGATGTTCAAGGAAAAAAATGTAAGCACAGAAATTGATAAATAGATAAAACTAAGTGAGAATTTACTTCATTAACACAGTTATTGTCTAATCTGTGGGACTGACAAAAATGAGATATAACTAATATATAGCAAGAAAACAGCAAATAAGTTAGGATGGGCACGATCAATTAAAATGTTGTAAGTACCTTTTATTGTTTTGAAAAGGGTAAAATATTAACTTTGTATTTTAAAACATTAATTACTTCATATGTTTAAAGAAGTCAGTAAAAGGATAGCAATAGGGTATAAAACTCAACTTTGGAGAGGGGGAAAGAGAATGAGGGAAAATAAATATGATCAAACCTAGAAGAAAGGCAAGAAAGGAGAAAAAAGATAAATACAATAGGAAGGACAAATGAAAGACACAAAATGAGGGAACAAAAATGAACCCAAACATCTCGCTAATCTTGATAAATTTAAAAGACTAAACTATCCAGTTAAATAACAGAGATTTTCAGGATGGATTAAAAATATGACAAGTATAACTAACTACAACAATTTTTAATAACTATACTCTTAATAATACAGCTTTAAAACATGTAAAGCAAAAATTGACAGAGCTACAAAGAGAAACTGAAAAAAACTCACCTGCACCTTTCTCAATTATTCATAAAAGAGATAATCGGTAAGAGTACAATGAACTAAACATAATTAAGAAACTTCATTTTTGAACACTACATCTGAAATTAATGATGTATTATATGTTGACTAATTGAATTTAAATAAAAATTTTTAAAAAAAAGAAAACACCTCTATCTTCATGAGAGAAGATGTTACCTGAAAGACGGTTTCTATACAGTGTCCTTTCTTACAGTTAAGTATGTGGCACTTTCCTTAGGCTTTCACACATACATTTGAAAATGCCTCTAACTTCAATAAAGAAAATGTTAGTTAAAAAATAAAAAGAAACCTCATCTAGTGAATAAATACGAAACACTGCACTCAACTGAGAGGCTCACATTCTTTTTGTTTTAGTTTCTTATTGCTGCCATAACAAATTAACACAAACTTAGCAGCTTACATCAAATACAATTTATCATCTCGGAGTTTTATAGGTCAGAAGTCCACATGGGTCTTACCAGGCTAAAACCAAGGTGGCAGGATTGCTACTCTTATGAAGGCTCTGGAGGAGAATGTGATCCTTGGCTCGTATGCACACTGTTGGCAGCACTTAGTTCCATGCGGTTGCAGGAGTGAGGTTCCCATTTCCTTGCTGGCTGTCAGGCTAGAGTTGTTCTCAGCTTCTAAAGGCCACTCCACATTCTTTGGCTCGTGGGCCCCTTCATCTTCAAAACCAGCAATGGTGGTAGGGTTCTCTTCATACCTCATCTCTTCCGCCTTCTCTTCCATCACATCTCTAACAGGAGAAATCTGTCCTACAAATCCATAAGAAAAGGATAAGTCAACAGAAAATTAGGAAAAAGTTCTGGACAGTACTTAAGGAAAAGAGAATACAAGAATGGCAAGTGAAATAATATGAATAGATGCCTAATCTCATGACTAATTAGAAATAGAAATAAAAACTAAAATGAAATCCCACTTTATATCCACAGGATTAGCAAATGTGAAAAATGCTGAGATACCGGGAAGGATGTGAAACAATGGAAACTCCTCCACTTTTTTGGTGGGAGTATCAGAGGCATAACCACTTTAGAAGCTAATTTTCAGTTTCAAAGTAGTTACACACGAGCATACTCTATGATGTGGCCATCTCTTCCTAGGTATGGACATCAAGCAGTGGTTCTCAGAGGGAAAGTTGTAGTCCATGTGTCTCAGAATCAATGGGGGGGTTGTAAAGATGCAGATGCCTGGACTCAACCTCAGAAGGATTCTTAGAATCCTTGGGGATAAAGTCTGGGGATTTTTGTAGGTGTTCTTGTCAATGCAAACACGCACTGAAGTTTGAGATCTACTGCTCGGGGCATCTCTTGCATGTGTGTAGTGTGAAATGCATAAAGCAGAGTTTATGGCTGTACTGCTTTAAAAAAGAACAGAAACTACCCAATTATATGTCAACAGTAGAATGGATAAATAATTATGGCAAATTTATACAATGCAAACCAATATAGGAGCCACATGCATCCACAGGTTGAATCTCAGGTACATAAAATAACATAATAGAGGAGGGGAAGCAAAAGAATATGTACAATATAATTATATTGATACTAAATACAAAAGTGTGCAAAGTCAAACTATATAATTATATGATTTAGGGATACATACCTATAAAATTTAGGGCTACCTACATAGGGAATAATAAAAACAAATTCAGGATGAATGTTTCTTCTGTGGGGAGGGAGGTGAATGGCAGTAGGGACTTTTGGGGATACTGGTAATATTTATAAATGGGTGTTCACTCCATTGTTGTTCTTTATAACATATGTAAGTATCCAATATATAGTGCACATTTTTTAAACAAGAGGGAAAAGTGGTTGAAGAGATAGTGATTGAAAGTTGATTGTCTACTTAGCAAACTTAGTTATTAATGCTTCTGAAAGTGCTTTTGACGACTCTAACATGTTCTTACTATTGATGACCAACAAGTTTGCCTCTAGGGCAGAAATTATGAAAAAGGAGAGCTAGCAGGGGAGTAGGGAGAACTCTGTAACATTCTGACAAATGGCATTTGGGAAAACACCTCTAGACATTTCAAACCATTGTTATTGACCTGTCAACACTCCAGATAATTAAGGAGCGGTCCTAGAGAGGGTGAAGCACTTGAGATTCTGAGTGCCCTGTCTTATGCGAGATCATGCTGATTGTTAGCAAGGCAAATGCCAAGCAATAAATATGACCTTTTCAAAGACCAACTTTCCCATTGTGCAACCTGCCATAGTCCCAGGATAAATACTTTTCCAAAGCTGCCCCTGACTGCACTGAGCCGATCGTTTATTTAATGCCACCGGCATCACGCTAGATAGTGTAGCTTCTTCAAATTTCTAAAATTTTTCACTGAGAAATTAATATCCTGGTTGAGTCAGTTCTCTCATTTCCATATTTTTATAAGTTCCAGTATAAACCAACAGCTGATTTTGAAAAATAAAAATGAGGAAGGGCAGTATTATTATGACCAGACCCTTCCTTTCTGAAATGGCGTTTTTCCTTTCCTTCCTCTACTGCACCGAAGGACAGAGAGCCCATGCCTCATCCCTATGAAATGTAACAAGATCCACATAGAAGTGTTTCCTAAAAGCAGTCTTGAGATGTAATCTCAAGACTGTGCCAGGATGGCTTTAATAACAAAGCTTACTCTCATTTGTTGGCCTTTGTATCACATTTTCTGGTTTAAAAAAAAAAAAAAGACCTCACTTTCTTCATATGAACAGAGGAAATCCAACAGACCCTAAGTATCTTTGCTAATTTACAATATAGTTGTAGTTGTAATCTCTTGATATATTTGATGTGGAACAAATACAAAGGATGCATTCACCAGCTACCAAGAATAGTCACCATGAGGGACTCTAGATGGGTGGGTTTAGAAAAAGAGGGCCTGTATTTTTTTGCTCTCTAACTTACAACCACCTCTTCACAAGCTCTGTCAACTCCTTAGACCACGAGAATAGTCAAGTCTTTATACACACCACATATTGGAGAGGCTTGTTTTCATGATCTGCCTTTGTTACTGACAAGCTGTGTGACTTTGAACAGATCATTTAACCACTTCTGCACTAGTCAGGGTAGGCTGTTCTAATAAAAAGCCCTCCCATCTCAGTGGCTTAACATTACAAACAAGGATTTGTCACTTATGTCACAGTTCCAAGTAGGTTGGATAGATTTCCTCCAAAAGGTGATTTGCGGACCCAGGCTCTTCCCACTGTGGTTCTACCATCCTCGCAGGTGGTCTCCAAGGTCACTGTAGAAGGGGCAGCAAGGAATGCATGGAGAAGTCTCACCCTCTCTTAATTCTCCTGGCCCATAAATGACACATTCCTTCCCTCACATTCATTTGGTGAGAACTCATCACGTAGCCCTACCTCTTTATAAGGGGCTGGGAAATGTAGCTGAGCACTGTCCCCAACAAGAGGAAATGGGGCTGGTGAACACCCTGCTCAATGCTGCCACAATTTCATTATTTTGGGCCTCATTAGCTTTATCTTTAAAGTGGGGATAATTGTTTCTGCCAAGTCTAACTCAGACAATAATGAGGAACATGAGTGCATAGCATAAAATGAGAGCATGGTCTAAATAAGAAATACTGAAAATGCAGGAAAGCACTGTAATTTCTGAGTTGGGTCTGGATTCTAGGCTTCAAAATGACTATGGTGTCTAAGTAGGTCTACTTATTCCATGCTGGCAGAGTCCTAGACTTGATTAACAGGCAGGATTTTGACAGACAACCCCCCCCCCATTTTGTTTATGATGAAAAAGGATGAAGTCCCAGAGGAAGTGATACCAGCAAAAATTTCACACATAAGGAACTCTTGGAGATATTTCACACCATTAAAAGTGCGAAGGAGAAAATATTGGAAGCTGACCCAGACTTAGAATTTTAACAATTCACCAAGGCATAGAAAAGATGTCCACATCATAAGTTACATGTTGCAAAGAAAGCAGCACTGTTTGAACTACTTTTGATCAGTTTTTTACAAGCAGTTTAATTCTCAATGTTTCTAATGTTTTAAATTACAATACATAAAAGTATTAAGTTTTACTATTTTTAAATTCTCCTTACATATTTGCAATCAATAATAAGGCAGATTTTAATGTTTTGACAAAAATTTTTAAAGGTCACCAAAATAAGTGTAATTTTTTTCTCACGGTTATGAAGAATGACCTGCTCAGTCATTTTTATACTTCTGTGCTACCATGAAAAGTAAGGACTGTCTGTGTAGTATGTTGATTTCGTGGGTTGCACTGAAAGAATTATGCCTAAGGAGAAAAGCATTTTTAATATGGCTAGTCTTCACTAGAGTTTCTATTCTTTAGGAGACAGTTTTGCCAGTGACAAGATGATTAACACTAAGTAAGCTTATTAAGATCTAAAAAGGACTGTTAACTGTAGAAAAATAGTTCCTTTATTGCAGGGTTGTCAGCAAGTCTAATTTATTAGCTTGTCATATTCTGTGAGTGTGAACATAAATCTTGCATTAGTGATCAAGATGAAAAAGACTTGGAATACTTGCCATAGCAAAATTCTCCACGTACTTTCCAAAGGTAAACACATATATCACCTTAGTCTCCTGGGTGGGAAAGTGTGATTACCTACATCCAAAAATATGAAACTCTATTATGGATGTCATGTGAGTGAAGACTGCAAACCAGAACCTTAATTTATAACAGCATTGTGATGCCCAAAATGGGCTAAACCTTCAAAATACTAACAAACCGAACCACATAAAACAACACTTTTCAACACCAAAAGTAGTATAAATGAGACCGGCCGTAATCTCCTCGGAAAAAAGAGCTAGGAGGTGTTTATTCACAAAAGTTAGGGAGGTTAGGTCTCTGGAATGCGTTTTAGTTCTTAATGAATTACTGAGTCATGTCCAGTTCAAACCAGCCTGAGGAAAGTAGGAATTCACTGGCTCCAAGTCCAGGGGATCTAACCTCAGGAATGGCTCAGTGCAGGTCCGCAAACACTGCCAGCAAACATGCATCTTGCCATCTGACAGCTCTGCTTCCTTTTCAGTGCTTCTCTCTCAAGAGGGGGCAAGATGGCCACTGGAAGTCTCAGGCCTACATCTTCTGGCTCAGCAACTCCAGCTAAAAGAGAATTCTATTCCTAATAAAACCACCAAAGTTCCAAGACTTCTCTCATCAGACTAACTCGAATCATACTCCTCCTTGGATAACTTATACAGTGGCCCGAATGAGAACATATGTCTATCCTGGGGCTGGAGAGGAGGATGGCATGAGCCCACAATGCTGCAAACCACACTGGCTGACAGTGGGAAGGGGTCCCAAAAAGAAGGATAAATGAAAACAGGGCAGGCCAAGAGAACAGATGATCACAATGGAATGACACAGAGCCTGGGAATTTGAAGGACCTTAGAGTTCAGATTCCAGACCAAACTCTACCCCTGATAAGGGATCTAGGCTACAGGACTCTGAAAGGGAATGACTCTGCTTCTGCTTTTCCTCCTTCCATGATTAGGAAGCTAATTCCATGATGAACAGTTCCGGTTGTTGGAGTTCTTAGACTGCTGCCCAAATTCACCTTCCTGCGGTTTTTGCCTTGGGCCCAATTTCTGTCTCCAGGAACACGAGAGCAGCAACTCCGTGGTCCCTGAACTGGTGAACACAGCTAGCAACATCTTTCCCACCAGTCTTCAAAGCTTCCTCTGCAGCTTGCATACACACACACCAGCAGACGTGGGTTAACTGTGAAGCTCTCAAAGTTCAGGCATCAGAGTCTCTCACCAGCACAAGCCCCAAGAGTGCTGAGAATTACAGAATGTCCTAGAAGAAGGATAAGACAGGGTTCCAACAGAAAGCATTCATACTGAAATATTTCTGGTAAACTGTCTGGAGCTCTCAGAAAAAAGTGACCTGAATATTTCCTCCCTGATAAAGGGGAGACCAGTGATACATAAGGTATCCCCCCTTTGGACCATGGACACACTTTTCAGAGCTAATCAGGAGAGTATTGGCAGCTGAGTTGGGGCCTGGAAAGGACAACTAGACTCAGAATTCAGAGACCTGGGTTTGAGACTTTGAACTGTTTCCTCTTTGAATCTCAGTTTGCTCATCTGTAAAATGGGGATGATAATACTTTGTCTTCTTCTCAAAGTTGTAGAGAGGATCGAGTAAAATAAAATACAAGAAAGTACTTTGAAGATGATGAAATCTCCATAAAACAGGAGACATTAGTTCCTCTCCTTAATTCTGCAGCTAAGCGGCTCTACAGCTTTGGGCACATCCATTCATCTCTACCCTTGATTTCTTCATCTTAAAACTGAGAGGGTTGGTCTAGCCGTTCTCTAGTGGGCTCTCAGCCCTCGTGTTATGTACACACAGCTGGGGCTCTCAGCTCTGGCAAGAGCAAAGAGGAGGGCTGGATCGAATTCTTTCCTGAACAGACTTGGACAAATCATTTAATGCTTTTGCCCATTTGCAAGCAGCAGCCAATCTAGGCAATTGAATTTCATTCTAGAGAGTGGGCCAGAGAAAAATGCATTTTGGATAGCTAGGAGCCCTGCGCTTGGTTGCCACGGAGCTCCATTTGGGAGTTGGAAACCAAAAGTTCAGAAACCAAATGAGGCACTCACAGAGAAGCAGGCAACCGTGTTGTTTTTAGGCACTTGCTGACCCATGGACTGTGCTGGACACTTTCAGTGTATTATCTCATTTAGGCCTCACCACAATTTTTCAAGTTAACAATTCACCCATCCTCCAGATAAAAGGTCCTGGAGACTCAGACATGTTATCTGACTTGACAGAATTTATAGAGACTCAGGGCTGTTTGGCTCTCAGGGGTTTCCTTAGATGATTCCACTCCGAAGGTGCCAAACTGAAGTCAGACGGTGGTGAAGCAGAACTGTATATGGCAGGAGGCAGCAGCTGTGGCGCAAACCTCAGCTGGTCCAAAACCCAGGAGGAGAAACCCCAAACCCAAAGCACCAGGGGCCTCCTGGGGACACTGAGAACCGACCTCGGTGAGCCCCGACTTCAGACAGCCCACACGCCATGAAGGCCCCCTCTCGCACCTCTGGCTTTCAGATTGGACCCTGCAGCGGGTTAAAGGGGTGGATCTGCTCAGACACCCGCCTCTCCAGGCTGCAGCCTTCCCAGTGCACTGTGCTGAGTGACCACATCCCCAGAGGGAATTTCTACAGTGTTCAATTCCCTTTGCCTGTACTTATATCCTAATGATAGGACATTAAGATGCAAATTAAACAGAAACTTAGTAAGCAAATCATGTCACTTTCTAATGGGTACATCAATAAAGGCCCCAGAGAGGCCCCACACTGCTGCCATACCCCAGGAATAATTTCAAAAGCCCACCTGCAAGCCCCGGGGACAGTGTGTATTAGAAATTCTGTCTCACTCAAGTATTTATGGCCAGGGGTTCTTCCCCCGCCAGGTAGCTGCATTACCTGATGTTATCTCCCCCTCTCCTCTCCACCCCTTCCCATGCGGACTGGGCTGTGCAAATATGGGGGTCCTCAGGGGTGTAGGTGCTTTTTGTCAGTGTGGTTTATAAGGTTATAGAGAGGAACTCAATTTCCTCTGAGTAAAATACTTCCACCACCAAAATGTGACTCAATTTCTGTTTGACATCTTTCTTGCTGCCATTGTCTCCTCCTTCTCCTGTTTTCCTTTTTGCTACTTTGCCTTCCAAGAATTGACTGTGATCCCTTAAATTAATCTCTTGCCGATATAAAAAGCCACCCTACTAACGTCGCTGGCTTTTACAAGCAAATTTACATAGCACCGTATTTTAGAAGGTCAAACTGTTAATTATACATTTCGGTATCTCTGGCCCTTAACTAAGGACTGGTACAGGATATCGTAGAAACTTAATAAATGTTTCATTGTAAAATATTACAATCCCCTCAATTTCACCACCAAATTCTTACTTACATGATCGTGCTCTTGGGAAGCCAGAAGCTCTGGGCTCTGGTCCTAATTCAGTTCCTTATTAGCTGTGTGATCCTGGACGGAACATTTCCCTTCTTACTGGGCCTTGCTTTCTTCATCTACAGAATAACCAGGGTGGTGGTCTCCGAAATCTTGCAGATTAAGTTCTATAAGCACAGGGTTCAGATCTGTTGTGCTGTCCTTTGCGGAGATCTACACCTGCAGGATCTAGCACATATCTAGAATATGGTGGGCTCTCCGAATATTCGCTGAAGGAAGAAATTAAGCACAGTGTAATTCTAGGTTTTAAACTGGTGGCACTGTCTTTGCATTTGCTGTTACAAACAAAACTACTCCCAATCGTTCCAAGTTGTTCTAATTTTCTTCTGCCCGGGACTCAGATGCTCTTCTGCACCAACTCTGGAAGACTCTGAGTCATTTCACAAACAACACTTCACATCTACCTCCAAGCTGACTCACTGGCTTCCTGGTGTGTCTCTCACCAAACCAGATGATTGCCGCAAAGGGAGTGAGGCTTTATAGGGCAACAAAGAAATGGTGCCCAAATGGAGAATTCAAGTCAATTCATCTCAAAGTAAGTATGTATTGGATGTCTACTGAGGCACTAAATGTGTAATGTTTGTTTGGGGAGGTAGCAGGTACCAAGAGAGCCATTTCTCGGAGCCCTTGAGAGTCAAAGATCTAGGCCGTGTCCTTCTAGATCACACAACTTCTGGGTCCTGTTCTTACATCCTATTTGCAATGTCTGCCACTTTCCTGAAAGTCCTTCTCCCATTTATAGTTTATACAGTCACACACATACCATTCAATTTTATCTCCTGACCATCACATTGTCTTGGGCTGTTTTTCTATTTGTCTACCTAAGTCAGGGATTTTTATTTTTTTATTTTTTAAAGATTTTATTTATTTATTCGACAGAGACTGAGACAGCCAGCGAGAGAGGGAACACAAGCAGGGGGAGTGGGAGAGGAAGAAGCAGGCTCATAACGGAAGAGCCTGATGTGGGGCTCGATCCCACAACGCCGGGATCACGCCCTGAGCCGAAGGCAGACGCTTAACGACTGAGCCACCCAGGCGCCCCTTAAGTCAGGGATTTTTAAAACCTGGGTCCAGAGACAGGTTTTCACAAGGGTGCCATGAATACTGAGGATTATGTGCAAAGTTTTACGTGTATGAGCATTTTTCTGAGCCAGTGGGGAGGAGAAAGCAGCTTATGCCACTTCTTGGAAGTTCAGCAGGGCTGAGCAATCAGCCATACTTAGAAGCAGCCAGTCTGCTAACGTGTCTTCATACTGGGTTTATCTTCTTCCCTACTTTAACCACCCTGCCCTTTATTCTTGCTCCCTGGGATTGCACTCACTAATAAAGTCCAACACAAGGGCCGGCTTTGAGTCTGCTTTCTGGAAAACCTGGCCCCCCAAAAATGAAGTTATAAAACTAGTGATTCTCAATGGCCTTTGGGTAGGGTGTGTGTGTGTGTGTGTGTGTGATATAATTTTGCAGGGAAAAGGGGGGGGAACTGTTGTTTTGTCCCAAATTACATATGACACCTCTCCTCCTCCCACTCTGCATCAGTTAGGGGCCAGTCAGGAAGGCAAAACAACGCCAAGAGCTTGGACAGAAACATTTAATATAAAGATGTCTGAACTAGTAAGGGTGATTACTAACGGGTAAAAGAAAACTTTATGGAGTTCAGAAGTAACACCTCCAAAGAGCAGTGAGAGGAAGGAACTAAGAACGTGGCCTCTGTAAGGGTAAGAGTCAGCCTGCTTGTGGCAAAGGCCCTTGCTAGAGGTGTGGGCTGGAAATGGTCTTGTAGGAGCAGCCTGCCAAGTGGAGAAACTGGCCAGAAGCTTCAGATGGGAGCTGGTCCACAGCACTGGTCTCTGGGTAGTGGGAGAACTTGCGGGAGGGTGTAGGCTAGTGGAGCTGCTCCATGCAGGATGCTGAGATGAACAAGACCAGGTCCCTCTACACGGACCTGCTGGGGCCAGCGCCAGGATCAGCAAGGGAAATGTCTCCCTCCTGCTTGGCTTTAAAGTGGATGCCAGCACCTTCTATTAACAGAGCCTATCACCCAGACAGCTGGCGAAGGAGAAATGTCTGCAGGGTCCAGCTTCAGTATCACCAGGCAGGGAAAAGAAGAGTAAATTCAAAGCTGAGAGGTGGAAGTTGGTAACTGGTACACCCACCTTCTCTGTATGGGAAACATTCACTTTATCGTGATGAGTCTAAAAATGGGAAATAAAAACATATGCTCTATATAAAATATTACCAATGATTACCATTTGGTAACGATTCAAATTGATTTCTCACATTGCCCGCATTATCTGAATATTCCATAAGTAATCATATGTCTATTTTTATCTGGAGAAATGATTAACTTAAAGGATTCTCATTCATTACAGTTTCACTGAATTCTGTTAGTAAACATGAAACTCATGATTAAGCAAATAGACCCATATGAATGAAGGGGGCTTGGGGACATTCATGGATCTCTAAAGGACAGAGTTTTTGAGGACATGCCAAGCAGTCTTCAGGTTAGCTCAGAATCTCTGGCCCTCCCATAATCTGGAGCAGGACTCACCCTCTGGCTGCTTGTCCTATATCCCTCACTAACCACGGAACATACAAAGGGTGCAAAGCAACAGCTCTGGGCCAGAGCCAGCGTTTACCATGCTGACGCCCTTGTAAACAATCTGCTGTCTTGGACACTGGAACCTGCTTATTGAGAGCAAACAACCCGTTTGCTGGTCTTTGCTTTGGCTAACAGTCCTTAGATTTTGCATCTTTTCTCCTCCCCTTCTAGGTAGCTTTCCTTGCCTCTCACCAGCCTCCCCGGGCTTTGAATTTAAGCTAGCAAAAATAGCAAACTCTGGAGCTTTCCTCTGGCCTGCCCCTCCCCCACACTTCCTTCCTAGTGTCTGTGTCCCTGCCAGTCCTCCACCCACACTCACCTTCCACCCCTTTCAACCAGCTCCCCTGCTAGTCCTTGAAGATTCAGTTTCAGATGTCACCTTTCCAGGAAGCTCCCTCCTGGGAAGGATCCTGCGAAGACACTGTTACATAGTGCCTTCTGCATTATTTTGAAATTGTCAGTTTGGGTGCTTTCTCTCCCCAGGTCTCTCCTCAGGTCTCCTCCTTGGCATTCTCCGCATTTAGCACAATGGTTGGGACAGAGTGGGCACTCAATGCCTGTTGGTGAAACTAAAATGTCTCCATGTCCTGAGTCGCTACTCCTTTCCTGCCATGCATGCCCTGGCATGAAGTGCCTCCGTCCAAAGCAGAATTCTGGGCCAGAGGAAGCAGGAGAGGAAGTCTCGTGTTCTGGTTACTACCAGCTCCTTCCTCTCCTCATTGAGCTGTTCTGAATAAGTGACAGGCAGATCTGCAGAAACAGACACCAACTACTAAAAACACAGATTTCCATTTAAAACACACAAAAGGAATAGAAGGAAACAAATGCCATTCCTTCCAAGAACTGTAGGTGCTTTTAACGGGTTTAACCCACCATGGCTGAGGGCCCAGGAGAGTGAGCGAGTGCTGTCTTCCTAGCAGTGTTGAAAGCTCCTGTTCCTTGTACTTTCACGAACCCTGCCCACACATGCAAATAGTTACCCATCTATCACTTTCACCTAAAATATATAAACAGGTGAAGCTGAAATGAGCTTGGATGCCTTGGGCTGTCATTATCATACCCTCAATTTCCCACACTGGAGACACCATCACTCACACAATGGAGCATGCTTTCCCGTACTCAGAGGCCTCTTCCCAGTTACAGACCACTTTCCACATATGTCAGTTCATGCGACTGTCACCCAAAACACCAAGATTCAGGAGGATGGATTGGGTTGTTAGGAGCAAGGACCGAGGGCGGGTGGATGTCCTCCTCACATCACAGGTAAGCAATGTCATCATATACCCACGGTACAGAGGCAGCTGGCGAGATGAGCTGGTGGGGTTGCAGGGCCCCCCCACCCCCACCGTGTTCACCTCTCAGGGGAGTCCCTTTAAATAGAGCCATGGGCTGCCCCTAACACTGCTGACTCATGACACCCAATCAGTACTCAATGAAGAAATGAGTGAGTGAATGGAGACTGGTCTCCCTTTAAATACCTCCTCATTGAACTAGTTCTATCGGCTCAGTCTGATGGAGACAAACTCCGGAGAAAAGGATCATCTAAATCCACGCAGAGCTCCAGCCCTGTGCAAGGCTGCAGCAGAGAACGAAGGAAGTCAGAGGAACATGTTCACTTCAGCCAGGCATAACCTATCCTAGCAACTGCTTCCCTCTCTATAAATTCTATCCTCCCTCTCCCATCTGTGGCTGAAACGTTTTCCTCACGCCCTTAATTTCAGATTCTCAATGTGAAGGTGACATCTTTCCTAGCTGTCTATGGGTTGCCCCATGGGAGACCCATGCCAGGGAAACTTATGCCTCTTTCCAAAGAAAGGACAGTGGAATTCAGATGCCTCAACCTCTCTAGTATCTTACCAAGTTTCCTTGTTTCTATTTTAGGGAAATTTAGATTTCTAGATCCATGTCTGGCTAGTCTTGCTTGATGGAATGTATAATCCTATTTCAAAGGTGATTCTGATTAATCAAAGTCCTGGCTCATATTAAATGGGGGCTCTTAATCATAGAAAGGAAGGAGGGAAGGAAATGAAGGGAGGGAGGGAGGGAAGAGAAAGAGGAGAGAGGGAGGAAAGATACGTAAAGAAGGGCATGAAGGATGGACAGACGGAGGGAGGAAGGAAAGGAGGAAAGGATGCTTACTTACTTAAGAACCCCCAGTATCCTCTCGGGGGGGGCATTTTGAGAAATGAAATGGATCATATGGGAGAAGCAGTGGTGGACGAACGAATGGAGAGTCTCCACAAGGATCACTGCTGGGAGGAGTGTGCTGGCAGCATGTTGCTGGTACATGCAATCTCCCTTGAAAAAAAAAACAATACCTGAATATGAAGAGAATTACGTAAATACTCAACAAATGTGTAAATAATTTAAAATATTTAATATTTAAAAATAAATCTTAAAAAGTTAGTATCAGGAGCCACTACTATTGACTTTACTCAGTGGAAGTTTCAAAACTACCTAGATAACTTGAAAGTCACCTTTAGACCCCAGCTGGTTGTCACCTATATGACATATGTGGGTCATATTTTCCCTTTGCATAAACAAGAAGCTCCTGCTGGGGTTTCCACTGTCTTTTTGTTTCTTTTCCACTTTTGTATCCTTAGCCAGGGTCTGGCACAGAAAAAGAACTTAATAAACAGTTGTTGAATTTATGAATAACACGTAAACAGAATCATAAGTTTCTGGGATTCCATTCAGTCCACGGAAGGCCAACTTTCCCCAGACTTGCCAGTTTTAAAGCTGGAGCTATGAAATAAGAACGATTTTTGCCCAGTTTAAGAGGAGTAGGCATCCTTGAGAATCCTAGAAACATTCTATTCTCAGTCCTGTGCAGTTTCCTCAATAGGCTATACACTTGACCAACACGCTTGGGGCTGCCAGAAGAAACAGTGGGAGCAAAAAGGCTTCCTTTCAGAGAGCTTTCAATTAATTTGGATGAAGATATTTGAACAATGACTTCACTGGGCGTCCTGTTGTTGGAATACTGAACAAATTTCACAGTCATTGTTTCAATATTGGCCATGAAATTCTTGGTCAGATTCTACTGGGAGACCATCACCCTCCTTAGGCCCCATACCATGAGGAATAAATACATTTCTTCTCTCCTATTTACTGTTCCAGGAGCTATTTTTCAGAGAGCCAAGTTTAGTGGTTAGATGGCCTGACTCAATCCAGGGAGACCCAAGTGAATCCTGGTGCTGCCATGTACTAACGGTGACACATGGGAAAGTTCTTTACCGTCCCCAAGGTGCATTTTCCTCACCCATGAACCCACTTCAATATCTTGAACAATTTAAAAAAAAAGGATGAAGAAAAGAGGATACCTTATAGGGTTGTCCTGAAGACTAAATGAGATCTACATGAAAAGCTCAGAGCACAGTCTCCAGCACACAGAAAACAATCAATCAATTGTAGCTGTTTATTATTAATACCTTCATTATTATCCAACCTCTCCCCTCTACTAGTGGACCTGGTGGCTTGGATAAGAGAATCCAAAATTGCAAACTCAAATTAAAATAGATTTGCTTTTCATGTAAAGTTCTATCATCACAAATGGAATTATACCTGTAGGATGTATTTCGAAGGGTGATTAGTACATTGAACTCTCTCTCTATGTATACTGAGTATATAGTGTCTGTGTATGTATGTATATATACACACTGAGTCACATCCTACGGTTATGGCCCATGCTTCCTGGATTTTCCTAAGATGTACAGTTTCAAATATCCCATGACAATGAATCCCAACTACTGGTATAGAAAACATGATCCATCTCGGTCTATGATCCTGTCTCTCTGATCGGCTTTCTCAAAAACAGGGTGGTTCTGGGGGACTGGGGAACTGAGGTGATTGACTTGCAGTTCTTGACATTCTCGAACTTGGAAATCAGAGATAAGTAAGTTAGTCAGGAGCAATTACGATGTTGAGAAGGAAGGCTGGTACCTCTACAGTGATGCTACATGTTTCTAGAGCATCTGCGGTTGCTTATACAAGATTTCCCTCCCTCCCTCCCCCCTTCTTTCCCTCCCTCTAGAATGAATGTAAACTCCTGAGATCAGAATTTCTAAATCCACATTAAGGAGGCACAGCTAGGCAGCCAGAAGCATATGGGCCACCCACTGGACTATTCAAGTCCTGCAATTTAGGTCAGCTAAGCTCACCTATACAAGCCTGACTGCAGGTGATGAGAGACCAGAAACACACTAACTTGGGGAGGTGAAGCATGGAAGGCAAATTCCCTGGTTTCTCGCCTTTTATTTTGGAGCTACTTGCATCTAACACACGCTGCCCTGCGTTACAATTGCTCTTTTTTGAAACTGAAGATGTCACAAGACAACGTTACCAGATTGGTCAGTGAATAACAAAAAATTAAAGGAAAATTGGAAGATTTGGAATATGTAACTTCATAAGTAGAGTAACCAGACAGCAAAACCATCCCACTGCTAAGCTTCATAGCTTTAATCATAAGGCAACGAATTCCAGATTCCTCCAGCTCAGGGCAACACTCCACAAAAAAGACAAAGTAGGACTTAGTTCCCAATTTAAACCTTAATGTGAATGCTTCCTTATTACCAGGACCTTTTCTTTCCTAGCACAAGAAAAATAATTTCCCTGAAAGTTTCTGTTTTTACACTCAGTTACCAGAGTGATCATATCAGGCATTGTGCTAAGAGCAACCCAGGGATTTGCCAGACACCAAACGGAGGCAGCCACCTCTGGCTTCCAGCCAAAGACTCTGGAAGTCACCCTCCATGTGCTGGTGAGCATAGAATACCCTGTTCTGGTCCCTCCACCTGTGCTCCTGGCCCCGTGCAATGCAGCCCAATGTGAGCCCCTAGGAGACTGCTGGTATCAATCCAAGGGATCCCAGGTCACCCCCTGCCAGTGGCCTCATCCTCTCCTCCTTCCTAGGAGTCTTAGAGGTGAGGCCGGGTTTTCACAACTCCTGGCATGAAGAGGTGCTGGATGGAGTACAGGCTCTACAGTTCTCAGTCCCAAGAACTGCCAACTGGAATCTTTCCAGAAACAGTCGTGTTTACTCTTCTTCACTGGCCCGCTTCACCTGTTGTAGTGCTCAGGTCTCTCCCCAGGCTGTCTTAGGTCTCTCTTGTCTAGGAATCCGTTGAATCAGTTAACACCTGAGCACGATTTAAACCAACGTGTCACCTTGCCCAGGACACATACATGTTAAAAGAGATCCGAAAGAGCGAGGTACCCAAAAGAATGGTGGACTTTTAAACAATGGATGGTGGATGGAGGATAGTTTTGAGCAGAGGGGGTCCTTCTGATGCCTGTGTAAAATCTTTCCAGGTAGTCAACTGTCTCTTCTGCCATGTTAAGGGCAGTCATTTCTGGGCAGAACTGAAAGACCAATCCTCCACAAGACAAGGTGGTGCTGAGTAAAGAAATTATCAAAATACCATATTTTTATTTCATTGCTCCTATGTATTCATACAGGTCCATGGGGTATACAAAGCAACGTACTGATGTACCAGGCAGTAAAAGCCAAATGCAAGACCAAGTATTAGGGGGAAGAGGAGTCTGGGTTGTTGGAGCTCTGGGTCCCCACCTCAGCTCTGCCACTTCCACCTGGACCGAGGGCAAGTCACCTCCTCACTTGTCATACCCATCCTGAGTCTGTCTCCTCACCTGCATGAAGGGATGACAAGCAAAGGAGCCTCATAAAGTTACGGTGAGAATCCAATGTCAAAGCTCATTGTCAATGACAAAGCATGCCGGTCACACTAGGTGCTGTTATCCTCAAATTTGTGAAGGAGTAAATGTTCTCTGAGTTTTCAGCTATGGGCATGAATCTGTCAAAAGCACAGAGTGGTGGGGAGGTGAGAAGGAAGGAGAGGTTGTTTCATATATGGGGTAATGTTAAGAGCAAATGAGGCAGGATTCCAAAATACTTTTGTATATATCCCAGCCCATAGTCCAGATTTAAGTTAGATCTTATGTTGAGAGGAAAAGAGGATTTGCCTAATGGTAAATCACTTTTCTCTCAAATCAATGCTTTGGTGCTCACTGAGCATGTATGCTGACTGTGCCCTTATTCCATCAGAAGTGAACAGACAGGGCTCGCCGTGCATAGTAAGGGAGGTTGTGTAGTTGATGCCAACAGCTGGCTCCACAGATGTCAACAACAGCTGCAGTTTGTCATTCCAAGATGCGAATCTCAATTAATGTCCCTCTCTCCTTGTTTTTGGAAACTTTGACATCTATGTATAAAATGATTTTATCTTCCCGGTTAAACTCATTACACCCAGATGTATCCAGTCACCTCTACAAAAGAAGGTTCAGTTTGCTCGGGAATTGGAAATAAAAATTAACTCTTACATGAAATTATTAGTGAGAGAAATCTCAGTTGGAGGCATAGTTTGCTAATCACTTCTAGCAAAGGATCTAAATACGTCAGCCAGCTAAATCACCTGGCACCCACAGAGATATTTCAGCAGGAAATCTGTAAATAAGATGGATATTCAATATTTCAAAGTGCAGTTTTTATGACAGGTCTGTATAGCAGGGCCATCACTCCACAAATGTAAAAAAAAAAGAAAAAAGAAAAAAGAAAAAGAAAAGAAAAGCAGCTTAGTTGGAAATGAAAACAGAGGGAAGGAGAGGTCTGTGAGAATTGAACTATGGTTCTAAGAATGGAGACTACTGTTCAGGCCTGGCCAATTGGCCCTGTCGCTCTCTGGATGACTGCTCTATCCCTCACAAAGTAACTAACCCAGCGGTACTTATAGGCACTGTTGAAAATGAAATCCAAATACCAAACAGATGAGAGCAGATGCTGTTTTAGACAGACATATTCCTGGGAAGAATGTGCTAGAGCCAATGGCTGTGGGGCAAAGTCTTGGCTGTGCATGTGCTGGACCTCACCGTGTGCATTTGTTAAATGAATGTTCATAAGCTATAGGGTTGTTTCTGTTTTTGCTGGCACGCTCATGGCTAGTAGAAACTATCTAATGAAGTAGATAATGGGGACAAGAATGAACTAGGGATATTCAGTTATCCTCACATCCAGCGTGTTGATCACCACTGTAAATAAGGCCTGCCTAAATCTATGAAAAAATAACTTTATTTCTGCCCATACCTTCTGTTCCCTCAATCCAAAAGAGAGAGACAGGAAAGAGGCACATGTGAAAGTACAACTAGAAATAATCATACTGGGGCCTCTCCACTAGAAAAAAAGAAGGGGTGGTAACTCTCGGGGTGATTTGTATAGGATTACTGTTAATTTATATTGCCAACTCTTAACCATCTCCAGGGGATGATATAAACAGTGACTTTTCCTTGTCCACGACCAACCTATTTTTTCTGAATTGTCTGTTAACAGGATCCCCACCTCTGCTCAAAGACATGGCACGTTCCCTTGTAGAGGATGATAGGGAAGTATTTAAACCAAAACAATTTGTGTGTGTTGGTTTTAGCAGTAGAATTTCTTGAATTCAATTATTAAGCAGAAGCCTGATAGTAGAAAGTGTTGGTGTCCTGACTAGAATGCCTCGGATTCTCTTTTACTGAGAGAAAGAGAGCCCTTTCCTGGGTGTTAGATTTTCATTTCCAATAGCCCACACCTTCCACTACAGTCTGGGGAGACTGCCCTCAGCCCTCTCTGCTTCACGTCTGACAGCCAACACTGTCTAGTTATTTGGGCCCTTCTGGACAGCTCTTAGCCAACAACTGATAGATAGAGGTATGAAAACTTCATTTCCCCCACCTCAGATTGGGACAACTCACACTCCAGACATCTCCAGCAGAATCAGGCAGAAGCTACCCTCTGCGGGGTTCTGCCTGAGATTACACCCTTCTTTGGCTTCCTATGATTGTCTGAAAGAGGAGACAGTTCCTGTAAGTTGGCAGACATGATGTTGTCCATCCCCAGCATAGAGTAGGGGAGAAGAAAGAGCTAAACAGGTACAGAGGAACTCAGGAGACTCAATGGGCCCTCAGTCAGGACTTCAAATTATGGCGTCCTCATCTTGCTATATTCCTTGTGCTTCTGGGGGCAGGAGATCCACTCTATGTTCGAATGTAAATCAAAAACATATTTTAAAATCACATCTGTGGCATTCTCCCATGAGAATTAATAGTAGCAAATGAGGTCATGAGATAAAATATGTGTCAGGAAGAGGACTCCTAGCAAGTGTCTTCCTCAGTTGATGGTCTAGAAGCAAGTACTGGTCATCAATTTGCCAGTCCTGCATGACTTCATTAGCTCACCAGGAGTGCCCTATGCTTGCACTATGGATTTCATTGTTCCCAAGCTCATCCTTCCTGACCTTGATTCTGATCCGTTCTCAAGACATATTCCTTACACCTGACTCAGCCCTGCCTCCAGCTCTTCAGCTCCTAACTTGGCTCTTCCTTCCCTGGTTTTATTCTCTCTTTCCTCTTTGGACCTGACACATAGCACAAAGATGATTCTAGGTCTCCTCAGCTCTGTAACTGAAGGTCCCTGGATTAACCCCCTGCTGGTTTGGATGCTGAAACTCTCCTACCCTGGAATGGACCCCACTGGGATTATCTACCTCTTCAAGTGGGATTCAGTCTGATTAGTGGAAAGAATCTACTTTCTCCCTGCTTCTCACAGCACTTACTCTCATTTGACAACTATATATTTTACTTTTTGTTTGTCTTTTCTGTCTCTTCCTACTGAAATAGAAGTCTCATGAGGGTAGGATTTTTTTTCTTTTTGGTGTGCTTTGTTCTCTACTGTACCTTCAGCTGCCAACACACAGTAAATGCTTAATAAATATCTTTGTAGTACAGCTTGAAATCTGGCATTGTGATGCCCCCAGCTTTGTTTTTCCTTTTCAACAGTTCCTTGGTGATTCGGGGCCTTCTGGTTCCATACAAATTTAAGGGCTATTTGTTCCAGTTCTTTGAAAAATGTCCTCGGTATTTTGATCGGGATAGCATTGAAAGTGTAGATTGCTCTGGGTAGCATGGACATTTTAACTATGTTAATTCTTCCAATCCATGAGCATGGGATATTTTTCCATCTTTTTATGTCTTC